>NC_045156.1:25552263-25782263 GCF_900700415.2 Clupea harengus
ACACACACACACACACACACACACACACACACACACACACACAAACACACACAAACACGAAATGCACACAGTATCCCAGTATCTCAAAATGCATTAGTCACCCATTTCCTGCTTTCTCTGGCCTGGCCCACAGCAGAACAACTTGTGAAAAACCATTACTCTGCCAATCCCACAATAACCAATAGTGTAGTGTACACAATTAAAATTCCCACGGACCTCTTCCTCTGTCATTTTCTTCTGCATCCTCTGCTCTCTCTCTCTCTCTCTCTCTCTCTTCTCTCTCTCTCTTCTCTCTCTCTGTTTATCTTCCTTTCTCCTATCTTCCCTTCGTCCTGACTCGTATTGCTCTTTCTTCCTGCTGGGCTGTGAGTGGGCACTCTGGAGGGCCATTGGACATGGGGAATGTGGTGTGGACAGGACTGAGAGCGTTACAGATGCCCCAAACAGGAGACCCATCCTGTCTTCATGACCTGTCCTCATCCAACACCCCCATCCCCACCCCCAGCCCCACCTCTCTCTCTGTCTTTTCCACTCAGCCTTCCTTGCATTCATTGTTTTTACTACAGTTATTTTTGTTTTGTCATATCATTTCTCCAACAAATATGATAGTTCAAGTGATGTTGAGCTCTGTATGATCTTGGTGTTGTCTTTTTACAGGGTGCCTGAAGTGGTCTGCAGCGTCACAAAGGAAGAGATTCCTCCACATGTGGAGATGCTGGAGATGGTGCCTTCTTTTGCAGAAGATGAAGACTGTTTAATAGTTCCTTCCATCAAATACGTTCTTATACCAACCCTACAAAATTAGGATCTCCAGCCCAACTCTTCATTTAATCCACATTGCCTATTTGATTAAGTGGTTTTGAAGTAAATATCAACTGATCAGAATCACCCAAGTTGAGGATGAGGATGAGTATAATAGAGAACGGGTGAGATTGATCCTTTCCATGCAATTTTGAGATGATGTTATATTTGTTGCCAGATCAGATCACATTTTGTTGAGTTTTCTGGAATTCATACCTCACTAGAATTCATTTAAAAAAAAAATGTATGCCACTGTTGGCACCCTGCTGCTGTGAAGTGCTCACTGAAATTCACATAATTACCAAGGAACATCAAACTGATAGCTTAGTGATGTGCCCGTTTCCTTCTGGTTCCCCACTGATGGAATAATGGAGGTGTGAACACGGGCACATCACTACGCTATTAGTTTGATGTTCACTTGGTATTATGTGAATTTCCGTTATCCCATAAGTCGGGGAACAAGAAGGAAGCGGGCTACACTCAATGGTCCAAGCATCAGCCATTCTTTAGCCTTCCACACCTTTCTGGCCCCGCAGGGCCCATCATGTCTAAAAGGCCCTAGAGGCCTGTGTGCTCCCAACAGATACAGTACTAATCACAACTGTGTTTGACTTTCTGTAGTGACCTGTGAGCTTAAACATGCAGCGAAATTGGCAATAACAAAATCGCAATGACAATAAATAATATGGCACATCATGTTTAAATCAATTTTGTCTGCTGTTAGAAAAAAAAAGTAATTCGGAAATGTTTTCCCCCGTGTGTATCAAGGCTAGATGAAAATCCACTTTTGAATAAAAGAAAGTAATATGTTATATGTGCATATACTTATGTGGTCACATTCTCTAGGTTTAACTTAACATGATTTATATTCTTGGTGTAGGCGGTTTTGTTTAGGGTGTGATTTATGAACTAAGCTGTCCGTTGAGACCAAAACAGAATTCCCCCCACATGAGGTGGTGACATAGTTGTTGTCATTGTCTGGTGTGAACAACTCCAATTCAGTCTCTCTTATTCCAGTCCCAACCCCTTTCAACAGTGTCTTTACACAAACACTGTAAAACCCCTTTCAAGCCCATTCAGATTCAGGACCTTCTTTGAAGTGCTCAATGGATTAAGCATCTTACTGAACAAGCAGCGGAGACTGTTTTGAAGCTGTAATTAGGGAGTTCTGCCTTTCTTCTATTAGCTATTATGGGAAGATCAAGAGTGGCTTTAATAGCCATTCATTCTGTCCACTGACTTTTAATTGTTTGAATGTGTTGTCACTGTATGAGGTTGAAGGTCTGTGATTAATGATATACATGAAATATACATATACTTGATACCTTCTATCTTTGAAAACATTCCAGCTTAATTAAAAAAATGTAATATGGTACTTTTACATTTTAAACTGATTTGAACTCAATAAATGGAAGTTTCTTCCAATGCAAGTGTCTTTTCCATTTATTCCTTCTTTTCCAGTAGGTCGAGGGCTATTTTGAGCACGCGGCACACCAGTGCATGAGGTGTTAGTGGCTCAAGTGCCACTCATGAATAACTGGTCTGTAGGAAAATGCCCTGAAGACCTGAGATGTGATGTGATGTCTTTGTGCTGCTCAACAGCTGATTACAGAGGTTCCCATGCAAAGAGTCACGCTTGTGGTCTTTTCCATACAAAGAACCATGTTAACAGCTTTTCAACAACCTCTCTGACCACAATGGCTTTCTAAATAGCTTTCCGATGTAAATAACCCCCAACAGACTAAACAACTGATGCAGGATGCACATGGAAACAGTAGGTCATGGATAACTAACTCACTGCAAGTCATACCTTTCTTTATAAAAAAAACAAAACTTTTATTGGGACACATTTCCATTTTAACATTACGGCATCAACAATATTTCATGAGGAGTAAACACCCTGTGAGGGAAAAAGTCTTCTTCTTCTTCTTGTAGCGGTCTGTCTTTCTCTCAGTTCAGATATATCCAATGATATCGTTGCATATGATCGGCTGTCGACTGCCGGACTTCATGAGGGCACTAAACTGGTAGTAGTCTGTTCCGATTTGGTGTAGTCCTGTGTGCGACTGGTGAAAGAACGGCTTCTGTACCTGCATGCCCACTGGACAGGACAGTCTTTTGGTGCTTGTGTCCATGGCTTTACCGCGGCCCTCCGTCACCTTAGACATGCCAGCCAGTCTCCGCCGCATGTTACCCATGAAGTCCTTGGCCAGCCTGCGGCCCACGTTGGGCCTGACCTCGGGGGTCTCGGGGCACTCGGGCAGATCCATCCAGTTCTTGATGAGGTCCGCAAAGCTGTTGTCCCCGAGCACCAGGGGCTGGCGGTTGCGTCCTCGCGTCAGCAGGGACGTGGTCCAGTCCTCCGGCTCGCAGGCCTCGAAGGACGTCCACCTCTCCAGGCACGCGTCCGACGTGGACTTGGGCCGGATGCGGTTGGTGCGCACACACGCGGAAGCGGAGACGCGCACGTTCCGTGTCCGGCGCAACACCACGCCCTCGTCCTGCCAGGATGCCTCAGAGTAGCCCGAGTCAAACTCCAGGCTCTTCTCGCTGCTGGGGGAGCCCTGGGCCAGCCTTCCTCCTCCTCCTCCTCCTCCTCCACCTCCTCCACCGCCCTCCTCCTCCTCTTCCTCCAGCGGACTAGCCAGGCAGCAGGCCGAGTCGTAGGTGCTGGCGTCGCTCGAGTCGGAGATGCGCAGGCGGCTCAGGCGCTCCCGGTGTAGCGCCCTCTTTTGGTTGATGCGGGAGGATGCCAGGGGGCGGCAGCCGGCGGCCGGTTGGCACGGGTCCCTGATCTGCTTCAGATCCTGCAGCGAGCGCATCATGTAGCGCATCTGGTCCCGGAAGCAGTCCCCAGAGTTCTGCAGACACAACTAGACAAGGAGAGAGGGGGAGAGGAGATTAGGTCTCAGGCTCACAGACGAAGGTCCACTCTCATGGCTGCTTCAACACTATTACTAATTCATTCCAAACTGTGCATGTAGCCACAGAGTTACAACAGATGTGGCCCGACTGACACATTTCCATCAGCGCTGTGAGTTTCCCTGACATCAACAGGCTCCCTCATAAAGCAGCTATAACTTTAGATCCACTCCTAAGTTTGTAGTTCTTCATTATCACTGCTGGTATAGACAGTCAGATATTCAGCACAAATCTCTCCATTCCGCAGCTCTCTATGAGCACCAGAGTCCAGATGTGGCTCTGTACTGTTGTGTTTAATGTGTGGGAAAAGCTTGAGCGCCTGTCTCGAGGGGGATGCACTGAGTATATCACAGCAGTGGATTCATCAGTGTGAATTGTGGGAACAGGATACAGAGGGGAACAGCCTCTCCACCTCTTCAACAAGCAAAGAGGAAGCATAAAAACAGTGATGATGAATCTCGCAGAGGACGACACTTCCCTCGCCCCACCTAAGCAGAGGATGTTATGGTCATCTGCAATCCTCTGTGGGGAAATGACATCACCCGTTCACCATTGTGGGTCAAAGTTAAATCAAAACTATGCAGGGAAATGACTAGCCCCGTTGCTAACCCATTCTTCACTACTAACTAGCTAAAGTTCCTCAGAATGTTGAAAGATGGACGGGTCCTCTTGCTGAACAGATGGAACGGCAGTTATCCACTCTAAACTCAGATATAATTACTACAGCATCTGGTTTGTTCAACCTCACAGCCATATTGAAAAATGAACACCCTATCTAGTTTCCCACTTAAGTTACAAAGGGGACTCTGTCTCAGAAGGAAAGCATTTCTTTTCACATTTTCCCTCCAAATGCCAACCATTAGAATAGTCCAAAACCTTTCCAGTAACAACATTGGTACCTCGGTCAGTTGGTTGGCAGAGAAAAAAATGAAGTCATCCATTCTTGTATAACCTCCAAAACTACAGACGACTTAATGGCTTTCTTGCCAGAACTTTAGAAGTGCAGATGCAACAACAGCATCTTTACACAGGCTCCACAGATCCATCAGCAGACCAAAGCCACAGTGAGGGACCCAATGATGATGGGCTGGTGTTATTACAGCTGTGGGAACCTGACCATTTGGCTCAGAATGAGAACGTAAACGCGTAATAAACTGAGAGATGTACTCTCTCTTTACACATAAAAGTCCCTTAAGAAAGGGTGAGGAAATGTTTAAGGCATAACGTCTGACACATAACTGACTCAAGCCCAGACCAACTGATTAATCTCCTACACGGACTGACGTTATTGCTTGTAATTTACTGATTACACAACACACTGAATTGGTAGTTGGTATTATCCGACAAATGCTACTTTATAAAGCAATGTTTAATGTAAAACGACTAGTAGACTGCAAGAGACATTACAAGCTGAATTGCCAAAGCCAAACGTTTGACATAACAAAAATTACAAGAGACCAGCATGCGATTTTGATTGAGCGAAATCCAACCATAGTTAGCAGCTCGTTTTCTTTCGTAAATGTTATACCCTGAGACGAGAAATTAAGAGTCAACTCAACCACTGGACATGCCTTTTAGTTACAATTCGTCTCTATCTTAAATTACTTCCACAACCTACACGAAAAACGTCGGGCATTAGGTCACCACCAAACGTACGGAACTCTAGCTTAAGTAATTTGCGTTTTGAGGTATACTAGTGTTATTCAAAGCTCACAAAAATATCAACCGAGGCTATAAACGAATGCAAGGAATTTTCTACAATGTGCACCAAATGCTCACTACTACTCAGTAGAATTTCCTGCAGATTTTCTAGCTGTCTTCTCTTGCAAACTGCTACTGAGAATGCGTGGATTTTGGCATAGCACACTCATTTAACAGCAAAACAATTTTGCAGTCTCTCAAGTAAATATTACTCACCATAGTTCTCCCTCTGATGATAAATCAAACACGAAACATCAAATGAAGGTCAATTAAATGAAGGTATCCTAAAAGTAAAATAAAGTTTAGATTAGATCATGTTTCATTGCTGCATATGTTGCACATGTGCAACAAAACAATTTCACACAACTACAGTTTACATATCAAGTTTATGGTACGTACTCATGCAAACGCCTCTGAAGACTTTTCTGTACGCCAAGTTCAGTTATCCCAAGGCTGCACACGCTCGTATATGACTACACGTTACAAGGTCTCTGCGTCAATGCGCTAGAGATTGCCTCTTGGTCCAACTTTGAGTGAGCCGTTCTTTTCCTGTCAATAAAAGCACAACCAATCAGAGGCGAGCATCACACGATCGGCCAATCAGCGAAGAGGCGAAATGTGATACAGAACACGCTCAATGTTTCTGTTTATTTTAGTGATTTCTTTTTAGCGTAGGGTGGTAAAATTCACAACACTAAAAAGAGGTTACAAGTATTAGCACTGAATGATTTGAGACTTTAGTTAACAGACAATGTGATATGAAATATGAAGTAGGACCAACATCTTTCATGTGTATCTCATGTTCAGAGGAACGGGTCCTGTGTGGCTACTTGGATTAAACTATTTGGTTGAGATTATGATTTCAGGCAGTAATTTCAACGGTGTTTGCTCATCAGATCAAGATACGTTCAACGAATTGTGTTTAATATTCGGACATGATCATACCGTTTTTGTGGGCAGTCAAAGAGGAATACACTTTCTGAGCGCTGCACATTCTACATTTAATTTGCACAGTTAGCTATATCTTACATTCATTTTTGATTAACTGAGTTATAACTCAGATTCAAATTTAGTTTTGTGATTTTGTGTAAATTATGTGTGTTTTGTGATTTCTGACTTGCTGCTACCACACTTCAATTTCCTTCTGGGGATCAACGAAGTAATATCTATCTGACAACGACCATGCATTTTAATAGATCAAATATGTAAGATCATTTTTTTAATCAATGAATGGGCCTGTGTACATTAAACCATTAATGGTTTATCCGGAATATAAAACAGCACTGGACCATGCAATTGTGGCCTCTTCAATATTGATCAAAGTAAAGCATGTGCGTTAGCGGCTGCCTCTCCACATAGATTCACACAACTCAATGCGAATGCGTAGGACTTGTGTGAGAATCGTGAAAATAGGCCTAGGCTTTTACTGCCATCTTGCGAACAAAATACGTAAGTTCCAGCTATGTAGAAATCGATCCTTCAGTCAACTCTTCGCTCTTCCCCCTCCAACTGTGAATGACCCACTATTCACTCAATTAACACCTTTACGCGGCGCGTTAAGTGCAGAGATCGGAGACTCCATTGTAATGGCATTACCTCTGGCCATTGTAGACATTCCTGGTGGTGGCTTCACAATAGTAATGCACGAGGCAAGACGGCACATGTCGTGGAAGGGGTGCGGTGTGTGTTATTTCGTGAGCTGAATGCAGTCTTGAGGCGTGGAGGATCGTTGGGACATCACCTGACAACGCAAATCACCAGGAGTTAACTTCTAATGTCTGCTTAATTCACATATGACTGTGTAGCATAACGTCACTTCGAGCTGAAAGAAATCGAATATGTACAGTTCACCAGTTGTATTATCTTATTTGCATCAGATAATTGTGAAATATAAGCACATAATGTGTAATGTGATTTGTAGAATTTGACTGATTAGACCATGCCACCCAAGATAAGAAAATATGTATGACATTTCACATTTCGACTGAACTGCGTCGAGAGTCTTTGAAAGACCCATAACATTTCGCTAGCCCTCCACTAGATGGCATTAGACACATGGCTAAAGAAAACTGTAGAGAAAGGAGATTCGTCGCTTATTCGTATGGACATATCAGATAAACTTGTATTTTGGTTTTTTTTAATTAGCGGCGATCTTTTCCAAATTGGTCCAAGTGTGGAGACGTCAAAATGAGCAAACAGGTCCACATTTGTATCTAAGTATGATGATCACAGCACAACAAAAGCTGCATGCAATTCTTTTCAAATGTATGCCTCTAATGTAAATGAGTACCAGCCCCATTCAGTGAAATGTAAAGGGACAAAAACATGTCCTTAATGGCAGTCAGGGATGTTGTTCTTCTGTTTGTTTGTGTGTGTGTGTGTGTGTGTGTGTGTGTGTGTGTCTTCACATTAAGCTACTATTCGTGTCCTGGCACAATCTAACAGTTAAGTGAGAAGAAAGGGTTTCCAGTTTGGACTATTCTGGTCTAGTACATGACACTCAACTCTAGCATTAACACTGAAATATCCTTGATAGAGATATGGAAGTGTATTTATATGAATAATTATGGCCAGATGGTATTAACCACCAAGTCTTATTTTATCACAGAGGTCACACATTTATATGGCTCACAGCTGAGATGTAATAGAAAATCCGACATCTGTTTTCTGCCTAAAACATTTGCTTGTAGGTTGCATAATGTTTCTGTGATGCTTATTAAAAGGGACACACAGATGGCCATTTAGCCTGAATCTGAAAACATGGCACTTAATTCTCGTGCAGGAGTATTAATTCTCAGTACAGACTCACAGCGCAGTTCATCAATAGGCCAACAAATGAGACGGTTGTTAGATATATTTCAGAAAAAAAAAACACATTTCCACATTATACAGATGAAATAATGGTGGTGTGCTCTGGTGAGCACCTCTTAATACATATCGAACTGATCTCAGGTCAAAGCTGACACGTAAAGGGATGTTACCCTGACCTGGCCCAACCTGTTAGATCAACACCAGACCAGGGCTAAATCAGTTCTAGAGAGTCAGTGGGAATGAGTTGTGCCATGTTACAGGGGCTGACCTGCAGATAGTGCCAGTATGGTCATCAGGTCACCAGAGGTGCAGCCTGGGGCTGGTGTTGTGTATGTGCCCTGCACATCCAGCAGCGGAGACGGGCACATCCATCAGGTCAGATGAGCAGCAGCAGCTGCCAGTGCTCGAGTGAGGGGACTTGAGTCAGATGTTTGAGATGGCGCTGTGTGTGTGTGTGAGTGAGCGAGAGTGTGTGTGTGTGTGTGTGTGTGTGTGTGTGTATGAGAGAGAGAGAGAGAGAGAGATGTGGTCTGTGTGAAGTAATGGCATAATGAGATGCTCATCCTTGCAGCTGCAGTTAGCCGAAGACCTCGCACAAACTCACAGACAGAACAAAGAACAACGGCTGCAGTGTGTTAGGCGTGCTGGCTACTCTCATTTTAAAATGAAAATATAACTGCCTGACTTACCACCAAACATGGATTGCATTGCAAAGATTTGCAGGAGGGCAGTATGATAACATCACAAAGCAAGATGACTCTTTAATGCAACACACTTCTCTTTGCCTTTTTCTGACACAAAAAAAGGAGGTTTCTTTGGGCCATCCATGTTCACTGCCGTACTATATGTCAGCATCTCGACACAAGACACAACTAATCATGGTATTCTAAGGACTCAATCTTTATTTGCATTGTCTCATTGTGCATCTGTAAGAACATCTTGAAACTCCCAAATTTTAAGCTAAGCATTGCATCATTTTTCATCAACACAACCCCCTATATTTAGCTTTTTCCTCCAAAAGACTGGTCCTAATTTACATTATAGACAACTTGAACCTCTACAGACAGGTGTCAACATATTCAAGGCACAGACACAGCAAAAATAAGAGTGGAATGCAACAAGAAAGAAAATTTGACATGTTAGGTACACATATTTTAAATATTGGTCAAAATGTACAGTGCATGTGAATATTTTTTTGTTGTTTGTTAGCTCTGTTTTCTAGAAATCACACAAAACATTGGATGGGATTGAGATACTTGTGAGCTGAATGCGGATCTAAGGTTAACATGCAGTAGAATATATACACTTTTAGCCAAGAGTGTGGAATTAATGTAAACATTTCTTAAAAAAGCATTTTCATGTACTTTTCAATCAGTCTTTTTCGGTGTTTGTTTTACCATTACAAAAGAAGCACTATACACAATTAAGCTAGATAAAATTTTCACATCAGTTAAAGAAAACGAACGCTGAAATACAAAAGATCCTTTTTTCCATTTTTAGATATATTTTTTTTGCGATAAAAAGAAATACTGTATTAAAAAAAAATGGTTGAAAGACAAATACATTTGTATCCGTCTCCTCAAAATTAAATATCCGATGCACAGAACAAAACAAATTAAGTGGGAGAAAACAATGAAAGAAAGCTCCAGTGAAAGATGTGGTCATTAAGTGATTGATGGAATTCTGTCTCAGTAGTTCATTGTGGTTCCTGATGATATGGGGATTCTTCTGTGCTGAAAACTCTGCTCTTCAGAGACCGCCTGTTCAACAGTATGACAAAGGTTGTGGCAAGGTTTTAAACCTAAGGCAGAGTGACTATGCAAATATTTCAGGCAGGGTTTTGTAGCCTACATGCTATGCAAGCCATTCTCGTTGGCTGATCAAGGAGACTAAAAACAGCCTGCACCTGTATTTAGCAAAAGAAGCCATTTTCTGGACCTACAGAATGTGGTGTGTGTCCTGACTGGGTGGACAAGCGTGAGCGTGCGAGTGGTCAATGTGTATGAGTGGGTGGATGAGTGAGTGAGTGAGTGAGTGAGTGACTATCCATGTGTACATTGATCTAGAACAATCCACAGTCTTTGAGGTTGTTTTTGATGATGACATCAGTGACGGCGTCAAAGACAAACTGGACGTTCTTGGTATCGGTGGCGCAGGTGAAGTGTGTGTAGATCTCCTTGGTGTCCTTCTTCTTGTTCAGGTCCTCAAACTTGGTCTGGATGTAGCTGGCCGCTTCGTCATACTTGTTTGCTCCTGAGGATGACAAAACCAAAAGACTTAGCCAGAAGAGGTGAAATGGACAAGACAGACAACCTTGAACTACTACTACTAACAGCTAAAAATGCTATCCCTTACAGGTCCCTAAGCAACACATTCAAAAGGTAAAGCCTTCATTTTGCCATGCAGCCACAGGGGACTGGCTTTCTACTCTCAGGAGCAGGGTCGAGTTGAACTGAAGTCAACGCAAAATGAATATTTGGGGAGCATTCCTACTCTACTCAATAATGGGACCAACAAGACCAAATGCATGTACTTTCACACGGAATTAAAGATGTCTGTTAGTGGTTCACAGGAGGAAAATCAAAATGTATACTAACTCTTCCGAGAAAACAGGGCCTACTGTATTGCAACCTCGGAAACCAGATTATTGGTAAAAACTACTGCAGAGTATGTTCCTAAATACAGCACTTTGTAAAAAAACAAACATGATCTATGTCTCCACTCTGGCCCAACCCTTTAAAGTCTACCGGTGTGTACCAAAGGGCTGCTATCTAGCTGCGCACCTGTGTACTCAGGGAAGCAGATGGACAGAGCACTGTGGGTGATCTTCTCCTCGAAGAGGTCCTTCTTGTTGAGGAAGAGGATGATGGAGGTCTCGGTGAACCACTTGTTGTTGCAGATGGAGTCAAAGAGCTTCATGCTTTCGTGCATGCGGTTCTAACGGGATCCAAACACAAGGAAAGGGATGTTGAGGTTAGATCAGCTGGCTGTCATATACATCTCCTGACCACTTGGGGGCAATAGCGGTTAACTATAATAATAATAATAATAATAATAATAATAATAATAAATCTTTATTTATATAGCACCTTTCATGCAAAAGAATGCAGCTCAAAAGTGCTTTACAGCAAATACATAATATGCACAAGTAGAGATTTAAATTAAAAGTATTTATATATATATATATAGTGCGAGTTAAATATATAGCTAGTTAAACTATACATCATGCAGTAATGGACCACAGGGATTTTTCCCTCTCTACTTGAGTGAGCAAAGAAAAACTTGTGGGGTATACAATCTGCTCCCTGGTCGCCCATGGTTGAAATAGACCAAGATGAACATGGGGGGGGCATCAGGGACGAGTCTGTGGTCTCCTCACCATCTCCTCATCCTCTGCCAGCACAAGGTCATAGGCGCTCAGGGCCACGCAGAAGATGATCGCGGTGACGCCCTCAAAGCAGTGGATCCACTTCTTCCTCTCGGAACGCTGTCCTCCGACATCAAACATCCTGGGAGGGACAGGCACAGACAGAGAGTGAGGAGGGAGGATAGTCACAAATAAAGAGATTCTACATGTATTGGAACAGACATTTGCATCAGCAGGTTAATAGGCACCCAATTAATCATACAACTATTGGCTGATGGTGTCCTGCCTGAATGAGGCTGCTGGAGGAAACAAAACAACAGACCCCAGTCTGGTCCTCTAGCACACGACGAGAGAGCATGGAACCTTTTCATAAAACAATCATTTTCATCTTTCTCTCTCTCTCTCTCTCTCTCTCTCTCTCTCTCCATGTCACTCACACACACACACACACACACACACGCACACACACACACGCACACACGCCGTCTCTCTATTAAACTTCTGTGGTATTCTGCTGGCATTTCTAAACAGTTCAGTTTCCATGGTGACCACAAGCAGGACAGAAATGTAACAGTCATTTTTACCCACCCAACAATGGCTGCCATGTTTATTTCATAAAGCCCAGGAGTGACAGACAGTGGGCAAAAGAACAGTGGGGATTGTAACTAACCTAATATTACAAGTGATAACAATGACAAGAACTTCATTGACCAAAAGTCACTCAAAATATCACGTTTCACCTGGAGTGCCCTGTAGAATATGAATGTGCTCACACACCACACGCACACACAATTTCATGGCTATAAGGGCTAAAGTCTTGCATGTGCTGCTCACTTGAAATGTAGGTCTTTGAAGGTGAAGTGGGTCTCGACAATCCCAGTGGTCTTTACTCTGGTTCTGAGCACATCCTGCTGGGTTGGAATGTAGTCGGCCTTGGCTATCCTCTCAATGTCATTCAGGTAGCTGTGGTAACAGAATAGGTCTATTTTAATGAACAGAACAAACACCCAAAAATGTGAAATACTTGGACTAGTTTCAAGCTACCTCTGATTCCAGTGTTTGTACTTGTGTCAGTGTAAAGTCACTTGCACACCAAGTCTGAATTTTGTAATGAAAAAAAAAAAAATCACTTGAAATCACACAGGTCAACATGTGTTATCGGTCTATACACACACCAAAACTCTGATTTCCGTTCCAACAGTGGACATGCTCAAAACAGTCTCTTTTCAGAGAGCATGTCTATAATCATCATGTCTTCATCATTACGAGACGTCTCCATCATTTAGTCACTCGGGACACTGCTGACACTGGAGGTTCTGTGTGGCTTGTGGAGTATTTGGCAGTTCGTGTGAAATAACCGAAATTATTATATATCAATTAAGACAATACATGTATCAAAATGAAACATCAACCCGTTAATCCATCCATGACTAAGCAAAGACTTTATGCTTTGTGAATATCATATCTCCCAAATTGGCCCACTCTGATACTAACCTAAACATGACTGACCTGAGAGCGCTGAACTTCCCTGTGTGTAATGTGCCAAATTAATTCAGGTCAAAAGTTGAAGGCATGTGTTACAAAACAAGATTTGTTTTTACTTGACAGGACAGGAGGAGCTTCAGGCAGGAGACAGCTCACCTGAGTCACTCAGCTCACCATCACTGGTACGCTCTTTAAATCAGTCTCATGTCTGTGGCAACACCTGCCCTTTCTTCCTTCATCCACGCCAGAGAAGAGGTTTTAATACAGGACCATTACTACGACGCCCTAAAGAGAACATCAGCTATATTGATCCAGTGTCTGAAGAGACTTGAAAATCCATCCTTCTCTAGATTCAGCTAATGAATAAGATGTCTTTGATATTCTCTTAAAGGGCTGATCTCTAATTGGTAGCCACTTGACCATTTACACTGGGAAAAACTAATTTATAAACGAGTTAATTTGGTTTTGGCGGTGCAGCAGAAACATTATCTCCACAAACTGAATGAAGAACCACCCTATTTACATTTATGGAGTAACTATAGATAAATGACTATTTAAACCGCACAATATCACCACTTGTAGACCGTCAGAAATGGGATAAGGGGATAATGATGAATATTGATATTTGTAATACAGTACAACACATATAACTCCAGCTGTGGGCTATGCATGTGACGTAATGATAGTCTGCAAATGGCGCAACATCAAGGGGAGGAGTTGAGAAGAATTATTATTAGCATGTATGCACTCATAGGATGCTAGAGCAGTGGGGAACCAGTGTGGGACAGGTGAAACAGCACATTCATTTGTGGGTGTGCTGTTGAGTTCATGGCTTTTGAGCCAATCATATCAACAGGAATTCTGACAGGAGCTGTATAGACAAGCCACTTATCACTTGTTTGGTTCAAGTCCAAATAACTTCAGTGCATGTTCTAAAAATATTTCAACTGTCATTGTGAAATAATTCAATATCTCGTGTTGAATTTCTAAAAGCCCAGCATAGTTCAAACCACCAAAGGGTTCCCATTGTCGTAGTCTTCACATTATTTAACACATTGGCCTATGGTCCTAATTATATATGTAGAATATAGTGTAAAGGTAAGTGAAGAGGTTAGTAGCCCTATGGAAGGGTAACCTAATTTCTTTAGGCGGAAAAGATCCCATTACCACTTATATGGTGGAGAAAAGAACACGCTGTATTTGCCCTTATCAATCAATAAACCATTGATTGATAGCATTTTCTTGCAAAATAACGGACTAATCAGTTTAATGGCAAAACAGTCCCAGCCACATTCCAACAGAAAAGTACTGATCACCAGTTAGAAACTCACAATAATCGAGTCCTTTTCAGGAAACAGCAAAGGTGTCCATGAAACACAGATAATATTTCATATCCAGAGCAATGGGAGTAATCTCAAATTTACATTTTACAAACATTTTTGTACCTTTTTGCACTTCCAACTTCAAGGCAAACCAGGTGACCAGCAACCAGGACAGAGAGAGGAGCTGTGTGACGGTGTAAAGTGAATGTCAGCGCTCCTTCTGAATTAAGGCCTATCTTAATTCCCAGTGTACAGAGAGATATCAGGCTATATACAAACGGCAAATGGGGAAAACAACGTGTTGATAAGTGGTCTAAATGGAGTGTGTACTATGCTGTAAAAAACTAAAAATTGGACTTTTCGGTCTCACTTTTTGTTGCGTATTGAGGCCCGAGGTAATGATAGGCTACTGGATTGTTTGATATACTGTCTGCGTGTCATTGAGCGTAGTTGCATAGCCTACGTAACCATTTGGTCACATTTGTTGAATTAAAGGATTGGTCAATATAGTAATTGAGTGGTCAATGTTATGCTGTCAGACTGTGTAGAGATTAGATTAGATGCGCCTGCCAGAAGCTAAAATCCAAGACGCAGGTTCAATTTCAAGGAAGGAAAAGGCAGACTTTCCTTCCTCAAAACAATTTTTGACCGCCCTCACAGGGTACTTAAATCTGCGCGAATGTTATGAAATTACCGAATGAATGTGCCCTAGTAATCAAAATAGCTTTACGCAATGCCCTTCTTTGTTTTTCGCAATGCGCATCTATCGAATTAGGGCCCTGTGAGTTATAAAAGATATAAAACCACTGCGCTTTTTCTAGAATAAAAGTGTTTTGTGTTGTGTAACGCAGAACTGTCTCATGTCTTGGGGGGGGAGAGTGACAAAGGGCCAAGCCAAAGAGTCACTCTCCCTCACACACACACACACACACACACACACACACACACACACACACACACACACACACACCCTCCTGTTTCCCCATCCCCTGGGTCAGCCCTGACATGCTGAATCCATCTGTCCAATCTGCATCTATGCAGTTGGATTTACTACACCAGTTACACTTAATATGATCTGAACAAAGTCGTTCTATAATATCAATGGGTTGTTTGTGTGTGTGTGTGTGTGTGTGTGTGTGTGTGTGTGTGTGTGTGTGTGTGTGTGTGTGTGTGTGTGTGTGTGTGTGTGTGTGTGTGTGTTTAGAGGAGGAAAAAGTCTGAATAACTGGAGTCATTGAGCCAGGTTCACGTAATAAGGCAATTAGAGTTTCTCCGGCAAGAAAAGGGGATTACAAGGTCTCTCCATGCCCACCGAACAGAGAATCCCGGGCCGGAACACTTTCCTTTGAAGAGAAACGGGGTTGTTGTTCCCCAACTATATTAGAGGGACTCGATCCCCAAGTCCCAGAGTGAGAAGGACCACAGAGGGTTGCAGAGGTTTTTGTACGTGCGGTGGTGCAGGGTACAGTACGGCGGACAGAACGGTCACTGGTGTATTCATTACATTTAGAGCGGCTTCATGTCGTAGTCGCCATTTCTTTTGGTTCCAAGCTTGCTCAATCCTGAGGAAGGCACATTTTTGCAGAGAGAAAAAGCTCCAATGGACAGACTCAGTGGAGAGTGGAGAGAGCCATCCATCTGTTCATCAGAGATTTGGAGGGGTGGTGAGAAATGAGAGAGAGAGAGAGGAGGGGGGGGCGGGGGGGGGGGGGGGGGGGGGGAGGGAGAGACAGAGACAGATCGAATTCCAAACCGGGGAAATGATGTAGGGAAATGCCAGCCAGGCTGAATGGTGAAAGATAGGCTAAAAGAGAAGAGGTGGAGTGGGAGAAATCCATCTGCAAAAGCACCGGGGAGATGAATCTTACACTGTGGCCCGATGCAGACAAGCTGCTTAATAGAAACATCTGTTGCCAAGCTGACATGCATTTATCATCAGAGCTGTGTGAGATACTTGATCATCGAGTCCAAACTTAATGAATATAGACACAACAATGCAACTGAAACGGCAACACCAGCAGCAAGCAAGGCCTGCGCTTTGAATGGCTTGTCAATTCAAATTTGGGATTTTCAGTTTTGCCCTCATTCTGGGGAAGTGTGAGCAACATGCAGTGGCTCTTTGTCCTGTCACGCTGTGATGTAAAAACCTGCAGACTGGTGGGAAATAAAAGATTAACATTCAGAGTATCAGCTACAGCACAGAGGTGTGAGCAGAGACAAATAGAGAGAAAGAGAAAGAGAGAGAGTACCTCTATGCAGGTGTGAATTTCAGTTTTTTTTCTAAACAGGGTCTGCATACAGGTCACTGACACCCCAAGGATTCGGGACAAAGCTTCAGTGTGTCTGCTGGTCAGAGTACGGAGAGGAATAATGTGCCTCGTAAATATATATAGCTTTTTTTGAGTGTAGTTGTAGTATTAGCTGTAGCCTGTTTCAGCTGTGGATAATAGGGAGCTGAAAGTTTCATTAATAACTCATTTTAGATAATAATCCCTTTAGATGTTGTGTACAGTGATCACATTAAAAGGCACAACTTAATACTTAATAATTAGCAAGAACAATATAAACATGTTTTTTTTTAATTAAACAATATTGAACACTATTAGTTGTAGACTTAAAAAGAATAATATTGTATGTCTTCGTGGACTTTTGCAGTTTAATTAGTAATCATATTATTTGAAGAGTTGAATTGTATCATCTCCTCTAATGCAGACCTCATGTAGTCGCTGCTGCATGGATCATTTAGCCGCAAACATAGAGAGCTACCAGAGTCCCTTGCAAAAACAGTGGCTAATGACTTGTGTCATTAACATGAGCATGTTCCGTGTGCTGGCTGTCATTTGCATTCGCTAGCGTGAGCACAGGGCCCGAGTTCCACGTGAGACCATCAGAAAGGTCGCTGTCCCGTCTGCTTCCATCAAACCTGCATACCAATGTTCTTCACGGTCAATCAGGACTTCAGTTGTGTGACTTCTCCCCGATGGAGTGATTCATTTTTCATCAGCGCTGGATCTAAGCGGGAAGGGGGGGGATGAGCGGGAAGGGCGCACGAAGGACACCTGTCTGAATGGGGATACAGACACTCACTTACACACACCACCCCCCCCCCCCCCCCCCCCCCACCCCCCCCGCCACTGTCCTCATTAACCTCTGGAAACATCATTGTGGCCAATCCACATTGCATAAATAACTTTTTTTTTCCTCCCGCCGGGGAAACTGAAGCCATATCAATCCCAGCGCCATCTGAGGCAGCATCCAAAGGACGTTATGACGGTCGTGACCAGAACAGGTACCCCTCGCTCCAGCTTCCCTGAGAGAGGCGGCAGATGGGAGCGGCCCGTGCCGCTGTGCGCTCAGTGTGCAGTTTGAAGCTCCCGCACACACAGTTAGCTCGGAGAGACCGGTCTGAACCCAAAATCTCTCTTTTCAGAAAAACGAATCCGCTTTGCTAAAAATCACCATGACACACAACCTTACTCAGTTCTCATTTGACGGTTTAGGATTATTGTGGAGAAGTCAGCAAAACAAGTCAGAGGGCTGGCGTCATCACAAATTCAGAGCAGGTAGAGCAGTTGCAGATACTCAACCGTGGGAGCAGATTAACATAAAACTCATTATGGGTCTCTCACCGTCTCTCTTTCAAATTTATTATTTCACCAACATTTTGCTGCTTTAAAAAAAAAAAAAAGAGAATTTGTTGGAATACTGGGAGCCTGTACTCATTCACAGAAAAGCTCTCGTAAAGTTATAGTTATAGTTTGAGTATTTAGCATTTAGCATTTAATAGGAACTAACCTCAGGTTTAGTAGTTGTGGTCTCAGTTTTAAAAGCTAGTGTCTGGAGTACAATAACACGTCTTTCACCCTTTTTTCTGCCTATTCCTCTAAGTTGAGTTGAAAACAGCATGGTCTCCTCACATCTCATCATTTCTATAGGACTCTGTGTTGAATCGGTTTAGGTTGAGCCGTGTACGTACTATGCAGCAGAGTCGTTGAGCTGGTACTCTCGGGCGCGAGTGAAGCAGTTCTGCACGCCGCCGTCGGACCACAGCCTCCGCATGACGTTGCCAAGGTCCTCGGGCAGGATGCCCTGCTCCTCAGCGGCCGCCGACAGGGCAAAGAGCTGCCGGGCATCGTCCTGCAGAGAGAGAGGGGGCATCACAAGTCAGTGTGGTTCTACACTCAATGACTACAGTAATTTAGATAATGATGAAAGGACTCCACCTGACAAATGTACTAAACTAAGACACTAATGGCCTTTAGTAATTGTGTCACATTTTGTTTGTTTGGTTTTTTCTGTTATTTTTGTCTGGCGCTAACAGATGACTGTGTGGTGATGACTCATGATGTGTGTGTCCTGGAAGCAGCACAAGCTCATTGCGGGCATTCTGTCCACAGAGAGAGAGAGGGGACGCTTTCATTCGTTTGGCAGTGTGAAGGCTTGAATCATCAGGACACCAACGAGTGCTTTTTGATTCCACAGCTCTCTGAAGTTAGTGATGTCTTGGGGCGATTTAAGGCTTACTAAGCGTCAGCACACGGAGCCAAGGCGGACAGTTGTTCAGCAGCACATGCCTTAAGAGCGAAACGATGCCAAGCTCCATCTTAAAAACGTTCTCTGCCCGCTTCACCGTCATGTTCCATCAACACCTCCGTGCTAAAGGTGCTACAGGGCCCTTGTGGATTTGGGTGTCTGACAAACAGCTCTTAAGTGCCTTAAGTGAGCGGACGCTGCTGAAAACTGCTGGTAGTTGGAGCAGATGAGGTGTTTAACAACCTCTGGTGTTTGCTTGAGGAGGGCGGTCATGCCCCAATGCCTAAGCCAGAGGATCTGCCTACACAGCGCCCGCACTTACCACATAACCAAAGCACATTAGGGCGAAGGATTCACAAATGCTGTTTTAATGCATATCAATAAGGCTGCATGGTGTGTGTGTGTGTGTGTGTGTGTGCGTGCGTGTGCGTGTGCAGGGGTCTGTGTGACTGTATATGTAAATGTATAAATATTTCATCGTGTCTGCACAGAGCACTGGAATGAATTGGATTATGATATGGAATGCCTTTATTATTGTATTGACGCTCAATTTCTCACCCCCGTGGCTCCAAGGAACAAGATAAGGACAACAAGGGTTATAGAATATTTCACATTTTGAAGCTGCATTATAAGAACACGGCGTGAAATTATTCCTCTCCCGAGTGATTGTCTGTTTACACTGCATGTCCAGCCACAGCTTCATGACAAATGTGTGTGTGTGTGTGTGTGTGTGTGTGTGTGTGTGTGTGTGTGTGTGTACAAGTGCATGTGAACAGACTCCAGCACAGCTCACTGAAGGACAAACTGGAGGTCAAGTGTCTGATGGTGACCGTGACAGACAATGAAAATTTGAATCTGGTCAGACAAGACTCAGGCACTTGGGTAGGAGAAGCATTTCAAAATGACTTCCAACACTTACACGATAAGAAATACACACAGGAACTGTTTTTGGAAGGGGTGCAAAACTGGGCAACAATCTGCGTTTCCACTCAAGAAAATGGTCAGACCTGTCTTTTAGCATGTAGAAACAGGCATCCAGAGCTAACTCCTCTTCCAGATAATCCCAGTTAAGAAATTAGATGTTTCAACCACCTGGGTTGGCTGTTGAGCACAGCTGTTGAATGAGGGGGTCTAACTATGGAGTTAATTAAACTAAAAACTACAGACTAGGCCACCCATTCAAGTTTAAAACTACAGACCTGGCCACCCATTAAAGTTTATATTTAGATTCCTTTGATGGTTCTTTGCAGACCCCTTTACAAGGGCACATTATTGTTTCCACTGTTAAGAACGCTCATCAAACCCAGAGAACCTTTTGTGTCTCAATGGCTATACTTTGAGTGGGAACAATTCAGCTTGCCGAAAGAACCCTTGTCTGGCACAGGTGAGTCATCCAGATAAGAGGAAGGAACCATGCTATGGATCACACTTACCGCTCTGCCAGCCTCCCCGTAGTCGATCTTCAGGTTGCCCATGGCTTTGATGATGGCCATGATGGACTGGATGGTGTTGCTGTACACCACAGCTCGGTACTGCTTGCACTCGTCTTCTGAGTAGCCGTCCTCATGGATAATTCTGAAAGAGGTGCAAGCGAAAGAGAGAGGGAAAGAGAGAGAGAGAGGGGGGAGAGGGGGAAGGAACTTTGTTGAAAAAGAGGCAGCACACGGGCAGACTTTCTGTAAGCCATATTTAGCTGATGATGCACCTTTCTGATGGGTTCTGATGTTAAATCCAGGACATCAAATGTAGCACAGAGGCATAATTTACATCAATTAAAAATGAATCATGCATGCTGACAAATATAAACAGAAACTGGAGGGAGTCAGTGTTTGGGTACTGCCTGTTTATGATGAGAGGAGAGGAGAGGAGAGGAGAGGAGAGGAGAGGAGAGGAGAGGAGAGGAGAGGAGAGGAGAGGAGAGGAGAGGAGAGGAGCTACTGGAAATCAGCCCAAACCCAGTAGGTACTCCTGCTAGCAGGTGCTCCCTCACATTCACTATGGATTTCTGATGCAGACCAAGGCCTCCCTGACAGAACCATCCCCTGACAGAACCAAACCCTGACAGAACCATCCCCTGACGGAACCATCCCCTGACGGAACAATCCCCTGACAGAACCATCCCCTGACAGGGAATGCACCACGCATGGCATCCCACTTCCATATCATAGACCAGCTATGTTATATACGGTTGCCGTCAAAGTGGTTGCACACGGGTAAACTGTGTGTGCAATTATTCCATCAATAGAAGTAGATAGGCATGTGTGACAGCATCCCTTTATAGTAGTATGTATGTATGTGTTTGTGTGTGTGTGTGTGTATGTATGTACGTATGTGAGTAGGGATGTTAGGGTGTCCACTCATGTCACAGTAAAGTGGCAGTGTAGTCTCGTAAGTGAAAGTATCTGTATGAAGAAATTCTACGGTCGCTGTAAGCTACATATATATAAGATATATGTGCGTGCATGTGTGTGCATGTGTGAGTGAGTCATGCAAGAATGACACCACTTGTTGTTTGTAATACACTGCATTGCTGTTGTACGGCATGTGTGCTTGTGTGCACACATGTTCATGATTTATGTTCTTAATCCGGCCTTGAGATGTCGTTCGGCTCCCCTCCAATGAAAAATGGCACATGGTTCCCTCCCCGTGGTGTGGGCATAATGAAGATATTCACAACCTACAGCCCCATGCCCACCCCTTGTCCCCCCCCCCCAAAAAACCAGCTGCCCCATATCCTACAGTGGACTGGATTCCCTGATCCCAGTGGCACGAGAGGACAAGCTCAAGCTCGCAGTGTGTGAGCATGTGTGTGTGTGTGGGGTGATGGGGGAGGGGATTGTGTGTGTGTGTGTGTGTGTGTGTGTGTGTGTGTGTGTGTGTGTGCACTGGAGGAGAGTAAATGCATGCGGATGCGGATTCCTCTGGGTCCCTTCCTTGCATCTGCCAAAGCCAGCAGACGAGTCTCATACCTCTGTCCCTCCTTCTATCTGTCTGTCTCCCTCTCTCCTTCTCTCCGTCTATCGGTCTCCCTCTCTCCCTCTTACACGCTCCTCTCCTCCCCTATTCTCTGGTGACCATCTGCAACCCACATCCTTGTCAATACTGTCTGTGAAGTGACAGAGCACCACAGGGGTATATTTCTAGAGGTCTACGCTGAGCCTCAACAGGCTCATAAGAATAAAGACACTGATGAATGATATCAGAGAGGAGAGGAGAGGAGAGAGGGAAAGACAAAAGAACAAAAGAGGGCGGATCAAGCTTGCGGGGGAAAGAGAAGTCAGGGCAGGTGTCTTTGAGAGAGAGCACCAGTGCACTTGAGGGGCGCTGGAGGGACTCACTTCATCTGCTTGACGATGGTGCTCTTCCCCGACTCCCCGGCACCTGAGGAGAGAGGAGACAGACAGGGTTAGAGAGACAGAGACAGAGACACACACACACACACACACACACACACACACAGCTACAGGGGACACCTCAGGCAGGCCAATTCTCCCTGGTCTGCAGATAAGATCAACGGCAGAAAAACATTCAGCTCTGGCTGTTCCACCCCAATTTGATTTGGATTTCTGTCTGAATCGCCATCACACTGTCTGGACTGAGAAATGATTTTATGGGGTCTTCAAAAACACCACTCTTCCATTGGGGCTGGGGGGAGGGGGGGGGGGGGGGATGGATGTTTTACACATTCATAATGAACACATGTGATTCTCTCAAATCTTGTACATGGTTGTCACTGCTGTTCTTCTGTCTCTTGTGTTTACTGATGGTCACTGGAGCCTCTAAATGTTTGTTTACGAGGCTGGGCAGGCAACACTGGTGTGAGTACACATGATGGGCAGTCAGAGGTCGTGTGTGTGTGTGTGTGTGTGTGTGAGAGACGGGGGTCACTTGTCATCCCGTGTGACGAGCTAGAAGGACAGGGTGGTGAAGGGGGAAAACAAAAGGCTCAACTCCAGCCAAGCCCCTTCTGCATCCTTGTTGATATTCCACGGCCTCATCCTCGGCTCCCATCACTGTTACTCAGACAAAATGCCCTGTCCTCCACTCAACACTGCCACCAGCTCTTCACACATGCCCATCCCCCATTGGAGTGCTAGTGGTTTAGTTACTATGGCTGTAAAACTTCATGCAACTGTATTTACTGCATGTGTTCCACTAGGGGTGGGAATCTCTTGGCACCTCACGATTCGATTCGATTCCGATTCAGTGGTCAACGATTCGATTCTAAACCGATTATCGATTCTAAACCGATTATCGATTCAAAACCGATTATCGATTATCAATTCTAAACCGATAAAACGATTATCGATGCATGTCGATTTTTAAACATTTGAGTTTGCTACTCAGAGTCTCAAATCACTTCCTACTTTGTGTTTGATAATTAAAGAAAATCAACAGATGAATTACCTTCTCTATTTTTTATTAGAGAAAAAGCTTTTCCTTGTCACAATTATGACTTTCAATGAACAATGCAATAATCGATGCAGCTTGCATTTCAACACAAAATGGATGTGTAAAAAAAAAAAAAAAAAAAAAAAAAAAAAAAAATTATTTTTTATTTTTTTATTAAAAAATCGATTATGAACTTTTCTGAATCGAGACGGAATCGTTCGAGAGATAATCGAGAGAAATCGAAAAATCGATTTTTTTTCCCCACCCCTATGTTTCACACACTCTGTGCACATGGGCACAGATGTCAGCCCAGAAACAAACCTCTGACTTTTACTTTGATGTAGGCTACTCTGTGCTGAGCTGTGTTGTGTTGTGTTGTGTTGTGTTATGCTGTGTTGCATTGCATCGAGTTGTGCGGTGTGCAGCTGTGCTGCGCCAAACTGTGTCGAGCCGTGCTGCTTCGAGCTGTGTGGAATTGCGCCGCGCTGTGCTGTGCCGAGCTGCGCTGTGCTGTGCTGTGCTGAGCTGCGCTGTGCTGCGCTGTGCTGCGCTGAGCTGTATCGAGCTGTGTTGAGCTGTGCTGTGCTGTGCTGAATTGCACTGGGCTGTGGTCCCAGCCTATGTTTCTACTGACCTCCCCTCCTGACTGTCTGCATGAGCTCACTGTGGCAGTGACAGCCAAGAGGAGACAAGAGTCCCAACCCCAGCCCTGTCAACCCCACTCAGTGGCCATCACTCTCACTCATCTTAGTCAGGCCCTTAAGGGCAGAGAGAGAGAGAGAGAGAGAGAGAGAGAGAGAGAGAGAGAGAATGAAAGAGAAAAGAAAGGTGGAGGGAGCTGCGGACAAAAGAAACACGCACGGCACAGAAACAGGCCATTTGTCCATCCCTACTCTTTGGTGTGAAGCATGAGGTGCCTCCCCTCCCTTTGCGATCTGCTTATCACTACAATGAAACAGCAATTTATCCCCAATCATCGGCGAAAGCAGCGCACTCCATAAGCCGGTCTGAACCAGGCGTCCACCGCGCTCACCACACAAGGAGTCTCGCCTCCGTTAAACGCCCGCCTGGGAAATTGCCGTCATCCATCAGACAGCCGACGCCGAGTTGCTCTGCGTCCTCCGATGTAAACAAGAGCTTGCTCAGGGAGGAAAGTGAGCGTGATTTAGCTGCCGTTCCCTTTTCTGAGTGCGTGGCGGAGGACGCTAGTGTTGAGCAGAGCATAGGGTTTTGATCGATGCGATTCAATAAAGTTCGGGAGTCACAACAACACAAGCAGTACATTACTGATGATGGATGCATGAATCTTTCAGATGGTGTGAATTTATGGTAGCCACTACGCAGCAGTCACCCCCGCCCCGGTAATGATGCATTACTAGTGCACCGCGGCTAAATGAACCATATTTACCCATGGCTGTCCCATAGATCACATGCGAGTGGCAAGATGGAAAGAGTTTGATGTTTGAAGTTGAGAAAAATCCCATTGGCCTGCCTGAAACTACAGAAATATTGAGCTTTTGCTAAAAAATAATTCTGATACGCAATAAAGCAGTGATGTTTTATGAAGATTTTCAATCAGATTTCCACCGAGCCTTTGGCTCCACAATAAGGAATTTCATCTAACCTTGGTTTGCTTCTATGGTCCTTTTTTTTCATTCTTCCTTTTACTGTCATTTTGATCAATCTCTTCATTTTCAGCTTGTTTTCTGGGGTTTTATCCAAGAGTATTTGGTCTTTGGTCTCTTGTTTACTTTCCTATTGCCAGTGTTGTTTACTATCAGTGTTATTGATTTCTCATTGTTGCGTAGTGCCGGCAAGCCAATAAGCCTCGGAGGAGATAGGTGCTGTGTTATCATCAGAGAGTTTGATCTCTACTGGAGGTAGCGTCTCTTCACGTAATGACCACACCGTCTCCAAACGCCCACGTCAGCTGTCACTCGCATTTCACTTCAGCTGCATTACCCCTAATTTCCTTGTCTGTAATCCTCTCCCTCTCCCTCTCCCTCTCCCTCTCCCTCTCCCTCTCCCTCTCCCTCTCCCTCTCCGTGAGTGAGTGCGTGTGTGTGTGTGTGTGTGTGTGTGTGTGTGTGTGTGCAAACAAATGTTGGAACTAAACTCCAAATTAAAGCCAGGCTGCTTTGACAGCTGCAGGGCTTATCTCCAACCTTTGACAGTCACCACATGTATCGATTTGAAAGAAGCTTTCATCCAAACTAACTAGCAAGGAGAGCCGATCATTTAGTTGTATGACAATGATCAAATAGTGCCGCATAATATCAATAAAAACTGTTTGGTAATGAGTGTAAATTACTTTGTTGCCTGGTTACATGGCAATGACAAAAGCGGACCTCACGGAGCAATGAAATAACACCAGTTAATCCAACACGGCTTGTGTTCTCCTTAACCCACCGCTGTTTCAGTGACACATAGGGACAGAACCCACGCTATGGATCCATGCTTATATGTGAGTCTGGCCCTGCATGAATATAGGAGTGAAATGCAATCCTGATGCAGTCCTAGCCATCGCAGAGTTGGCCTCCATTACAATGCTCCTGGGTCCGGCTGCGGGAACACAGGATGTAGACAAACATCATTGTTTATGCTTCCCTTACAGCTCCCCACCACTGTTGCATGCCACCGAGGAACACTTCCATCGGTGGCAGAAATGAACACATCGGTGATTTATTCAGCCAAGGACACCGGGTTTTCAAATATGCAGCAGCGTTTCTGTCTGTCTGGGAAGTTGGTGGGCAAACAAATAATGTATCTGATGTGACAGATCATTTGTATGAGCAATTCAAATATTGGGGGAATGTTGTTTGAACTAGGCCTAATGGGTGTGTGGAATTAAACATGTAGTACTATCTCACTAATAGCCCTATATAGCAATATACTAATAATGTTAATATGATTTCGGTCATTTTGTCCAAGAGGGATAAAGAAACATGCAACATGTTTCATCAAGTGCATGATGATTCATAAACATTCCTGACTTATTCAAAATCAGCATCCCCATCCCTATATCAAGAGTTCTTGAAATGCATTAGGTGGCATTAGAAGAGACAATTACAGAGGCAACGAGAGTCCAACAGAACCTCCTGTTTAATATGACCACCATTTTAAATGCAGTGGCAGTAACACAGTAGTTCTACTGAGCAACAGGCATAAAATAAATGTTGATTAAAGTATAGATACTGGTGTTAAAAGGGGATATCCAATTTGTGACTAAAGTAAAGCAGTTTCTTGTTCCAGTCTAACGGGATCACTATTGATTTCTGTTAGCATCTGAGGCTTGATTCACGCACTACTTCACGGGAAACTGAGATCCCTCGGGGGATAGAATGATTTATCAAGGGAGGTTAGGTGCCTCATTATCCATAGTGAAAGACTAAAAGGGTCTTTATGCTTATGACAATAAAAGTCCCCAGTATATATTAGCACATTCTGCAGCTTACCCTGCTACAGTTTATTACAGAAATGCTGTCAGGTAAATACTAAATACGGAAGCGGGGGGGAGGAGGGGGACTTTTTCTGTAATTAAAACACACACAGCCCACAAAGGGCCAATGGTATATACAGTATATGAAGAGTTAATTCATTTAATTGAAGCCTCAGTTCAATATCCTGCCAAGGATGAATATGCATGGACGATGTAGTTTTGCAGTGTAGACTTTCCTAATAATTAAAAGATAAGCTACACAAAAACCGAATCATTATATCGTATCAGTATCAAAGCATTGCAGTGACTGAGTCAGGGATGCAATCCGAGGGATTCTAAACACAGATTTATAACTAAAGGCTTTTAGCAGAGATTTGTGGTTCAAAGGCAGACTAACCATTCAACATTTCTAAGAGAAATTATTCTAATCTAGCCTCTAACTAAGGGCTGTCCAGAACGCGCCATCAGTCCCCAAAGGCTCCCTCAGACATAAAAAAGACCACAGAATGTCATTTACATGTGGCTGGCTGTCAAGACTCTGCTCTGGGTGACTGCATATTATTTGGCCGTCATTTACGACAAGGCTTCAGGCTATTTAAAAAAATAAATGAAAAACATAAACATAAGAGGATTCAGGCGAGACAGTCAGTGCCTTCCAGGCCTGGGAGAGAAAAAAAATAGCCAACATCTGAGTCCTAATGTCAAATCAGTATTCTCATCATTGATCAATATTGACCAGAGCAGAACTACTCCAGAGACGGAAAAGGTAATAGCTCAGGTCACCCGCATGGAGAGGCTATAAATGGCAGTAATTGAGCAGGTTGAACAAGTCAGCTGGATAATAGTCATTGCATTATTGAGTTTTATAAAAGGCATGCTACACTAAAAATGGTTTTCCGATAGTTTTTTGTGCCATGCCGAGCTAGTCTTCAAACAAGAGTTTGAAGTAGTATGTGAATTTGCTAATGAAACTGCAGTGGCTTTCAAGTTCTCTTTCACAAATGAGAACCAAGAACCCAAAAAGTGACCTTTATATTACACCTAAAACCATGCAACAGCTTTCTTCATCTGCCTGCAACTGTAAATGGACCTCCGATCCCTGGAGCAGAAGGAACCCTTCAGAACGCAGACCGTGCACCATGTGGACACTAATCCTAAAGCAAACATTCTGTTGCTGCCCTGCCCTGCCCCATTCAAAACAAGCTCGAGGAAAAAAAGCCCTTGAAGCTGAAGCCTCAACACACTGCAGTTCTCCCCTGGATGGGTATTGTTCCTCTCTGTGGGGGCGGCTCTGGCCTGCTGATAACCACTAATGGCCATCCGGGACGTCCTGTAATGAACCCCTCGGAGACCATAAATAATAACAGTTAAAAGAATAACAGTTCACTTGTTTACTCGGAGTCCTTGACTGTGGGGAGAAAGTCAGGCTTTAATTAAAGGGCTTCTATTCCCATCCCTTGTCCTGATGTACCCAGCGCTCGTTAATTAGTGCTGAGTGTGCTGTTGTTGCAGCTCTGATTGGCCAGGTGAAAGCAGGGAGTTGTCATTAAAAGCAAGGTGAGAGAGGTCCCTATGGGTCAGAAGACTATTTCACCCACTGCATATCATATCAGAAGACTATTTCACCCACTGCATATCATATCAGAAGACTATTTCATTCACTGCATATCATATCAGAAGACTATTTCATCCACTGCATATCATATCAGAAGACTATTTTCATCCACTGCACATCATATCAGAAGACTATTTCATTCACTGCACATCATATCAGAAGACTATTTCATTCACTGCATATCATATCAGAAGACCATTTCATCCACTGCACATCATATCAGAAGACTATTTCATCCACTGCACATCATATCAGAAGACTATTTCATTCACTGCACATCATATCAGTAGCTGCTCTGAGGAGAACCATCACATCTGTCTGGCCTGATCCCAAATGTGGAAGATGTAGGTCATCTTCACTAACAAATGTCATTTGAGATCCCAGACCTACATAATAGTAGAACACAATTTTTAACGTACACTTCAGCTCTTAACATTCCATATGGTTCATGAAAACAGAATGAATGGTTTGGCCATGGTAACTCATGTAATTTAATAATGTCAACTGAAGGAACATTGATGTCAAGAATATGCACCAGCATGCCAAAAGCTGTGCGACTGAATTATATGGTAATTATTCTGTAAATATTTCCTATTTCATAGTTGACTCACAGCTAGAGAAGCACTCCCACCCTATTTAATCATATGCATACATGCCCTTACGGCTGCACCATGATATGTATGCATGTGATGATATATAATGCATAATTAAAATGTAAAATGTCAAAGTAATTGACACGGACCTGCAGAAATGATTTCGATCGTGTTATCAGGTCCCTGTGAATCACTTACTGGAGGACATATGAGGCTTTTCACTGTAATAATAATAATAATTCATTTAATTTATAGCGCACTCTACATTCAGCTGAGTCTCAGAGTGCCACAGTACATAGTAAGAACATAGTTAAAACAACCTATAATAAAATACATTTAAAAAAAGTAAGAAACGCCTTTCTGAATAGAAAGGTTTTTAGGCCAGTCTTAAAAACTGTAAATGCAGGAGGCTGGTGCCTTTCAGTGAGCCGGGAGACCGAGCTCAGGCTGGCAGGAGAATGGAAATGAGCTCCATCAAAGTTCTCCAGATAAGCAGCTCTGAGCAATGCTGCTGTTCCCCGTCTGATGAATGTCTCTCCTGGACAGATGGCCTCACATCCAGCAAGCGCTCGCACAAGACTGACTTAACGTGAGGTAAAAAAAATTTAAAAAAAAGGCAACCATTACTCTTTCACCATTTGCTTTATTGTAGACCTCTTTGGTGGAAAGGATCAATCTGAACAGATTGGCATTAACAGGAATGAGGAATATGGGAAAGGGGGGGGGGTTTTCTGGTCCATTTGTGTACGTATTTGATGACAAAACTCCTATTCACAGATCCGTTGGCCTCACATCCCTGATGAGAAGGCAGCAGAGAGGGGCTGGGATGGGATGGGATGGGATGGGATGGGAACAAAGCAGGCTCTGTGCTGGGCTTTGGCAGGGTGGGCTTTGGAGCAGGCTGGTTCTGTTTGGTGTCATTTAGGCTGGCAACAAAAGGTGTCTTAATGAGATCCAGGAGGCCACAATTCCCCCCCCCATCCCCACCCCACCGCACCCCTTCATTAATTAACGCAATGAGAGAAGCACAGTGACCTCCTTACCCACAAGGCAGAGCCTTTCAGTTCAGTTCATACCAGAATGGAAGGAGAGTACTGAAGTAGTGTGTGTGTGTGTGTGTTAGGGGTGGGAATCTCTTGGCACCTCACGAAACGATTCGATTCTAAACCGATTATCGATTCTAAACCGATAAAACAATTATCGATGCATCTCGATTTTTGAAACATTTGAGTTTGCTACTCAGTCTCAAATCACTTCCTACTTTGAGTTTGATAATTAAAGAAGATCAACAGAGGAATTACCTTCTCTATTTTTTTTATTAGAGAAAAAGTTTTTCCTTGTCACAATTATGACTTTCTATGAACAATGCAATAATCGATGCAGCTTGCATTTCAACACAAAATGAATGTGTAAAAAAAATAAAAAAATAATTACATTTTTTTTTTTTTATTAAAAAATCGATTATGAACTTTTCTGAATCGAGACAGAATCGTTCTAGAGAGAATCGAGAGAAATCTATTTTTTTCCCACCCCTAGTGTGTGTGTGTGTGTGTGTGTGTGTGTGTGTGTGTGTGTGGCGTTTCAAAAAAAAATTAAATCAGTGATGAGGATGTCAACCTATAATGACTCTCCTGCCTTTCCACAGGTCACTGGCATCCTGGTTACATTTCAATTAAAGCACCTTTGTGCCAACCCCTTTAAAAAAGACATCCCAAAACATGGCTCATTTCCTGCTCTCGTTCTCATGAGACTGAAATCCACTCTGAAACTCATCAAATCCATGACCAGAGCCCAGAATCCGCGCCAGAGTTCCACTGCAGGTCACTCACAGTCTGTCTGTCTGCCTGTAGTTTTCAAAAGCCTTAAAATGACATGCCTCACATAGCTGACTGTATGAATGTGTACCTCCTGTGGATATATACTATATATGTACACACTACTCATATCCCTTTACTGCCCGCTGAGATGAAAAGCATTGAACAGCTCCCAAGAGGTCTTCCATCCATGCTGTATAAGGGGTCATTATGGGATGCATGCGGTACAGGAGGCGTTCAGTCTCCACAGCACTGGAGCCAGTGGGCTATCGATGCAGACAGCTAGTGCCGTCCTCAGCCCTGCCCCATCGGGCTTCTTCCCACGGCGTGTTTGATAAACACGGTGTAATTACAGATGACCCCCCCCCCCCCCCCCACCACCACCACCACCACCACACACCACCACGACACACACCACCGGCTGGCAGTACTGCAGGACTCACTTGATCCAAATGGATTCGGAGAGGATAGTGGGGTTGAGCCGACATGAGGGACATGAAATTCAAATAATAAAATGGAGGCTTTCAGATGAGGTAAAGTGGGGATAGAAAAGAAATAAACAGATATGGGATGGAGTACACCAAGAAGGAACACAATAACAACGGTAAGACTGAGCAGAGAAGAGAAGGGAAGGAAAAGAATGAAAAAGGACAGAAAAAAATAGGAAAGTGAGTAATAACAGGAAGGGAAAGAGGGTAGAAAAAAACGCAGGAATCAGGCAGGGATTTGTATAGGAACAACAGCCCAATTAAGGAGGAGTAGTATGTGAAAGAGTAGTATGAGAAAGAGTAGTATGTGAAAGAGTAGTATGTGAAAGAGTAGTATGTGAACGAGTAGTATGTGAACGAGGCCTTGGTGACTAGGCCTCCGTGTGGAAGCGTGTGGAAGATGCGTTCAAATTTTAATTTAGGCACCAGCACAGACAGAGAGGGGGCTGTATTCACAGAGCTGCTGGTATCTAGAGCACGCCAGAGATCTTATACACAGCACTCGGCTCAGACTTACCCACCACAACACAAGCATGGATTTTCAGCCACCAAAACTGTGTGCACCTGCAGATCAAACCTGAATTGAATACTCACATGTGGATGAGCACAACGGCTCCTACTCCATCTTTTTTACAGCGCGTGCTGTGCCTTCTGGGCTTGGCGAGATGCTCTGGGCAAAAAGCAGGTCACTGACTGCTAAATAATTCATTCAATGTGGAACTCCAGCTCGAGGGGAAAAAAATGCTGTCTCTTTCATGGATAGGTCACCACATAATCCACTTAGGACAAAAGCATCAAGGCATGTTGAATCAATTATCAGTATCGAAGCTTGTTACAACAGCTTCCATTAGTGACTGTTCACCCGACGACAGAACGCCCCAGTAGAAAGGCTAAAACAACGAAAGTTGCTGTTCTGATCGCACTACCTCATCTCAGTTTGAGACATGTCCTACAACCTCATCTCAGTTTGAGACATGTCCTACAACCTCATCTCAGTTTGAGCCATGTCCTACAACCTCATCTCAGTTTGAGCCATGTCCTACAACCTCATCTCAGTTTGAGACATGTCCTACAACCTCATCTCAGTTTGAGACATGTCCGGATTGGGTTCAATAGTCCTTTCCAGGACATCTGAGATATTAATCAATTATATGATGTAAACAATGAAACTCAAACACAACCTGTTGTGAAGACACATAGGGCCCTAATTTCATTTGACAGGCAGCGAGCAAAGCAGTGAGCAATGAGCAAAGTCCACCCCGCATGAACTAAAGCAAATTTAATAACTTGGCAAAATCATCCTGCTAATTTAATACCATGAGCAAGACCCTGAGTGCAAACATGGATGGGATCAGCGCAATGCTCCCACACACCACGATAGCTTTAGTTCATGCACAATGGCCTTTGCTCGTTGCTTGGCTCATTGCTTTGCTCATTGCCCAATTGTCAATGAAATTAGGGCCAATACTGTACTGACTTTGGTGCTTTAGGGGACTTGCTAGTACAAGTTGGGAAAACTTGAAACAAAACCACAAAAGAGGGTCAAAGTATGGGATGCGGGCGGTCAAATCCCCAATGCGATATAGGCACCATCACAGATAGGAGCCTCCGAGGACTGCCGTGAGACTGACAGGAGAAGACAGATCCACTGCTGAGACGCTAAGGTAACTGACAGCCCAACCGCAGGAGGATTCCACTGGAACTGCCTGCCTGGATCCGACTGTCAAAAAAGTATGGCGCTAGTTTGGATTTGGGATCGTTCCTCAGATGAGATGCAGTGGGGCGTAATCTCAACTCTTAAGTGGTTCTGGCATGAAGACCAGGTCAGACAACATGCTTAGGAAACGCATCGAGAGGATGGTGGTCAAGGATGATGTGTCAGGTTGGAGAAAGGGATTGACAGGTGGAAGTTTATCCAGGTCGACCGTTTGATTTGAAAGAAAACTAGGAAATCAAAATGTCACCTCTGGAAATTTGAGAGTGGTGATCATACAGATGCTTTCAACCTCTCTATATATAGATTGATATAACAAAGTAAAAGTTTAGTATATTATAGCGTATACTCTTCTTCCTCTACTTGCACTCACTCTTTGTCACCACCCTTTCAGGCCGGTCTATGTTCTTTCATCTATTCACTCCTTCCTTTCTTTCTTTGTTGCTTGTCCTCTTCTGACATTTCTGGTCTCTCTCTCTCTCTCTCTCTCTCTCTCTCTCTCTCTCTCTCTCTCTCTCTCTCTCTCTCTCTCTCTCTCTCTCTCTCTCTCTCTCTCTCTCTCTCTCTCTCTCTCTCTCTCTCTCTCTCTCTCTCTCTCTCTCTCTCTCTCTCTCTCTCTCTCTCTCTCTCTCTCTCTCTCTCTCTCTCTCTGTGTCCACCCTTCTGGTCACTCCTTTCTAAGACCCATTCAGGGCTTGCAAATGGAGCAGAAGTGCTCCTCCAAAAGAGCACAGTGAACAGGAGAGAAAGGGATTGAAAGGAGAGGCTTAACCCTTTTAGATCAAGTCACGAACATCCATAAAAAGCCCAATACATCTAAATATATCCCTTGAAGAATCACAATATAATTTAATCATAATTCAAGGCTCAGATATTAACAATTAAATATTCCACCCATCCACTTCATGAACACATTAGACTGTTACAGTTCTAATGTCCTTCAAAACACAGTATTAGCTCAGGTGATTGGTTCTGTCAGAGGTACTCAACCAAATCTCCCAAGAGGCACAGTAAAAACATTTAACCTATTATGCAGTACTTTGAAACAAATACCTATATTACAATGTTCTTATTATTATGCCATGACATCATGCTGGAAAGCAAATCTTACAAAATACTTTTTTTTATATTATTGTTAATTGTATAATTGTATAAATATTTAACTTCAAACACACCAGATAGAAATACTACAACAACAAGGACACTTGCCGGGTGAACAAGAACCCTACTGTTTATTTCCTGGGCCTCGAAAACCTGCGCTAACTACTCCAGGCGTTTAGCCCGCTGTCATCATGAGGCTCAGTGATGGAGAGTGCAGCTGGTGAGCTCGGGCACGTGGGGGCTGGAGGGGGGGGGGGGGCTGGTGGTGGGCTCTTATGTAACCCAGAGGCAGGTGTTTGTCTCTGTACTCACCACTGTGGGTCTGAACATCAGGCTCAGCCAAGCCCAGCATGACGGCGTTATCACACTGAAAGCACCCTGTAGGACCATCCATCCCTGTTGTGACTCACAACCAATAACAACCACCGTTTGCTCTAATAGATCAGAAAGCCTGGAAGCCATATCCACAAACAAGATGATTACTCTATCCCTCTCTCCATCCCCCTCTCTCTCTGTGACCTGAGGGGATGGGTAAATGGGCATGTCTGATTGAGACTTTAGATTGACAGTAAAAAATGTTGGGATTTGGATAGAATGGAAGGACATCTATGGTAGGTTGAAGCAAAGACTCAAAGAGAGTCGAACTTTCTTATTTGCCAATCCACCATCCCAATCAATGTACCATTGTTCCATGAGCACAGCCAAACAATTACAATGTCCTTTACGCAAATGTATACAGCAGAAGAAAGAAGTGAGAACCTTGCTTGAACCCTCCATAAAAAGGTGAGATTTTATTCTTGGGGTTAGGGATAATATGTAACCTGTGAAACAGAGGATTTGCTGTTTTGTATTTTTGAAATCTTTATGTTAAACATTCATGTTTTAATCAGGCATATTGTGTGCCCAATTATGTTAGTCCCTCTGGAATGCCATACAACACAACTGGAGACAATTGTATATATGTTATGTAGTCATGTTTTCTATTTATAGACACAAGAAGTCAAAGGAAGAAATTCAATATCATACATCAATGTAGAGGAAATCGCTGGAGGGTTACTAGAGGCACTGTGTGTGTGTGTGTGTGTGTGTGTGTGGGGGGGGGGGGGTGTGGGGGTGTGTGTGTGTGTGTGTGGATGTGGGTGTGGGTGTGTGTGTGTGTGTATGAGCATTAAGTATTAGCTTGCAGAATTGATCTCGTCATTATCCATAAGTAATGATGCACTGGTCCAGCTCAAAATGTAATATTGTGTTTAACATCGACTGCCTAGCAGGTAAAACTGAACATTCCCATGTTAGAAGTGTTAATGAGTGTTAATCAATATAAAAATCAAACTGGGAAAAGAGAACATAACCCTACTCACTAACCACACATATATTTAGGCATATCGGTATGCATGCAGACTATTATCACTGTATACTTCAGACCCTGTCAGAACTACCATGCATCACTTCCTGTGGTGTATCAGGTGTATTTTGGAAGAAGCTCTCCTCTGCGTTTGTATGGGCAGACAATAACAACGAAAACCCAGCAGCCGCGTGTACAGACTGTGTTTAAATGAAAGCAAAAGAGGGAGCAGGGGAGGATAGAAAGGAGGTGAAAATAAAAGGCAAGAGAAGAAGGGAGGAACACCGCACACCCTCAGGCACCAACCCAGCCCATCAACATTTGAAATAAAGCCCGAGAACTGGCATGGAACAAGGTCATCATCTCTGCTTGTGTTTGCCTTGGCTTCCTTTGAAAAGTTTTCTGCCAGTTCTCTGGTATCAGTTCCGCCTTGCTGGAGTGTCGACTCTTTCTATTTCTGCTGGGCTGTGGGTGGCTTCCTGATTGGTCTTTCGTAGGCATCGCCTCCACTGTTTTGACTGACTGACTGACTGACTGACTGACGGCCTTAGCTGAGGGCTGGACATGATATTTTTATAATGGGTCAGGTGGGCATGTTCACGCCAGGCTGACAGAATTATAACACCCCAAATGAGGTCTGCTGTCAGGCAGCTGGTGCTGCGGTCAGTCCTCCGTTGCCATGGAGATGGCGTCACTCACGCCACAGCCCCACACATCCTGTTCATGTGAGCAGAAAAGCAGGCTCTCAAAGTATAACGTGGAGGCTGTTCTAGCAATCTAGTTACACGTTTGCATGATTTTTTTTTTAAACCAGACACAGCTTTTCAAATCTTACTCCATCCTTGTTGTTTCCAGACCTGAAAAGCACTACATGGAGCTCTGACCTCAGTCAGTGTTGCTCTCCCCTGCCTTTGGTGGGTCTATGAACAGATTCTTCTTCCTTAGAATCTCATCTCATCTCATATCCCCCCTCAGTGAAGTTATTTAAATCAGGTATGTTCAGGGCATGTATCTGTTGTCGATCGAGGCATGAGAGCTTAAAAAGACGGATGTTATACCTTACAAAATGGCTCTTAATTACTCTTCGCACATGGTCTCTGTTGCTCTCAAAAGACTTCTGGTCCCACCGGATTCTAATGACATCCACTGATGAGTTCAATCAGTGATGGAAAATATGTGGTGCAGTGGGCCACCACGTAGAGTACTGAAGAACACTGCAGATGCAGATGTAGGCCTACTGTGACATCATACAGAGCGGGCCAAACACATTTACAAAATAGTTTGACAAAATGGGGGGGGGGGGATCAATCCCTTATTGTTAGACTGATATTCTTCATCATTTCCATTTCAAATCAGTTTTTTTTTTTATTCTTGAATATTATTTTAAAGAAATGCACAGCTCTTTATTCCATTGAAGAGAAAGGCTTTTGCGAAGTCAGTGCATCCAAAGAATGTCTGTGTTTTGGCTCTTAACACTGAGAGAGTGGATGCATCTGTGCAGGGCATACTTGCCTGTAAACTGAAGGTGGTTTTCGAGAGGAAATCTTACCCTTGCTGCGCATGGTAACGTCAACTTCTACTTCCTCTGTTTTTGCCAAGAGGCTAAAAACAACCTCAAACCTCCCCCTGCTTCCCGGGGTGGGTAAAGACAGAAAGAGTGAGAGAGAGAGAAAGAGACAAAGAGAGCACCAGAGGGGAAGCGAGAGAGAGAGAGAGGGAGACAAAGAGAGAGAGAACATCTCTGTAATCCACTGCATTTGTGGAAGAACTGCAAACTCTCTCTGTCTGACTGTTCTCATGACCAGCTGTACCAAAGCTCTGAACAACAACAAAACAAAAAAACAAAAGAAGAGGCAGAGACAGAAAGAAAGAGAAAGAAAGAAAGAGAGAGAGAGAGAGATGTATCTATGCTATAGGACAGGGGTTCTCAAACTTTTGCAAGCTGGGCCCCCCCAAAGCTGGTTAGGGGTAGTTGGGGCCCCCCAGCGCACGGCCCGCGGCCCGCCGCCACCACCCTCAACTACACCACCATATATAGATAGATAGATAGATAGCATATTGTTATTGATAGGCCTGACATGTGTAAGAGAAAATCAAGTTTATTGAGGTCACCAATGTTTAGTCATCAACAAACAGTTCAGTTGGAGTCCATGTCAGGCAATTGAGTTCAAAACAGTAAACAGATGAATAACTCATTTAAAGAGGCCTATTACCCTGAGGTGTCGCTGCTGGTGTGACATGCAGGGACAGCAAAGGCAAGCAGTGACAAGGGCCGTAAACTATAACTTTTGAGGGCAGAAAAGATCACCACGGGACATGAACGAGATAAGATTAACAGTTGAACTGTGAGAATCGGACTTCTCACACTGAGACTCCATTGTTAAGGAGTTAGTTAGCTACAGCCTCAGGGGATCCACCATTAAGCAACATTGTGGCAACTAAGGGTTAAAAGGAGAATCTGTGTACCATGATGTCAGAATGCATTCTCCAGTTGTGGGTGACGGAGCTCTTGTGTGAACTCACCTAAGACTGAATCTTGTACTCTTTTAAAACTCAGTAAACTCAACTCAAACTTATTGCTCTGTGTGGCGGTCCTTACTTTGATTCTCTGCAACCAACACGTAGTAAAAGTTAATTTAACACATATCAATGTTAGGCTATTGTTAGGCCCATACAGACAATTATTATAACTATTTATTATTATTATTATTATTATTGTTATTATTATTATCAGTAATAGTAGGCCTATTAGTAGGCTATTCATTATAAATCACCATCATTATGTTATTATTATTATAATTAATGATTATCGACCAATTATTATTATTGTATTGTAATAATTAGTGTTATTATTGCTATCATTTGGATACTGTTATTATTATGGGCCTCTTGTGATCTTTACAAAAAAAATCCTACAGGTCTGTCAATGTGAGACATGAGCCTGCTTTGCACTGCAAAGGTTCTCAAATCTTGGGGCAATGTTTGACAAACATATCCTCAGGTCATCCTCGATCTGTGCGCGGTTGCGGTATTACGTTTTGAGCGCAGTCAAGTCTTGAAAAGCCTGCCTGGCACAAATATGTCGACGCGGAAAAGAGGGGCATTTTTAAGGCTATGTCGCAAAGCTGATCATTGCTATCCAGAATGACGAAATAGGGGAGATGCTTAAGTCTACTGTCACTCTTCAGCTGCTGTTTCATGTCTATTGACAGCTCGTCTGCTGAGCAGAGAAATGGATCACGAACTTAGGCTAATGAACGGTAGTCCTCTTTGAAATAGGACCCAAACTGATTTCTGATATTCGGCGTGATACAATGTCATTTGACATAGGTATTGCGCTGAGTTTAGCTCCTATTCTACACGTCTTGCGCGGCCGGCAAAATTAGTGTTTCGGCAATTGTATGTTGTTGGCCAAGCTTAGCAATTCTATGAGCAACTACATTGGATGCCTCCAGACACTGCTTGGAGATGGTGGTTCGTTGTTGCTGGAGGCCATCACGTTCATGTTTAAAGAAGTCCACAGGCTTCTCTTTCTGACTTTTACGAATCAGAAACGTGTCTATAGTTGTGTTTGTTTGCTGTTAATAAAGTTCTAATTTCAACGTCGTGTTCTTGTATGTGTGGTTGTGAACGACACGAATAATGGATAAGGATAAGGCTGTGCTAGGCAATGATTCCTAACAAAACTAACTGTACACAATGTAGACAGGGACAGCACAAAATAGTATTCAAGTGCTGGTGTTTTATTTGTTGCAACACGGTGGATGATACAAAAATGAAAAGGTAGGTGTTAAGGAGAAAAGGGCTAGCTACAGTTGGAAGAAGGTAGCTAGCTAGGCTAGCTCTCGGGCTACGAGCTTTTTCAAAAGACTGTGGAGCAAATTACTCCTTAGAATAGGCTACGAATAGACCTACTGCAAGCGCAGTAAGGTATTACTAAGGAAAGAGTGAGTCTTTAAAAAGACTGTTTATAAAGCAATGAATATCTGAATGATACAGGAAACAAGAGAAATTGAACAAACTCTGCAGAGTGTCGTCTCAGGGTGAACGCTTACCAATGCCTGCGGTTTTTTTTTATACTCGGAAACTTAGGTGCAACTCGCGTTCAAATGATAAAACTCCGTTTTGATTGGTGGATCAGGAGCAAAACCGTATTTGATTTGTTTGGGTCAGTCCAGCCCCTTGCATTTCGCCACTGAGGGAGCTTTCACTAACCAGTGACAGGTCGGCGGTAGTTTTTTTTTTCTCCGTCTGTGACATCGCGCCCCCCCTGGAGAGTGTTCGCGCCCCCCCCCCACTTTGAGAACCACTGCATAGGATATGGAGAACACACAACGATGATGGGGCCCCTTTGAGAAACTCAGGCAGTTTCTGCAGGGGTAGTTTTCACTCATATCCTCCTGCATGCCACAGCTATGGCCGCCTTCACATTTTCTATTTCAGAGGCTTCAGATATATCTGGGAGGGGAGAACGTTTCTGGAAAAAGGAACGAGCCCCACTTTTCACAGAAGTCGTCTTCGTTCAGCCTCCGACTACGCTGACTGACACGGCAGTCGAGCAACAACTTAGGAAAAACACATGCGAATAGACAAAACACAAGCATATTAAGAAACATCGACGTCAATTTAAAAAAAACACATGCACAGCATTTAGGAAACATGCCGCAATTACACCCAACACAACCAAACACACAAATTTGCTGTAAATACACACAGCACAACCAAATAGGGCAAACACGCTACAATGGTGCAAAAAAAATGACATTTTCAACAAACACACTGCAAATAAAGAAACGATGCAAAGTGAAAAACACAAACCACGAAAACAAATGCAACAGAAAAACGCTGCATATCCAGTTCACACAGACAAGTTATTTAGGCCTCAGGGGGAAACGCAAAGTGGAACAGTTTTTGACTTTGCATCGTTTCTGTATGTGCCGCATGTTCGCTGTTAATGTATTTGTTTTGGGCCGTTGTAGCACGTTTGCCTTATTTGGTTGTGTTGTGTGTATTTGCAGTGTGCTTGTGTATTTGCATGTTCCTAAATGCTGCTCATGGGTTTTCAAATTGATGTAGATGTTCTCTTAATGTGCTTGTGTTTTGTCTTATTTGCATGTGTTTTTTTAAGTTGTAACACATTCGCCCTTGTCGACCACAAAAGCAACATTTATTTAAAAAAAATTAAAATCATGTTTGCATGTTGTAATGGGTGCGACTGCCCACCCACCTGTACACCAATCTCATATCGGTGCAAAGAAGTTACTTAACTTTAAATTGAAAAACTTGTTGTTTCAACAAACTCTGGCAAGGATGATCATTACTAAAGTGCTCAATACTAATACAAGTCCTAAAACATCAAGCCAATAATTACGAATGATGTGAAAGAGTCTAACAGTGTTGCACAGAATTGCAATCACCCGTGTTCAGACACAACACTGACAAGTACAGCCTGCATCCAAAGAGCTTCACGCTTCAGTGAATGCATGCATTGTTTTAGTGGACTTTCTCCCGTTAGAGACTGAACCCTGACCGTGGCTTTGTAAATGCCATGCTCAGCCAGCTGAGCTAAAGGGAAACACACACACACACACACACACACACACACACACACACACACACACACACACACACACACACACACACACACACACACACACACACACACACACACACACACACACACATTTAGCCACAAACAACATGCCTGCATCCATCCAAGTGACACTGACTACTACATTCAATCGGAGCACATGTATGTGGCTCTCTCAAACAGAAGATTGAGTACTTTCAGCTTGACATTTCTTGTAGAAATAGAAGCATCTTCCTCTGTGTGTGTGTGTGTGTGTGTGTGTTGGTGAGTGCATGTGTGTGCTTGTATCCCGCCCCGCTACACCGAGACACAAACATCTCCAGGGTGAGGGGTGGGGCTTCGGGTGGAATCAGTTCCTCATTTCCTTGATTCCTCATTCACTTTAATTACATAAATGACCTTGACAGACAGGTCTGACTCTCACTTCCAGGTCTGACTAAAGTACTCACTGAAATAAAGCAGGCATGAAAACTGTAGCTACCTCTACTAAATGATGGCTCGACGACTGATGATGCAAAACAGTTGCGTTTATTACTCTGTGTAATGGGCATTAACTTGCACCCCATAAGAGCTCGTCATCTCTCTCAGGAGAGGAGCAAAGCTTGAATGTCTATAGAAAACCAACTCACAGCACTTTTTCAGCGGGAAGCCTATTCACCTGGCAACATCCTCCCCTCCTCAGGTCACAGGTCACACTCCAACAAAACAAAAGTCTTTCATTTTAACAAAATAAAATTCTTAGTATCTAAAATGAAAAAGGTCCTTTGTACCACATTTTACATACAAAAGTAAAAAATTTCACACTGAACAAACAGGGTCATCGACATTATCCCTTTCGTCTTTTATTGGTCACGAAGGAGCAAACGGCTGAAGATGTACCCAGAGATCACCAGTATAATAGCATGCAGCGATGTAGATGTTCAGAAAGGACCCATTTTCTAAACCACAGAGAGAACCAAAATGGTAGGTACATGCAAAAACCACACTGGCTTTCCTGTTTTGCCAACAGGAAGCACACACATACGTAGCGTATAGTAGTGGCACCTATCAGAAGATCACAGTCTCACAAACCTGTTAAAAAGAGACCTCAGAAAGGTGTCATCTGACGGAACACTCACTCTCAAACAATATCATTCTGTTTCTGGCTTTTCACGAGTGTGAACCAAGCCTAACAATGAAGCTAGACATAGCAAGTACACTGTTACTATGGACTCAACTTTCAGAACAAGTAATAATGCAAAGGTTGAGTCACTTAGATTTGAAATGGCCAATCGGTATCATCTTCAAATTCGTTTTGATGGTATTTGGTCATGCGAAGGACATATAAACAACTGTCATTCTGACTAGCCATCCAGGCTATAAACTGTGTAGTTCTTTGATGCGGGACGGCAGAGTGCAAATATTCAAGAAATGCTTGCTTTCCCAGCATGACATTGCTAACTGTACTGCCAAAAGACACCAGTTAGCCTTCTACCAAGCTTTTATCAGCACCAATTTGGCTGTTGTTGGCTTATGCAAGGTTTGCTTATGCCTATTAGCTTGTTAGGGCTCTAGTTTAGACCCAAACTCCGTACTGCTGCCTTCGTTGACTAAATGCAGTCTAAAGTTGAGTCTTCTCCACCTACTAGCTCTTGGAGACTGAGGCTGAAGGCTGTATATTGCTATGAAAATAACCATTGATTGAGTTTAATTGAAAGAAAAGGTCAGTCAAGTGACCAACGGCAATTTGTCTCGTCCTATTACACGTCTTCATCTGAGCTGTCAGTTCCCTTACGCAGTGCGGACCAGAGAGAGCCATAAATAATGTCCAATGTGACATCTGTCTGACAGCTGGTGTACGAGGAAAGCGTCCAAAAAAAAGAAACAATCAGCCACTCTGGCTTTATTTCAACTATTCTGACAAACATTGGCACACTCCTCCTCTGAGGGTTTGAGAGAACCGCGTACATGATGACACGGGCATCACATGAACCACCCGTTGGAGCGAATATATATAGCTAATAAACACCGATGGCTTGCATCATCACACCGATGATGACAGCCGATGGCACTCCTCAACGAGTGGGGCCGCAGCTGCCTCCCCCCTAAAGCGAACCCCCGCTGAGCACTGTGGACAATTAGATCCCACCGCCTGCTGCGTGAATCAGCGAGTCAATACTGCCTCTGGGAGCTTCTTTTAATCAGCGTTCAGGTAATAGCGGCCTGAGTGCTGTTGTAATTACGGGATGGCCTCGTATGCCGCGAGGTGTGAAGGGCTTTTTGCGTGCCGTTTTTTTTCTCCCCCGAGCACTAGGAACAAGGAGGCCACAGTGTAGTGGACACACAAATCCCAGAAGGAGTGTCAGGGGGCAAGAAACCGGCTTGCTCTTAATGAAGCCTAATCGTATATATATATATGCTATGCTAACCTGCTGAAGCGAAAGGTCAAGTGTGAGAGGTCAAGTGTGAGGGGACTGTTACAACATGATGGATAACTACTGGAAGTAACAGGCTAGCTGTTTCGCGGACACCAATGCTAGCTGGGTTAGACTGGCTTGAGTGTTTACCACAGTCGGTGTCAGTCAGTCCTGTTCTGTGTCAGAGAACGTGTAGGCATGGGAAGCCATGAGTAAAACGTACCCCAGCACATGCCACAGGTCCATCTCTGTTAGCAACACGCAGGTACGCTAGTAGCCCACAGCTGAGTGACATCATCTTGTGCTCCACCTTGAGGTTATTACTCTGTCCTTAACCAGATGACTCACCTACCCATGGCTTAACAGGCTTCAGGAGGGTGTACTATGGCTTTGGTATCAGGTGACATGAGACATAGGGGCCAGTAATTCTGAATAACTGGTCTTCAGAGGAAGTTCATTTCAGTGTGCACAAATACGCACTTCCCCTTCATTGTGCTGTTGCTCTGGCCGCTCGCACACCCAACAATCTAATTAGGCCAGTGATCGCTGACCTGAAAGCCTCCCCGACTGCACCGAGATAACAGCCTGCAGTCACCTCTTCACGTGATGCTTGCTGTGCAGCTTCAGCAGCTCCAGCCTGGCGTCTCGTTGTGCCTCACTGTCCCATGCTGACACCATGTCCACGTGCGGTCGCTCCTTTCTCTCTCTCGCTCTCTCCTTTTTTTTTTTTTTCTCGGTGAGATCTTCTTGGAACAACATGGAACTGGCCTTGCCTGAACCCCTGAGAGAGCAAGAATGCACCTCGCTCTCCCGCAGGTCACCATGGCTACTCAGCCACAGAAAGCCTCTCTGACCAATGAGGCGAGAGAGAGAGCGAGTAGTGAGCTTACGTAATGTACACACACACACACACACACACACACACACACACACACACACACACACACACACACACACACACACACACACACACACACACACACACACACACACACAGAGACAGAACTAGTGCAGATTCTGAGACAAAATAGAGTCGTTTCTCTTTAATGCATGTGTTCCCAGCCCTCGCTTAGCGAGATTGCTTTGCCCACTTAAACCACAAAATGATGGATCGATACGACTCCGGCAGGACAAGGTGAACACACAAACAAAAACACACCAGTTCTCAGAAACACACCTATACCAGAATGTTTTGAAGTAGACTATGGATTAAGTACAGCTGCTGATTAGCACCAAAGCTACTTGGTTCTGACAGAGAAGAGGAACGGGATCCGAGGCTGAGGAAGTTTGGTCATTCTAGAGCAGATGTGTACTCTGGAAGTGTCAATAAATAAATCTAATTTTAACCATTGAATTATTTCCCTCCCTGCTGTTAGTCAAAGAGTATTTAAGAAACAGTAAACTTCTTTTGAAAAGGAAAATATGACTTCTCCAGTAACCTGAATGCCATGAAGAATTGGTTTATAGTAGTCCTAATTTCAAACAATCGATTCCAGAGCTGACGAATGCTTTTAAAAACGCTTTTGGATTTTGTCTAATTAACTCTGCCCCTTTTGTCTTTATGTTCATTTCTATTTAGTTTTTTCTGGCTTATAATGCTATATTTTATTATGAAAAGAACAACCCCGTGAGGTACAATGGCATTGCAGTATTATTGACTCTCATTGCCTTTGACAAAAAGTCAATTATCATTTCTCAGGGTGGAGACACAGGCTGTCAGTCAAAGCAGCCCTCAATATCTCCACCACTGAGAGGCATGAAAGTGGCTCCAGCATGGGCTGCGTCTGCACATCACCCTGCCTTATGAGTTTTAATGAAAATTGATGCCAACATTTCAGCAGATCCCCCCCCTGTTATTACTGCTCGCTAGGGGAGGGGGAGCTGGGGTGGGCCGAAGCTTAAGATTCACATCCTAAGGCTGAATCCTGCGAATTACCAATTAGAGTGCTGCAATGTGACTGGGAGTTGATGAAATATTCCTCCTGGGCTCTCTTGTGAACTACATGAAGACACCGACCCATCACTACCCCCCCCCCTCTCCCTCTCTCCCTCCCTCTCTCCCTCTCTCCCTCTCTCCTTCTCTCTCCCCCTCCATGTGTACAATTAGCTCTGCTTGCGTCATGAGCGGAGTGATTGCAATCACTCTCGGTGAGCAGGAAGTCTCCTAGTTTTCTAAGCAAAGGCAAACAGCAAAGATGCAGAGAGTGAGAACGACTGAAGAGCGTGCAAAGCTACCTTTCATTCTCCTTTTGAAGGTTAGCCATGCCCTTTAAGGGCGCACTCACATAGAATATAAAAAGATAGACATGATGACCCTCTGCACTTTATGCGATTAAGTGAAGCTAGTTGAGATCATATTTGAACCAGCACCTTGCATATGAGCCATACCCTCTAGCACGAGGTCCCGGAAGCAGAAATGCTGAACGACGAACAGGAAATGTGCACTACTGAGGGAGATCAGAGGCATAGAATATTTGAAATTTCATTAGAAATGTATATAATATTCAACTGAATAGTATACATTTCGAGATTACATTACTAATAATACATTACTAATAATAACATAATAAACTGTAAAAACTCTAAAACTCTAAAATGCTTATTTGCTCTGGTTATGCAGCATGGACGATGCACTCTCCATTTTGTGTTGTCTGTTGACTCGAGCCATATGTGGGCTTTTCATCCTCATCCCATGACTTCGCACAGTCACTGTCAATGTCAGACAGCACAAGTCACCAAAGAACAAACATGAAGGGGGACTGGAGCCCCCCCCCCACACCTCATCAATCAAATGTCAAGGTCTACATAGACGTTCACCCGCCGTCTACACAGTATTAGTCACATATTATCATTAATACAAATGATCTTACTCAAACAATTCTTATGATTCACCTAGGACTGATGAGTTCAAACAAAACATTATCGAGGCTATGAAAATGAATAACGGTGCAGTGGGTGATGATGTGTTGTGCATGCAGATCTGAATCACTTTCATTTGGATAGTCCCTCAGGAGGGAGAGGCTCTCCAGCACACGAGGGAGGATTTCAATGAGGAACCAGGGAAATCAAAAGTACAACTGTGTGTCTAATTATCATAACCAAAAATGAGTGCTTGCAATAACTGCAAGAAAAAAAAAAAGGAATACAAATACAAGTCCATAAAAACACTAGTACGAACCGTCTGCTGCACGATGGTTCCACACAAACCGGGCTCACCTGCCTTCGCAGACACAGAGATATAGTATTTAAAAGTGACATTATGCAGGTTTTTCCACTTTTTAAGGTATTTCCTGTAGGTAGCTCTTATTTTTTACATCCACAGATGCATTTTGATGGCATAGCAATAGTGATGTGAGAACACACTGGCTGCCCACGCCCTCACTATATATATATATATAAATAAATAAAAGTGAACACACTGGCTGCCCAGGCGTTTATATATATATATTTATACTGTGTATATATATATACTGTGTATATATATATATATATATATATATATATATATATATATATATATATATATAAAGTGAACACACTGGCTGTCCACGCCCTCACTATATATATATATAAAAGAGAACACACTGGCTGCCCACGCCGTCACTATATATATTCTTGTTCTCCAGGTTGGAAAACCCACAAAAAAGACAGCACAGGACACAATGGTACAGCACAACATTGCCTAATATATTGCCAAAAAGTATCAGTTAGTGAGTTAGCTAGGTGTACTAACTCTGCAAAGCAAGTCTGTGGCCGCTGTAAGCTAGTTAGCTTGCTAGTTTCAGCCAATGGATCCACTCTAGGGCAGTAGCGGAGACGGTACTGGAGTGAAGAGCATCTCCATCACGCCACCTTTCAGCTCTGCATCTCTATCTCTATCTCTATCTCTGTCTCTGCAGCAGGGCTCCAGGTGATGACAGAACAGGGTCATGCCATGTTTAATCACACTTCACACAGCTTACCATGTCTCAGCATCGACTGGGTCTCCCTTTTCACCATCCAGAACAATGGATGCAATGGATTTGAGGGATTTGAATATTGTCTGGTTTGAATATCATATGGTCATACTGAATGGATTTGGTCGACCCATTAATATTCACTACATAGCACAAGGAAAAAAGCTAGTTTCTACTGGAATCAATCATTCTTGCCACCAATCTTCTTTCATTAAAGACAAGCATATAAGATGTTAAAGTCCCCAGAAGACAATGTGGGCTCATACATCTTTGTATTTTTGACTGTCAAAATGTCGGGAAAGCTGATCTAAAATATGTGCACATGTGGCTTATCTTTGCGAACAAATGAATCTGTATTACAGAGGTATATATATATCTACAATGATGTTTCATCCAATGAGGTAACAAGGAGTTTGTGGTGTGATTGACAGAAGGTGTTTATGCACACTTGCGTGCGATCCAGATGTATCAGATGTGGTCTATGCGTTCAAACAATACCACACCTTCTTTCAACAAATCTAGCGAACTCCTCTAAACACACACACACACATGATGTACAGATGTGTGATTACCCACCCACACGAATGCACACTCACACGCAAGTGCACTCAATGGTAAACAACACAACCAGAGAGAGAGAGAGAGAGACAGAGAGTGAGGACAGACAGACCGAGAGAGAGAGAGAGACAGAGACATAGAGCGAGCACACCTCACATCCATTCAGCACCTTGCATGAACACACAGACACGTAACTCATGATGTCCGGCAGGTAGAGCGCATCAGAGCGTTGCCAGGGGCGACAGCTGCCCCACACAGGCCACAGGGGCCCCTATAGGGAGCGACCCTCCCTCCCCTGCCAGACGAGGAAATGGCAGAACGGTCATTATACATCAGTCACACACCGGCCTGACACCCGCGCCCAGCCACTCCTCCCCTGCCTCCCGCCAGCTCTGGGACACTCCTGACATTTTATGGCTCCAAGGTAACTGCCAGGCAGCCAGACAAAAGTGCAGGGTGGGGGGGGGGGGGGGGGGGAGGAGGAGATGAGCGGAGAGGGGGAAGAGTGATAATGTGAAGGTGAAAGTAAAAGGAGAGGTATGTGAAAAAGAGGGGAGGTGTGTCAGACAGAGAGGATAAAAAGAAAAAGATCGTGTGGAGACGTGTAGAGACAAAAGAGCATTTCTAGACCTAGAAATGTGTCATTGTGTCACATCACCAGCACACTAACACAAACAAGGTTCTCATTCGGCACGCTCAGGTGTTGGGTCTATTTGTGTCTATTCTGTGTCTATTTTGTTTCAAATGAGCTCATCATGATATATCACACTAAGGATGAGGCCCTCAGCAGGACCATGACAAACTTCTGTTGAACAGTCCTCCTACTTAACGGCACTTCATGTCTGCACACAGCATCGAAACCAAAAACTAACGTCAAACAGGAAAAGAGCTGAGAGAAGAGGGGGGCGGTGGGGGAGCTGAGGCTGAGGCTGAGGCTGAGGCTTGGTTGGAGTATGTGGGCTGTTTGTCATGCTGAAGTGTCTGCTACTCTGATCTGTGTGGCCTTTTGCTCTTCTTGTCTTCTGTTTGAATACAGGATTGATTTGGTTGACAGACTGATGGGGCTCAAGCCTCAAAGCGCTGACGGACAGGCGGAAGATCACTCTTCTCGAAGCGGTGCTGCATACTGCAGGTTGTGGTGGGCTAACCGTCAGCTGCTTTAAAGAGCTGCGAAAGTAGCTCCGTGCATGTCTGTCAATTACCCGACTAGGCTAAAGTGACATTTGGATGCATGTTTGCATTGCAAGCTTCCCTTCCCATGCTAAAAACAAAGCCCATATGGAATTGTGTGGGGCTGCTAGCGCACACACACACACACACACACACACACACACACACACACACACACACACACACACACACACACACACACACACACACACACACACACACACACACACACTGTGCTGAACTGGCACTGTGGATCTACAAAGCCTGTCTGTGCTGTACCTTATCTGTCTGCCTCTACTCCACTATATCTCCCACCAGTCCACATAGCCACACACTCACTCAAATAACATCAGTAAAACTAGATGCATAAAATATCTACTGAACAGTTATATCTATATATCTATATATCTATATATATATATATATATATATAGTTTAGTGATAGTTTGAGTGCACACACCTAAACCACACTATTTCAACAACATCCTGTCTAGGTGGTTGGCATTTGAATTAAATGGAACATTTGAATACATTTTGTCCCGCAGACTAACCTACACTACGGTAGTAATCAGTAGCCTGATCCAACCCAACGACTTTATTTAGCAACACGGAGCTCTCTATTGTCCTGTATCACTGAGCCTCTCTACGTCCGAGTGGGTTGGTCCGGTCTTGGGTGAGAAGTCATAAAGATCCTATCTCACCTCAGAGAAGCTTGGCCTTGAACGAGGCAAAATAAAGCGCCGATACAATCTCAGTGAGTGTATCGGAATGTGCGCCGTCTTGGCACTGATTTCACAAGGTAATGTGACCTTTGTTGATATTTCATTCTTATTGGCGGTTGAACAGGGCAGTGTGTCTGCTGTGGGGCGTTACCGTGGACGACCAGTCCAACTCACAGGGATAATGATTGACATGACATACCGCAGGCGCACCACGCCAAGCTCCACTGTGATCTTACGTTTCTCACATCTGGATCAGCTGCCTGAAACTCCTGTTTGGCCTCGACATGTCTATGCAGCAAAAAACTCCCTGCATTCCTAACGGCCAAACCTGAGCAACGGATTCCACAGAAGGAGTGTGTGTGTGTGTGTGTGTGTGTGTGTGTGTGTGTGTGTGTTAGGGATGTTCATTGCCAGAGACATCCCAATTTGATATTACAGCAATATTTACTTAAGGTTTCAATACTTATTTTGAAGTACTTAGATTCTACAGGTATTACCGTTAGTTGTCAAAACAAAAAACATGTTGTTCCACCATATTAAATACCTTAAGCTTCCTTAGAAGTGTTAACTGTAAAACATCTCTACAAACCTTTTAGAGACCAAAACAGTGTATGATGCATTCAACTCAGGGCTCTAAGGCATCAACACATTGCTACATATTGCAGCATTAGTAAGCCTGTTACATTTTATCAATTTTTCATCAGTGTGACAATTTAAGAATGATTTGTGTCAAGAATCCCAAAACTGATTTTGTCTTTCACACCTAGCGTGTGAGTGTTTTCCCGACTGCATACATATGTCAACCTTGGGAGCCCTGTGAGTAAGTGTGTGCACTGTATATATGTATGTATGCATGCTCGTCTGAGTGTGCCTGCCTTTCAAATATATATTTGCTCTTTCATGAGAATGTTTGTATTTGTTTCTATATGAGCGCAAGTGTGCAGGTGCATGTATGGACGCGTGTGTGTGTGTGTGTGTGTGTGTGTGTGTGTGTGTGTGTGTGTGTGAAGGCTGGAGGGTAGATAGACTGCCTAGTGCTTAACAGCCCAATTCCAAACTCTCCCACTCTCTCTTCCTGAGCCCAGCTTGAGCGTGCAGCCGACCCTGTGATATAATCAGTGCCTTCCGGCCATGAGACAAGCCAGGGCTCTCTTCCCTATTAAAAGCACATTTTCTTTCATCCCTTTATTTCATGCTGTTACCCAGAGGTAATCTCCAGCAGACGCTGCACTTTCCACTGTATCTTTTCGATTATATATAATGTTTCTTTGTGTGTGAGCAATTGTTTGGATGCATTCAACCAGTAAGACAGAGGGAGTGCTGTAGCCTCAAATCCCCCTCAGCCAAAACGAGCGCAGTCAATCTGCGCCTGAAATCTGTTGGGAGACGAGTGTGGGCATGAAGAGAGAGACGAGAATCCCCGGCAAAATAACTCTCAAAATCTGCTCACGATTGAGTTGCTTTTGCTCCAAATATGAGATGCCAGCCCAAGTAGAAAAAAAAAATAAAAGTTAGACAAATGTGTTAAAAGAGTTTAAATTTCAATTCTATTACTATCAACATACACGAGAACTACGTAACTATCTATCTAACCAGTGACACCAACATAAACGAAAGCTTTACAGCAACCCTATTTTCGACCAATCACCTTCCATGAGCAGGCTCTCGCCCCAAAAAACTGCCAGCTCATGCCCACGCCTCCACAACCACCGGTTAGTCACAGTGCTGAGGTCACCCTTGCCAACAATCAATCCATCCATCTGGTCAGCGGATCTGCCATGACTGTGAGAGCGCATTGTCTCTCTTCTTCATCCTCCTCCTCCTGCTGCTGTCAATCAGCCTGCCCACTTCATGCCCACCCAGGCCCGGGCAGAGCCCACACGGCACAAGGCTATTAAAATCCTGGGTCACATCTGGTCGGACCTGGTGTTGCGCTTCTGGTCGGAGCGCTTTCCAGGCACATTCTGACACTCCTGGGCTCAGTGCGGGGGCCAACTGTGCCAGTGAGCGCCGATTGCACTTGGGCGGCACAAGCCAACTCTAATGTGCACGAGTGACAATTCAATTGGACACCATTACCTACTACCTACCCCCCACAACCGAATCAGCCATTTGTACCCCCCCTTCACACTCCTCACCACCTGCTCCCTCGGCCCACTCTACTCGCTCCCGTACCTGTGGTCTGCTGCACAGACTGTGAAACGTGCATCGAAAATGAACCACTTTGAAAAATCCCAATTTGTATACAAAGAAATTTACTTTACAACATGATGCATCCCTGAAGGTCTCTTTCCACACTGGCATAGCACATAATCAGCTGTACATAAATGACTAATCAAGTAGCCTTGTTGAATGCTCTTAAATGATCACTCGCGGGCCATTGTGTGAGATGTGTTCATTAATCCTTTGCTTTCAGCACTAGTGCTCTCAGTCCAAGAGGGCTGCCGTTTTACAGAACAATCTCTCTCTCTCTCTCTCTCCCTCTCTCTCTTTCGTTTTAGATGATTAGGAGTCGGTATAAGGATGACTCAAACAGATCGTATACGCACTCAAATTAATTAAATCTCTGCCGTGAAGAACACATTATTCAGTACAGTGACCACACAGAATTTACGAGCAAACAAGAAAAAAACACGCAGCCTAGTCAGAACTTGTAAATGCTTTGAGGCGACACAGAGACAACTTTCAAATGACACTAAACTAAAAAAACACGTTACTCTTTTTTTCCAGAAATGACACATGGGTAGTTGGAATAGTCCAGTCGTTCCCACACTGTGCTGGAAAGCACCAGGCCTGGTGTCCCCCTGGGATGATGTGGAATTGGAGGAAAGTGAAACTGCAGGGCAGTTATGTTTGCTCTTAATTGTTCCATCTGCGTTAAGCCTCTTCTGCCAATGTTCTCTGGCTCTCATTCTCTGAAGGGTGGATGGGGGGAACTGAGCACTGAGGCCAAAGTGAAGAAGAACGCTTAACTCTCATTCTAGTCTGACAGAGAAGCAGATTCTTTCACTCACACATACACATTCACACACACTCACTCACTCACCACGTAGGAACATACGCAGTATCTTTCCAACTCCAGAGGTTTGTAAAGGTTTTAACCAAAGCAAAGAATCCACACAAACTCAACGGCTACATATCAAGACACTCACACACACACCCTTCTAAAAGCCTGGGCCACTTGAGCAAACACAGGCTCAACAGACATCCACCATAAATAATGACTTGTGAAGCAGAAAATAGAAAAGAAACCTAAAACGTGTTTCAACCCCAATCCTGGAACTCATTCACCGTTAGAGCAGCATCTGGACGTATGGAATGAAAAGCCCCTTCCTGTGGCTAGACTAGCCGTTAATCTTAAGACATTGTGGTGTGGCACGCTGTGTGCCTTTGCTGGCCATCCATCTTTCACTGGCTCACAAGATGGGCTAGCAACCTTAGAGCCTACAGCCAGACGAGCTGCAGAGGCCACAGTGGATTCTGCTTCCATTTACAGGACCTTACAGATAGTTAGAGTGTGGCTTCTCTCTATACTTCACCTTACAGCAGACCTGTAGAAGAGAATGACCCACTAACAGACCTTAGATAGTGATCACGCTTGGCAAATGAAATCAGTGTATATCTTCATAATAAAAAAAAAAACCTAATAAGCACTATCCATGGCAAACTAATTCACATAAACGAGTACTGTCAAAAGTGTCAATAAAGTCATGGGCATGGGCGTTTGCTGGCACCAGGAGATTGATATGGAAACATTAGTGAACTGTACTTTCCACTGATTTACAAAACAAGCATACTAATAAAGTATTCCGTCAGCACTTTTCTTTCATGGAAGGCAATGGCCTACTTAAGTCTCTCTTAAACAAAGATCCAGACTCTCGATGTCGTTAGAGGAATCCTCTCACTTAAACTTTGCCTTGTCTTCTCCACTACTAGAGATAAGAGCTCCTTTACTGTAGCCATAAAACCAAAACAAGACCTTGCTTACACTTAGCCAGCTTTTCCATGTGCACTGCAAGGAAGTCTTTTTTTAAACTTATGTTTTGGTGATCAGCTCATGTCTGAAGAACGTCTCAGTGGAGGTGATATTGAGTCTAAATATAAATCCACGAGTAATTAGGGGCAATATTCCACGCTCATGTATTTGTTCTCAAACAAACACCTTTTCATTCCTACCTGTCTGTAAGACTATTTACTATTCACCAGCATTTTCAATACACTACAAACTTCAACGTGTTATTGGTGTGTTATGTAGGCTACTTCCTTTGTACGGTCTTTAGTTTCAGTGTGGCCAATGTCATCAAGACAAACAAGAATCATTGTGTGGCATGACAGGCATAGCTTCTACTTTCAGGATTACGGGCAGTTGCCTCGCTGACACGCTGAAAGTGCCTGTGAGTCAAAAGATGATCATACACAAAAAGGTTGCCAATTTGGTCTGCTACCATGCTGATGTTCGATGTTTGATAAAGCCTACATGTGTAGTTGTGTGAGTGAAGCACAGTGTTCAGAGAGAGAGAGAGAGACTAGAGCTTATTTTGGCGTAATGACACTGTAGAATGCGGAATAGAATGTAGCTTGATCCAAAAGGAAAGTTCCCCATAATTGTTGCCACTTCTCTGCCTTGAAAATCGCAAACAACTGTGAACTAAAATCTACTGCCGCTGGTATGTATATTATGTGGCATCGGGTCCGTTCGATGCAAGGGGCAAAGACTCAACAACAAACGCACTGCCCCCACTTGGTTTATCCAACGACTAAAAGGACACCAACGGTCTTTACTTATCAAATAGTCAACTGAATGTGAATGATGTGTTTATGTAACCAAGTAGGCTAAGAACAGAAATTTGCCCTTCAGAGTTAAGAAAATCAAGCAAGATGACAGCTGAGCCAACCAGCCACATGCAGCGTGGCTAGCGCAACTGCATAATCACAACATTCCGTTACATGAGACATTCGGCTTTCCATTCATTTGGCGAAAAGACGTACCTAACAAGAGCAGTTTCACCTCCCTCGCAGCCTTCTCTCCGTCGTCCCGAAGGTTCTTGTCGATCATTTTGGATCGCTCGGCAGCCAGCTTGTCCTCGGCGCTCACCGTGCAGCCCATGGCTTCCCAATACTGAAGCGCACACCTGAACCTTGCGCAATCGAAAAGAAGGTACCAGATACTCTACTACACAGGCTTTCCACTTCTTACTGGACACCGAGTCGCGTTCCGAATGCACACCACGCAGCCTAAGCTACGAATAAAGTGGGAGTAATAAAAGTAAGCTATTCAATTCCGGTGGCTGAATCTCTCAGAAAATCCACTTTGCAACGTAGTTACACTAGCCAACAGTCCATGCCACCTGACATTAACCAATTAACGTTAATAGACACAAATATAACCCATTCATATCCTTCTAGTAGTCTAGTCTGTTGACATGGGGTAATCAATGATGAACCATGCCTCGGGTCATCTAGGTAGGCCTACCATACAGGTAATAGCTGGTCTTCTCAAACGCAATATCTGGGATGAAACGAAGTCGCAAACAATGTAGCGCGTCGACTGGAATCCAGATGCGGACTTCGCGGTGTGAATGTTGATTAGAACCACTGTCACGATGTTCTGTGCGTTTAACGACTCTCTTCTTTCCGGTGAGTCATCACCTTGAACACATGTGTGGTTGAGTTAGCTGGTTAGACGCGGTTTGATTAAACGTACTGTTCCGCGTTGCCACGCCCGCTGTCCGCTGTGAGAAGTTAGCTCATAAACACTACAGTGCACTCCGTGGTGAAGATTCACAGAGCTTCATGACCAGTTAGCTGATAGTCACGCTTCCACAGAATCCTGGGAAATGTAGTATTTTTGTAGCGTACTGGAAACTCGTTAATGTTGCCAATTCCACACAGGTGTCACATTTTCTCCTGGGGGCAGGAGTTTTGTTAGTCTGCTAGACCGTTGTTTGTGAGCTACTTTGCGCTGCTTACGGCGTAGGTTACCTAGGTCGATTAGGAGTAAAAGTGAAATAGGCTACAGATGTGATCTATTCTGATACAGGCTTTCATCAGAATGCCATTGCTTTTAGCAATGGGGCTGTGCCTCCCTCTAGTGTTTCACTCAACGCTATACAGCCGAGAAGCGCTTGGCAGTGGACTTCGCACAAAGGTTACTTGGCTCCAGCTCTCATTTGATGGAAGATACTATATTGAGTAAACAAATGTAATAGTCAGAATGTTGCTTTAATAAAATGTTAACATTAACGCATCTATTTCTGGTCATCTGGCCTCTATCCATGACTAGGATCAGTATTACCGTAGGTTAGATGACTGGTAAGGGATCGTCTCCCACTTCAATACGAATCACAGAGGTCACGGTCAGGCTACTCTACCCTAGTGTTTATGAATTCGAATTGGGTCATTCTGCCCTGCACACGTGCTGAATCGTCATATAATTAGAATACTTACCAGGAGGTATACAAAATAATGTAGCTTGATCAACCAAATTAAATCAGAAACCATATGGAGCAACAAAAGCCTAAAAGTGTGCAGGTCACAAAACAAGACTGAAGAAGGAGAACACAAAGCAACACGTAAGAGTTTTAAAAACAAACACATTTGTTTTTACTGTCAAACTAAAACTGCTATTTACACTATACAAGCTAAATAATCATGAAATATAGAAGTTGGTAGTCTTTATATACATGGGACATCATTTATATATGCTACAAAAGGAGCCCAAAGATCCATAAAACAAAGTCTGTATTCATTTAGAATTGATTTTTTTTTTTTACATCAATTACCAAATCTTGTACATACATGAGACATCAATGAGACAACAAAAAAAGACAAATATTTTATGAACAGATAATACATCTATGTTCTGAAAAGAAAAAAAAACGTGGGGGAAAAAAGGAAACTAAAAGCAAACTGGATGAAGGTGAATTCAGTTTTGGCACCGGTGAAGATAATCATCACTAAAGGCAGGTCATGACTGCTTACAGCATGAGGTAATGACTGAAGACCTATGAAGGACTCGTGTTTTTTACGATTGGATTATCAAAACAACAGCCACCATGGAGTGGCTGCACTGAGCAGCAATGAGATATGTGAGGGAATACAAATATAAAAACATTTCATTGTACAGCAATCAAATATCCAAACGGTGTTTCACACTGACAAGATCCTTTGACTGACGTACAAAACATTTTTCATCATATCTTCTCCTGAACGTTACATGCAATTATTGTGCAAATGAATCTCAGGCACTGAAATGGGACACTGACGTTTGATTTTAGTAATGAGAGCTTCTGTACCAACCAGGCACAGAGGTTCCATAATGAACATATGAAATCTACATTTACCTTCAGCAGTTTCAGAATGAACCATACAAATGACACATTGTGATGCTTCTGGGTACAGATTAAGATCACGGTCAAGTGTCAAGTCGGCCAGCACAGTAAAATATACTAATACATTTTCTCTTCAGAGAGAATGAACGTATTTAGGACATGAACTGATCGTTACCATTTCTGGGAGTAGTTCTTTGATTTAAGAATAATTTTTTGTTCTAATCATGTTTTGTGTTTTGTTGCAAATCATTGCCACGCAGTAGTGTGTTGTAGAGTTACGTTGCTATGGTTACACCCATAACAAACGTGGCTACAAGGGAAGGTGACATGACATGACCAGTAATCAGCTCCTGTCACGTGTTTCAATATTTCAGCAGCTCCAGGTGGAGAGCAGTTGTGACAGCTGCAACGTCTTGTTCGCTTGACTGTGTTGAATGATTCAGTTCTCTGTTCTCAGGTAATACTGACTAGCCTATCGTGGGCACTGCCATGGCATCAGAGGTTGCCCATACGTTCGATAACAGAGCCTTTTCCCTCTGGGCCGGCCCTGACACTGCTGCAGCTAGGCAAAATTTGACATTGGCCTCAGAGTTTGAAGTAGGTCTATGCAAAACAAAATCTAGATAAGCCAAGTCATTTTGGAAATAAGATGTGTGAACAGATGAAGTTATAATTGTGTTGTGTTGGCCATTATCACCAAAGAGGTGTGTGGAGAATAAATGAGCAGCATTTGATGAAAAGAACCCCTTCACAACTATTAAGGGTGCGGGTGGATCTATTCTGTTGTGGGATTTTCTGGTAGCCAGTGGCACATCAAACATTGTATGAATAAAGAGAAGTATGGACACCACTACATTTCAGGATGCAATGTCAAGTAGTCTGAAAACACACTGACACCTACAGGATACTAGTTTCTACAACAGGACAACGATTCAAAGCGTACCTCAAAATACACCATGAAGTACTTCATGAAAAGCAAATATTAGCTTTTGGAATGCCCTGCAAATATGTGGGTAAATCTTAAACACGAGCATGAAAGACACAAAAGGTTTCACAGACACTGGAAGTGATCTGCAAGAAGAATGAGTGAACATTCATAAATAAGTCTTTCCTGTTTAAAGGGATGGCTTTAAGAACATAATGTTGGGTTCAAATATACTTCAAACATAAAATATAAAAATTAAAATATTTAAATGTGAAAAATTATTTAACTCCCAAATCTCAAGTGAGTGCTCACACTTCTCTATCAGAATCAGCCTATTCCTCATGAGCAGATCATTTTGAGTGCAACTGTATGTATGTATATGAGTGGTAATGTGTAATAATATCCAGATCAGTCGTACATTACAACTAGGAGCACAGCTCTACACTGTAGTATAGTCCACTGTGTGAAAAGGTGCCCACCACCTCAAATTTCGAATCCCTCTCCCTAATCTGAGCTTTACATTTACATTTAGTCATTTAGCAGACGCTTTTATCCAAAGCGACTTACATATGTGTGACTTACAATGTATACACATTTTACATTTACACTGATGGCACACTGCACATCAGGAGCAATTAGGGGTTCAGTGTCTTGCTCAAGGACGCTTCGACAGGGAATCGAACCAGCAACCTTCTGATTACTAAACGACTTCTCTACCACTGTACCACTGTCGCCCCTGAGCTGTCTAGATCTGGGCCTGTGAAGGTGGCAAGAGGAGTGGGGGGGGACGGGGCGGGACGGGACGGGACGGGACGGGACATCGAGACAAGTAAGACACAAAGGAATACAAAACTCATCAGCAAACTGACATGAATGAATACTCCACTTCTGGGGTAATGGTTTTTGGCTGTCCTTCTCCTTCAGCCAAAAAATAACACTTGTCTGCCGGTCTTACAGTCAAGAAAAACTGAATTTGGAGCGTTCCACCTGCTCCAAACCAACACTCCCAGGTGAGAGGGCTTGAGCGTGGGCTGGTGCCTCTCTCAGGTGACTCAGCAGTCTGCTGGTGATCCACACCCACCTGCCTGAGCACCTCAACATGTCTGCCACAACACTCAGAAAAGAGGCATCTTTAGAAATCTAAAGGTATTACATCGCACATCTTCACCAAGAAAAAAGCCTTTATGGGAGAAAGGGGCTTTGGTGCATACTGAAGCCAAACCCTTTGACCTTTAAGGCTTTAAGGGGTCAATCATAAAGGCTCTAGATTATGCCTGTTTTTCTGAAACTGTGGTCTTGCACAAAAGTGATTATCATACTCTCTCTTGCCTCTACACACAATATACACAATAGGCACTGGAATAGATGATCAAGTACCTGATCATAAAGTGTCTGATCATAAAGTACTCTTTACACACTATTCGCTGAAATACATATAATCTGTCTTGAGAAATTAAAAACACTTGATACATATTCAAATAAATATAGATATAACGGTTTTGATGTTTTCTCTAGCGTTAGTGAATCTCTCCTGAATAGTTTTATTTTGTACTCATAGAAGAACGGGGGCCAAGGTCCCAGCTCGATCTGTGACAGTAAAATGCTGGCTTTGGCACGTAATGCTTAGATGCTAACAGTAGTACCAATACTGTTACTTCACTTAACTGTCAAAGCAGGAAAATATCTAGACTGACAACATCTCCCTCCTCCCTTTTCTGTCCAATGACATTCATTGAGCCACTATTCAGCTAAAAAAAATCACATTAGTTCCAATTCTGAAATAATAAAATAACATGTAACTTGAGCTTCTATGTGTATGTGTGTCTGTGTGCATATATACATATAAGTACCTAACACTACATACATACATACATACATACATACATACATACACACATTGAATAATAATATGTGTTTCCCTACTAAAAAAGAAGTGTACAAAAGTCTACTAAAGTTTCTGCTGTCAGTGGGTGCAGTGCTGTAGCTGTAGTTCATGCGTATGTATACCCACAGGTTAGATGTGGGGTTGGGTCCAGAGGATACAACACAGAGCATGGGGCTGGCAAAGGGTGAATCGGTACACAGTGAATACTAAACCAGTCTGATTATGGCTATGCCATTCTTTCTCTCCTAGGGACAACCTAATGTTGTCAAGGAGCTGCAGACAAGAGAAGCAACTTCAGATTTGTCCTCATCATCCAGTTCAGCTTCATTCTCTATTGGGAAGCTTTGTTTTAATGTAGTGGTTGGTCAATGTAAAGCTGCGGCATCCCATCCGATTTAGAGCACTAGGGAGGTAGCCATATGTTTGTTTTAAGTTTTTGTGATATTCAATTCTTCCACCACACCTGAATACTGCAATGTAGTGAGTGTTTATCCAAGTTTGACAGAAAACAATCCAAAACCTGCAAGATTAGCATTGACTGGTTCTCTTCTAACTGTCTGTCAAAGGCTGGACTTGATAGTGGATTGAGCCTACTGGAGTTCTGTAGGCCTAATGTTGTCTCTATAATGTTTTGGTGGAGAGAGCATTTCTATGAGATAATAGTAAAAACCATGACCAGTTAGATTCTCAAAACCCACATCCCTGCTTCCTTTCTGCTGGACTCTCCCTGGCCCAGACACTGCAAACACACAGGCACACTTACACCCAGACACACACTCTCTCTCTCTCTCTCTCTCTCTCTCTCTCTCTCACACACACACACACACACTCACACTCTCTCACAAGCAGTTGTATAGTTCATGCACACACCCTCCCCCTAGTGGCCGCCTCCAGCATTGCTGCTGCCTGTTGTCCAGTCAATTATGATGAAGCTCAAGCTCATGGTCATGAAGAGGACACCAAGAACAGCAAAACACGCCGCCTACACAACAGAGAGACAGAGAGAGAGAGAGAGAGAGAGAGAGAGAGCAGTTTGAGAATATCATCTTATGCTGAAACATAACAATATGTCTTTAACAGTTCTAATAATCATATCCTTCTATTTTCAGCAAGGAAATGGCTTAATTTTGTTAATAATTATTGAATGCTTAATAGTCAATACTGAGAGAGAGGCAGAGAGTGAGAGACAGAGAGTGAGAGACAGAGAGTGAGAGAGAGAGAGTGAGAGACAGAGAGTGAGAGACAGAGAGTGAGAGATAGAGAGTGAGAGAGAGAGTGAGAGGTAGGAAAGAGCATGAGAGTGATATCAACAGGTGAATCGAGGATGAGATAAAGACACAGACAAGACCTACTGCCAGACACAGGTGATTGGTTAGGTTGAGAAAAGATATGTTGTTCCTCACCACAATCTTTGGGGTGGAGTTCATGGGTTCTTTGTCGTTGGGGACGATGCGGATGTAGAAGACGGCGGGGAAGATGAAGATCAGGCATGGAGCAGAGGTGGCACCTGGATGAGGAGGAAGGCAATAAGATCCCACTATATGAAGACTTCTTGGACCACAATGACAAACCTGCGCTGACCCAGCAATGTGACTTTTGTGAATATGAATGTAGCTGCAGACATACTTTACTGTCAGACACTGGCACTGGTATGCTGTGGTCAAAGCAACAATGTCAAAAGGTGTAACTGCTTGAGGCTTTTGAAATAATTCAGTACACTAAAAATAATTATAATAATTGTAAATATCAATAAAGTTATAAGGTTGTCTACTCAGTTTGACTGACTGATTAGAAACAGTTTAGCATGTCACTAATGGTTGTAATTGGTGTATTGCAGTCACCCCCCACATTACTAGATATACACAGATTCTCTCCACCATAACCCATTCAGAAAGTACACAAATGACAGATTCTCTCCACCATAACCCATTCAGAGAGTACACAAATGACAGATTCTCTCCACCATAATCCATTCAGAGAGTACACAAATGACAGATTATCTCCACCATAACCCATTCAGAAAGTACACAAATGACAGATTATCTCCACCATAACCCATTCAGAGAGTACACAAATGACAGATTATCTCCACCATAACCCATTCAGAGAGTACACAAATCCACAAAGTTAGCCTGACTCTCAGGAGCCTGTGGCCAGCGCCGGACAGAGCATTTTTATTATTAATACTTTCTGAACTTTGAGCACTTGTACCCTAAAGCTTGCCCCTTTATGTGGGCTGATGGCAGCTCAAAAAATATTGACTCAACCTGTACAGGGTTATCTGCGCAAACAGGCCGTGCTCTCGTCTAGTCAAGGCCACAGGGAGGGAGTGAGAACGGGTAATCACGGTGGCTGCGAGTGTCCCAAGAGAGACTCACCCCAGAGCAAGATCACAGCCACGTGAGCCTCACACAGGGCAGGAAAAACACAGACCTGATGCAGTGGAAAGGCCTACACCAGTAATGCAATATGCTGATTCTATATATATATTTATATGTGTGTGTGTGTGGGGGGGGGGGGGGGGGTGGTGCGTGTGTGTGTGTGTTTTGTGTGTGTGTGTGTGTGTGTGTGTGTGTGTGTGAGAGAGAGAGAGAGTGACTCATGACCTACCGATGAAGCCAAAGATCCCCAGGATGTTGGGGGCGAAAATGACGAGCATGTTGATTAAGGTGAGGAGGATGACGGCAATGGCGATGTGACGGATCCAGCTGAAGGCACAAGTAGGGAAGAGCATCAGCTGGATGGCCCTGCGCACCTGAGAGCAGAAGAACCAGGGAGAAGGGAGAGAAAGAATGAGAGAAAGAATGGGGGGAAGGAGAGAGAATTCATGAGAATAGGTAAGAAAGGAAAGGAAAGAGTAAGATGGAGAGAGAGATAGAAGGGAACGGGAAGAAAGAAGGAGGGACAGAAGACAGAGAGGAAGAGGAAGAGAGAGAACACAGAGCAGCAGTTCAGATACTTCATGGTAGGAAACTAGATGGCCTAATAGGCTAATGAAGTCAAGTCCAGCATGAGCCAGGGACATAATTACTGCACTGACATGACAATCACTGAAACTGCCTTTCCCCAAAACATCATTGGGCCTCATTCTCGAACATTAACTGAAGTTTCTTCTGAAATGTTTCTTACGGACTTCGGGAAAACCAACGTAAGAAAAAGATCTCCGCCAGATTCATGAACGCCTGAAAATGTGTTCTTACGCAGCCGAAGTGTTCTCAGCTGTGCTCGCCCGAATGAGGATTCTTAAATTGAACACGCGTTCTCGTGCACCTGAATTTGCATACATACACGCCTTGCCAGCTCCTTATAAGGGCACGCAACCGTAGTGTCGGAATCGACCGAATCCACGCAAAAGCAACTCGAAAGTGAGTCATGTCAAAGCGGAAAGCGAGCACCTGTCGAGTAAACGCAGATCACTTCACCGGTGCAGAGGTGGAGGTACTGTTGCAGGATGTAGATGTGTCCATTCTATTCCACTATGGCTAAATCAACGCGATTGAGTTTAGTGCTTATTTATTTATTCACTTACATTTGCAGTTTTCGTGTAGTGCTTTTATTTGTTTTAGGACATCATAATGCCTCGTAGAATCATGACTATAAATGTGAAACATAATTGTTAATGATACAAATGTTCTCGTATTTATTATTATTATAATTATTTAAATCCGAGGATGTCTGTAGAGTTGATGTCAACGCAATCACCAACGATTTCTCACAAATTCAGCCCTTAACCCTTCTAACACGGAGCGGCCCGTGGGGCATCTTGTGTTTTTTTGAGGAATTGCATTTAAGAAAACTGGCCGATTTACAACAACAAATCCCAGATGAGAAAACTTTCATGAATGCCAAATTTGTTCCTAAAACACCGGAAGTGGAGTTTAGAAGAAATTCCTTCTTAAATTCTTCTTAACTGTGTTCGAGAATGAGGCCCATTGGCCCTCATTCTCGAACATTTTCTGAAGTTTCTTCTGAAATGTTTCTTACGGGCTTCGGAAAAACAACGTAAGCAAAAGACATCCGCCAAATTCATGCACGCTTGAAAATGTGGTCCTACGCAGCAGAAGTTTTCTGGGCTGTGCTCCCCCGGAAGAGTTTTCTTAAATTGAAAGCGCGTTCTCGTGCTCCTGAATTTGCATACATACACGCCCTGCCAGCTCCTTATAAGGGCACGCGACCGTAGTGACGTGTGCAGTCGGAATCGACCGAATCTACACGAAAGCAACAGCAGTGTTCGTGTACATTACATTTAGTCATTTAGCAGACATTTTTGTCCAAAGCGACGTACAAGGGATAGAACAGTCAAGCTACGAGCAATAGAGACCTAGTGTAACAATAAATACTACTTAACATAAGAAATATAAAAACGAAGTGCAGGAATGTAACTGCTATAAGTGCAAGTTAAGCACTAGTCGAAGTGCCAGTTAGGAAGGGAGGTGCTCTCTGAAGAGTTGGGTCTGCAAAAGCTTCTTAAAGGTAGAATGGGACGCGCCTGCTCTGGTAGTGCTAGGCAGTTCGTTCCACCAACGTGGAACTACTTGAAAATTCTGGATTGCCGTACTTGCACAGACGGCAGTGCCAAACGACGCTCACTAGACGAGTGCAGCATTCCGGTGTAGTGCTTTTATTTATTTTATGACATCACGGTGCCTCGTAGAATCATGACTATAGGCCTACATGTGAAACGTAATTGTTAATGATACTTTAATCCGAGGATCTGTAGAGTTGATGTGAACGCAATCACCAACGATTTCTCACAAATTCATTAACACGGAGAGTTTGGGCCATCTTGTGGTTTTTTAAGGAATCGCATTTGAGAAAACTCTGGCCGAGTTACGACTGCTATTTCGAGTTCGGAAAGTCTTCTGAAGTTCAGAGCAAATCCCAGATGAGAAAACTTTCATGAATGCCAAATGTTGTCCTAAATCCAATTCAGAAGAAATTCCTCTTAAATTCTTCTTAACTGCGTTCGAGAATGAGGCCCATTGGGCCTCATTCTCGAACGCAGTTAAGAAGAATTTAAGAGGAATTTAAGAGGAATTTAAGAGGAATTCATTAGAGGATTCATTAACACGGAGAGTTTTCTTAAATGCAATTCCTCAATTCATTAGAGGATTCATTAACACGGAGAGTTTTCTTAAATGCAATTCCTCAAAAAACCACAAGATGGCCCACGGGGCCATCTTGTGGTTTTTTGAGGAATTGCATTTAAGAAAACTCTCCGTGTTAATGAATTTGTGAGAACTCGTTGGTGATTGCGTTCACATCAACTCTACAGATCCTCGGATTAAAGTATCATTAACAATTACGTTTCACATGTAGGCCTATAGTCATGATTCTACGAGGCACCGTGATGTCATAAGAATGCTGCGCTCGTCTAGTGAGCGTCGTTTGGCACTGCCGTCTGTGCAAGTACGGCAATCCAGAATTTTCAAGTAGTTCCACGTTGGTGGAACGAACTGCCTAGCACTACCAGAGCAGGCGCGTCCCTCTCTACCTTTAAGAAGCTTTTGAAGACCCAACTCTTCAGAGAGCACCTCCCTTCCTAACTGGCACTTCGACTAGTGCTTAACTTGCACTTATAGCAGTTACATTCCTGCACTTCGTTTTTATTTCCTATTTCGTTTTTCTATTACTTATGTAAAGTAGTATTTATTGTTACACTAGGTCTCTATTGCTCGTAGCTTGACTGTTCTATCCCTTGTACGTCGCTTTGGACAAAAGTGTCTGCTAAATGACTAAATGTAATGTACACGAACACTGCAAATGTAAGTGAATAAATAAATAAGCACTTAAGTCGATTCCGACTGCACACGTCACTACGGTTGCGTGCCCTTATAAGGAGCTGGCAGGGCGTGTATGTATGCAAATTCAGGAGCACGAGAACGCGCTTTCAATTTAAGAAAACTCTTCCGGGGGAGCACAGCCCAGAAAACTTCTGCTGCGTAGGACCACATTTTCAAGCGTGCATGAATTTGGCGGATATCTTTTGCTTACGTTGTTTTTCCGAAGCCCGTAAGAAACATTTCAGAAGAAACTTCAGAAAATGTTCGAGAATGAGGGCCATTGTCTTTATCATCATCTTTCTCATCATCATCTCTACAGAGAATATCTTTCAAACTCGTTTAGCTTTCTCTGAATGGAGGGGTGGGCACACTCACCGGGAACAACACGATTGGCACAGTCAGAGTGACAGCAGTGAGCACAGCCAATCGGACGCAGAGGATCAGCGTGTCATAGGGGTCAATGCGGCTGTAAGTGTGCAGCAGCTCTGGCTCCACGTTGCCTGCGGGTGTCAAAAATAACGTATTATTATTTTGCATGGATCCCAATTGAAAACTTCCATAGCTTATTGAAATCTGTATCATCTAGCCATCTTTACAAGATGTTATTGGCTGTGTTATCTGCTAAAAAATAACAAAACTCTGAGCTACTAACAAATTTCAGTACTATCCATGGTAAGGTCACATTTAATCCTTCCATTTTAAAACTATATACAGTGGGGAAAATAAGTATTTGAACCCCTGCCGATTTCGCAAGTTTGGCCACTTGCAAAGAAATGTGTGATCTATAATTGTAATAGTAGGTGTATTTTAACAGTGAGAAACAGAATATCAACAAAAAAATCCAGAAAACTGCATTTTATAACATTTATGACTTAATTTGCATTTGATGCAGAAAATAAGTATTTGAACCCCTAGCAAAACATGACTTAGTACTTGGTGGAATAACCCTTGTTGGCAAGCACAGACGTCAGACTTTTCTTGTAGTTGGTCACCAGGTTTACACACATCTCAGGAGGGATTTTGGTCCACTCCTCTTTGCAGATCCTCTCCAAATCCTTAAGGTTGCGTTTTCAATGGGAGGGAATGAGGGAATGAGGTTCAAGCCCAATATTCCACATTACATGGCCCCATCCATAGTCCCCTTGATGCAGTGGAGTCGTCCTGTACCCTTGGCAGAGAAACAGCCCCAAAGCATAATGTTTCCACCTCCATGCTTGACGGTGGGGATGGTGTCATATTCAGCATTCTTCCCCCTCCAAACGCGGCAAGTCGAGTTGATGCCAAAGAGCTTGATTTTGGTCTCATCTGACCACATCCTGTCTCCCAATCCTCCTTAGAATCATTCAAGTGTTCATTGGCAAACTCCAGACGGCCCTGTACATGTGCTTCCTTAAGCAGGGGGACCTTGCGAGTTCTGCAGTACTTCAAACCATTATGGCGTAGTGTGTTGCCAATGATTCTCTTGGTGACTGTGGTCCCAGCTGCCTTGAGATCATTCACAAGCTCCCCCTGTGTAGTTCTGGGGTTATTCTGCACCTTTCGGATGATCACCGATACCGCACGAGGGGATATCTTGCATGGAGCCCCAGACCTAGAGCGATTGACAGTTGTTTAATGTTGCTTCCATTTACGAATAATCGCACCAATAGTTGTCTGCTTCTCACCAAGCTGCTTGCCGATGGTTTTGTAACCCATTCCAGCCTTGTGCAGGTCTACAATCTTATCTCTGACGTCCTTGGTCAACTCTTTGGTCTTGCCCATGGTGGTGAGGTTGAAGGTGTGAAGTATGATTCTTTAGACAGGTTTCTTTTATACACGACACCAGTTGAGATCAGGTGTACCTTGTTAGGCCTAATGAGGACTAATCTGTGTGCTTCTTGGGCACATAACTGGTCATTTGGAGCCAGAATTCTTGCTGTTTGCTTGGGGGTTCAAATACTTATTTTCTGCATCAAATACAAATAAAGTCATAAATGTTATAAAATGCAGTTTTCTGGATTTGTTTGTTGATATTCTATTTCTCACTGTTAAAATACACCTACCATTACAATTATAGATCACACATTTCTTTGCAAGTGGCCAAACATGTGAAATCGGCAGGGGTTCAAATACTTATTTTCCCCACTGTATATTATAATTTATGACATATCATTACAAATCATTTCCTCAAGTCTCCTGTCAAGTGCAGTGACACACCACTGGACATCATGGCTGGAGCTAGAGTGACTGAGACGCCACATGTACAAGTTCACATCAACGAACAGAGAAGGTCAAAGGTGAAGGTTCACCGTAGAAGGTCAGGTAGCCGAAGAGTGCAGCCAGGAAGTAAATGGTGTACATGATGAGGATGGAGAGGTTGGACACGTGCTGCATCCGCTTCTGGGTGGGGCTGGGGTCAAAGGTGAGAGGGTAAATGTCAGGCTTTTGGAAGGCACAGTAATCATGTGATGGTGAATGCGTAAGGACTAAGGGTGTTCCTCACTTGCGCAGCTCTGTGTAGATGGGCAGCACCTCGGGGTGGCACACGAAGGCAAACGCCAGGATGGGGATGGTGTAGGCTGTCTGTAGGTACACAGATGGACAACAACATCAACAACACACACACACACACAAACACACACACACAAATAAATCAGATCTGCCAAATAATCTTTGCTTTCAGTCAAATCAAATCAGCTGTCTATGTAATGTCATATGTAACACCACACACACACCCTGTCCCCAGTCACTGTGTAAAAGACTGAGGTTGATTATATTACTGACCCTAAACCTTTGATACGCCTAATCCGTGTAACTGGGTGGACTAAACCCTTCTCTAACTCACTGTAATACGCTTGTGTTTATTTATCCAATATTTAACACAACAAATCCCACAGCTTCAAAGCTCCCATGGAGCTATTGACTTTTAAAGGGGAGCTCACTGAGGTTATAAGCCCGAAAAGTCGTTGACATGAAGAGAGTATGAAAATCACATGAGGCATGTGGATTACCACTTGTTGTAGTCTAGCATCTGTATTTGGAGTACATGCTACTTCTGCTTGTGGACTGCTTCGGTGGAGAGCATGAATAAATGCAGATGTAAGACGAGCAGCCATTCTGCCTGCGCTGATCCACCGAGCGGCTGTTGCCACAGCAACACATGCAGATGCGTATGTGTGGCGCATCTTCCGTGTCATGGCACTGTTCATTCTCCACAGTTCAGTTCATTGTTGTTATGGAAGCTTATTGATGTGCCATGTTGTCATGGTGATGAGCCCTACTGTACCTGTGAGTTCATCGTGAACAAGCGAGGGCCGCAGTGGGCGTCGTCCTCCACGAGCCCGTTGTGGTAGGAGTGGCTGTGGTCGACCAATGAGATGTTGGAGAGCATGTGAGCGGCCGTGGCATTGGCTGTGTACTCCTCAAAGGGGCAGGGGATCTGGAACTTCTTGTAGATGACCTGAAACGATGGAAAAAAAATGGAGGAGAGGACAAGAGGGGAAAAAAAAGAGAAGCAGAAGAGGAGGAAAGGGAAATAGAATGAGTGCAAGAGCAGACAGACTGATCGATGCACCTGACTGGTCGAAAATGCTGCGCTAAGTTGAGCTGGGCTGAAGGCAGTTGTAAATCTAAAACTATTAAAAGGCCATCCGCTTTAATAGATACATATAGCGAGGCAAGTATGCAATAAACACCTCCGCAGGTGGAGGCAAGCGTAGCCAGGCAATCTTATGAAACCCATTCCCACAGCGGCAGAGTGGCACGGCGCTCACTTTGAAGTCTGATTCTCGCGCCCATAATCCTTTACCAGCCTATTCTCACATCCAGCCCTCCTACACGCCAGGCCCATTATGATCTTCTGTGCGTGGATGACATGCTGAGAATATTTTGCTTTGGCCCAGGGGCTGATGTCAACTGCAAAAAACACCTGAACTGAAACATGGGCATCCACTTAGCTACTTATCGGAGATAAGGGATTCAAGGGTGGAAGATTAAAGGCAATATTTCCATGAGTCGTTCCAAGATCCACCTTTTTTTTTTTCTTCTTTTTTTTAAATAGGGCTTTGTCAGGGTTTCTGCTTAGCACATGTAGTCACACTGTACGTATGTGTGCTTGTCTCACTCTCTCTCTGTGTGTGTGTAGGGGGGTGGGTGTGTGTGTGAGTGTGTGCACTGCAAAAATTCAGCTCTCAAAAACAAGAAAAAAGGTTATAAAATGGGGGATATATTACTTAAAATAAGCAAAATCATCTGCCAACAGAACAGGCAACTTTGACTTATCAAGACTTTTTAAAACAAGTAAAAATATATCTTAAAACTAGTGTGGCCAGACTAAAAACAAGTACATTTGTCTTGATTCTGACTTTGACAACGCAGGTTTGTACTTGTCAGTGGTGATCAAACAGCCTTATAATTATGGCAATTCTAGTTTCAAGCATGAACTTGCTCAGAACCAGTAATACAATATCAGTAACAAGTTATAATACCTTATTAAGATAATTAAGGACTGAAACGCTTGAAGCAAGTGAAAAGCTCTAACATAAAAAAATGCCTGGTAAGAAGAAATATCTAGCATATATTGCCTTGATTTAATAACTAAGATTTTAATGTTTGCATTGTGTGTGTGTGTGTGTGTGTGTGTGTGTGTGTGTGTGTGTGTGTGTGTGTGTGTGTGTGTGTGTGTGTGTGTGAACTTACTGCAGAGAGGAAGAAGACCATGCAGCTGAGTGAGAAGCCACTGGTGTAGCCCAAGTAACCTGTGCAAAAGAGAGCAGAGCTACATGTGAACAGATGATGTTATTTCATTAAACAAGAAGAAGAAGGACAGAGGAGAAGAGAGGACAGCAGACGAGGAGAGGGACAAGGTGGAGAGGCATGCTATTGACTTACCAAGCTGTTTCATGAAGGCCAGCGGTAGGATCACCATGATACTGACCATCACCACAAGGTAATTGCCATTTAAATACCACTCTCTGTAATGAGACAGAAAGAGAGAGAGAGAGAGAGGAGAGAAAATAGAGTCTTAAAATGCACTACTACCTCTACATCATCTCCTTAGTTGACTATAAAAGATTCATGTCTGTAATAATGACAGTAAATTGCCCTTAAAGAGCTGCACTAAAACATACTTCTGTTTTTTTTTTTTGGGGGGGGGGGGCTTTTTCCTATACACTAGCACTTTTCCAGGGGCTCGGTTGTAAGGACACTGATTTATGAGGCATCTTTAAGGTAAAGTGTGTGCGTGACTGCGTTTCCACATATAAATAGCATGTGTGTGGAGTATGTGTGTGGATGCTGGTTATGTGAGTGCGTATGCATGTGGATGTGGGCATATTTAGCCGGCTGCTGAGTGATTTAGGACCATGTCCCCATTAGGAACTCCAGCTAACCCCCTCTGAGGTCACGGTGACACAGCCCCTGCCCCTGTTCCCAGCCTGTCTGCATGGATACCCTGTGGCCTCTGATGCATGCTGGGCCTGGGCCTGGGGAAATGCTGACTCCGTCTATGAACGCCTGGAGTCTATAAACGCCTGGAGTCTTTGCGCTTTATAACTGTTACTAAATCATTTCTCTTTCTTTTGCTTATCTGGCCTTGGTTGAGTGCACTCTCGAACAAGACTTTCTCCAATTACAATTACAAACATTACGTTATCACATTAATAACATTACAAACTGAGTTCAACACACGAGCATGTGTGTGTGCCATCTAGGGCACGTGCCCTGTAAATTCTGCCTGTCATCTCCCTCTATATCTGGAGGCTCTTTGGTGGGAGCGACACACCCCTCCCTCCAGCCAGAGAAGCCGTCTGCCCTGGGCCTCATGAAGAGCCCTCTGAAATAGACCCACGGATGCATTAAGGTATATAAACACACACACACACATGCTCTTTCTCAAACACGTGCGCCCTCACCACACGTGTGAATGGGGCTGCATGTCCCGCGACTGACCCTTATGAAATAGCGTTGGGAAACATCAACGTGTGAGGGAACACACTTCCTCGTCCTACTCAGGTTTCTGGTTGTTCTGCGCCCTAGCCTCAGACTAAACAAAGCGTCATCTCGTGGCCCGATCCATGTTGATCTCAGGAATAAATAGTCATTCTAAACATGGGAATTGATACATGTATACAAACTGTACGGGAAACATACATATATAAACATTTAAATAAATGTTCATGTACATGTCAACATTTACAGTGGGTGACATGTTTGTAGTTTTTTTATGCACATTTGGAAGCAGTGGCACTAGTTTTATAAATCAGATGGCTCATAGGATGCCCTCACTATATTCATTGACATATACCACACATGCTAGCTAACCGGATAGCTCATAGGAAGAGAGGAAGGAGAGCTGTTTAGGTGGTCTTTCCCAGTCTCAGGTTATAGCGTGGATGTGTGAGTTGTAGGATCAAAATGGCTGGCTTGAACAGACATTCCAATCCAGCGGTCACTTTATTTACAGTCCACTAAGAGTCACAAGACAGTCTCCATCACTGTTTGCATACTGTTTTCTTTGTGTGTGTGTGTGTGTGTGTGTGTGTGTGTGTGTGTGTGTGTGTCTCATGAGAATGTGACTTCAGACCTACCACTCAAGATAGCTGCCACCCTGTCACCTGGATGAGTTTGTGTGTGTGTGTGTGTGTGTGTGTGTGTGTGTGTATGTGTTGTGCTTGCATGTGACGAGAGCTCATTGTCATGTGGCCTACATTACACATACTTTCACTGTCATTCATGTTTACAAACACACTTCATTCAGTGGATCATACAATCCACTGTTGTCCATTTTCAACTTTTCAACTCAATCTCCCGTGATACAGAATAGCTAGACATCGGACTCATCAAGAGGCAATGCTGCGTTCTTATGGCCCTTCACCAGCATCCAGATAGTTTGTGCAGATTATTGTGTCCAACAGTTTAACATGTCCAACAGTGTCTTCTTCATACACACACATACAAACATACACACACACCCACACACACACAAACACACACACACACACACACACACACACACACACACACACACACACACAACACCATACACATTCACCCTTGCATACTGTCCAAAATGATGCATGGAACAAGTAGTCTCAAGTAGCTTTACATTACACATACAGTCACACAGTCAGGCAGGAACAATAACACGGGTGTACACAACCCGACAAGAGAAGAACTGATTGGAAAGCCACCTGGTAGTACTCACAGGGTTTGTTTTTAGACACAGAGAGAGGGAGAGAAAGAGAGGGAGAGAAAGAGAGGGAGAGAAAGGGAGAACCAGAGAGGCAAGAATCCACTCCACCATGCCAAAGAAGAGCAACAGAAACACGACACTCGTCCTCTGACGTCACGCCGTCGCCATGGCAACTGCTATGGCAACTGCCATGTTTTGACACAGCTGTTAGCAGTGAAGCTTGTTAGCAGACGAAAGCTATGAGCGCGCCTGTCGACACCAGCCTGTGCCAGCGCGGACGCACAGCGCCTTGCCCACAGGCACCATACCTGGACTGGCAGTCCTGAAAGTCGGGGGGAATGGGCCTCCCTGGTATTGACTGTTCCAGGAAAGTGCCACGTAAAGAACAGCAGGTGGTGTGATTATGGTTTTATTCCGTAGCATAAAGCTGCCGCTGAAACTTGCAGTGCTGATTGTAGAGAATGTGAACTGCTATTAAGCAGCGTTACCCATTGCTCTTCTGAGCTGTGCTGGAGTATAGTCCCAAAGCAGTCCCAGACACAGGACAAAGACTAACACCTGCGCAGTGTGGTTTTTTTAGTGTACATTTTCGAACTCTTAATTGGCTTGGTGAACTAGTTTCAATCACACATATGATACTGAATATGGAACCATGTGTCGCTCCAGGTAGTGATCATTCTCTGTCTGAATGAGAAGGACCAGTAAGACTACTCACGTGGCCGAGGGTTCTGCCTTCAGGAAAGCCTGGATGACCAGTGGGAACTCGGACTTCACGATGTACAAGTAGCTGGACATGGCTGTTGGGAAGGAGCGAGAGATCGTCAGGGCAGAGGGACGTAAACATTCTTCATCAAAGGGCCACCACACAGTTACCAGAGCATGGCAGTGGTAATACCAAAGGTTGTTACATTGTCCTATAAGTGATGTTCAACAACTGTTGTAGCTAGCCACAATACTATTCTAGCAGTCTATTAAAATGACCAACACAATATGACACAGAGTGATAGTGAAAGACAGAAACAGAAAGAAGATTGGTCAATGTGATGTCACCAAAGCGGGAAGGAGCATTGGTAATATTTCAAAATGTAAGAGTAAAAAAAAAAAAACTAGGTGGAAATTGTTGTTGCTATGATACAGAAATTCGGGGTACACTGGATGAACTCAAGTTGTGAGGGTGATGCTAAAGCTAAGACCAATTGTTGAAAACAAATGTTTTTTTTTAACTTGGAGCGCAAGGCTCCTCACAGTCAAACGTTCCCCTTGTTGTGTCATTTCATAGAGAAACAATTGAAAACGCACACAAATCCTCCTTCCTGTAGCTGCCCTATCCCGACACGCTGAAGCGATTAAGCTCAGTTTAAGGGTGATATTAACGAAGCCAATGACGTGCAGGTGTAATTCCCAGACTACTCTTAAACACTAACATTACTCCCATTTAGTCTGGTGATAAACATCAGTGTGTGGTGCCAGAGAGGAAGAGGGTTCTATCCTCACCTCCAATGTTCTGCAGGGTGATGGCAATGCCGGCAGCCAACTTGCCAGGTAGGCCAAAAGCCCTGAAGCCCAGTTGCTCATAGGCTCGCATCCCTAAACAAAACAAAAAAAATATCATTTATAGAAATAAATAAACCACAAAGGAGCCACTTTATCTCAAAGCAGATGAAAAGTACTTGTTGGAATTACATACCCACGATTCCAGAGGACTTCAACAGCAGATGGATGGAGTACAATGAAAGAAGAGCCACCGCTGTCAGGAGGAACCTGTATATGAGGACACAGACACAGACACAGACACAGACACACACACACACACACACACACACACACACACACACACACACACACACACACACACACACACACACAAACACGCACACTGTCAATTGAGTGGAGAAAACCACCTGAAATTAGACACCTTGCATTCAGGTACGGCAGTATAAAACTTATGCCAGAACCCCTCACAGTATTCAAACAGCGTTGTGTCAATGGCAATTTCACCTTCAGGTCATGGGGTTTTTGGTGGTCAGTGAGTTCACAGAGTGATATCCATTACCAGTGAGGACAGTGTCAGTGGGGAGTGTTCTGTTATCACCAACCTGTCTTCAAATGGACCATAAGCTCTCTGACCTTCAAGATACTTTCATAGCCTGAAGGTACAAGAGGTCTTGTTTACACTTCGTTAACAGTGTTGCGGACCTATTCACTGCCTTGGAAATACAGGATGTATGGAAAACCCACCCACCCACTCACCCACACCCACACACAAAACTCACTACAGCCTGTGCTCATTACCTTCTGCCACAAGCAGCAGACCTGGCATGAAAGAGTGCATGGAGACCCCTTTATCCTGAGCCTAAACTCTTCGAATCCAATGCCAAACACAAACCCACAGGGGGGGGGAGGAGAGGGAGAGAAAAAAAGCTAGAGCGAACAACACAACCTATTAGTTTTACAACCATAATCCCTATTATAGGACACGAGCCAGGGGGAAAACCTGTTTGTTCCAGTGTTGCAGATTAATTAAAGTGGCAGTAATCACATAAGGATTCCTTTGTGTTGGCCAACTGGAAATTCTGACTGATACAATCATGCCAAAAAGAAACACTGTCATAATCATTCCCTTTCAAAATGTGTTACACTATATCCTGCAGTAGCATGTGAGGAAATCTTTGGATGGTGAAGACACAGTTTTTTTCTGGAAAAAAAGAGCAAGCATCAGATGTTCTCAGTGGCTAAAACCGACCTCTACCCTATAATGTCTAAATGAGGCTTTGATATCAAAAGGTGGTCCAGATTCATCCTTAAGAACTCCCAATGCCTACCGTGCCAACACTCAGATCTAGTTTGGGGGCCTGGCACATTCACCTGACACGGGGCACACAGCCTTTCCCCTCCCCCCACACTGGAGGGGAATGAGAGGTGTGTAGTCCTGCAGCCAATCCCAGAGTGGAGGTGTGTGGAGCTGTGTGTGGAGCTGTGTGTGGAGCGGTATTGGCAGATTCCACTGTGTGCTTACAATGGCTTGGCCTTGGGCTCCAAAAAGTAGCGGCCAAACTAGGGACTGGACTTTGAAAGTGTGCCTGATTTTCTCTGCAGTGCATTGCCATGTTATATTATCGCCCAAGGAGCGTGGCTCAGACTGGACTGACAGGTTACACCGAGCTGATCCAATCTGGGCTATGATATCACTGATCTACCAAAGACCTACTGTATTTGGCTTTAATGGGGTACCTTATCGTGTCTATAAAGGAGCGCTTGATATTTTCTACTATCTATGGAAGATTATGGTGATTGTATGGAAAAAGGGAACAATTCCAAGGATATGGTGTCAGACAGGAGGTATTTTCATTCTGAAAGAGAAGAACGCCATCACCATAGGCCAATTTCGATCTATCAGTCTTTGTAGTGTGGAAGGAAAGATCTTCTTTCGTGTGGTAGAAAGGAAGTTAGTCTCCTATTTGAAGGTTTCTGTGCAGAATATAGGAATCCCAGGATGTGCTGGATGTTGGAAACACAGTAGCATGATTTGGCATCAAATTCAGGCAGCAAGGACAGAAGGCAGAGACCTCTGTGTGATATTTCTGGACCTCGCTAATGCTTTTGGATCAGTGCCATACAGTCTGCTGTGGAAAGTATTCAGTTACTTTCAGGTACCTGAGAATATTGTTGTGCATCCAGGCAACATTTGGAGATACAGGATATATGGAAAACCCACCCACCCACAAAACTCACTACAGCCTGTGCTCATTACATTCTGCCACAAGCAGCAGACTCTTTCTCCCAAAATAAAGTTGTCCACTTAGCCAGATGTTAGTTCGGATCAGGGTTCTGATCTGGCATGAGGTGATGAATTCAATAAAAATTTGGTTGCCATGTACGGACATCAGGAAATACTGGCTGGAAGTATCAAGGGGCAATTCAGCCATTTTAAGCTTAATGCAGTTCTTGTATAATGCTAGAGCATGACCTATTCAGAGTGGCAGATACTAGTAACTCAGCTTCTGCCATTTCCAACAACGGTTTATAAACCCTTGAACATGACAGTGCCAGTTCAGATAAATGGGTTTAATAATTTTATAACAGCTCTCTGCGCTTTCATAAGAGAAGCACTTGTAGCACACTCCTGGGAAATACGTTGCTTGTTTCAAATCGCTCCACTTCTACAGGAGCTCTTGGATAGACTCATAGAGAAGAAAAGAAACAAGTTAAAAACGAGGCCTTGATAATCAGAATTATGAATTCATCTTGTGTCATTCACATGGAGAAAAGGGCATGGTACCTATCTTTAGAGGATCATCTTTGGTTTTGGAGGAACCGGAGCCCTCAGAACTTACAGCCCTTCCCCCACAGCCTATGTGCCTGCTCTTGGCATTGCTGTCCTCTGAACACGCACACCAAACCTCAACTCAGGCTCAGCAAGGGGTACAAGACCAGACCAAACAACTGACTGCAGTCAAATGTTTGCATAGGAAGGTTCCAACGTGAAATGACCTGGAAGTATCTAAGTGGCAGCCATGATAAGAGCTGGTCAGATTCTGTATATGCTAAGGAAAGGTACTTCAGTGATTCCTTTCTTATCTTTAGCACAGGGTACACCAGACCATCCTTTTATGAATGGAAAGGAGATAATGCCGACCCACAATTCCTTGCGGCGGCAACATTCAAAGTGACGCACCATTCACGAAAACCGACATGTACCGACATGACGCACGTCAATAACACCACCGTCCGTATCGGATTCTCTTAGCACCGTGGTTGTCCTTATGAAGTCTCCTTCACATCTTTCCATAACCTCGTTACGTTTTCCACCATCGACGTCAAGGAAAAGTGGATAGGATTTTTTTTCTTTTTCCTATTCCACCATATCCTATGTTTGGTGGGGAAAGAGGGAGGAGAATTGTATGATTGGCTGGTGTAGGTGGGCCTGGTTATTTGTGGGCACGGTCGTTCAGAGTCCTGGCCTTTCCTGTGTGGATGGATTCGTTTGGAGTGCAGGGGCACATGGAGGAAGGGGTTGGCACATGGACAACTCTGGGGATTGGGTGTGGGAGCCTGGAGGCAGTAAGAAGGGTGGTTTTATGTGGCAGTGAACGCATGCCCACCCTGTCCAACACCTGCCCCGAGCCCTCCCCAGGGGGCACAAGGTCGCCGCATTCCCAGATATCAGGGGAACGTGTGCTGGGTCGGGAGGCTGTCTTAACTCTCAACTTCCGGGTTCTTATTTCCTACAGGCAGGCAGGCCTCTCCAGTGGAACTTACTGTGACTGTGGACCATAAATCTGTCTGGGACTAGGTTTTAAGATTAGGACTCTCTATAATAACTAGTGGTTAGCAGAGTCGTGGGACTTTGAAACATCTTCTTTCTGCATTGCTGGACTGTCAACATCAGCAGACATATGAATGAATTCCACATTGTGTTGTAGGGACTGACATTCTTCACTGATGCTCTGTAAAGACATTGACATCCTTGAACATGTTGAATGAGAATATTACATTCAGTCCTTTTGTGACTTTTCTCTTGAAAGTTGGCTTAACAATCCTTCACCTGATCCCAACACAGTGACATGACAGAAACATTATCAAACAACACATGTGATGACACACACAGACCTATGCAGTCAGCTACCTGTGATTTGACACAACTACAGAGGTGAAACAGGAGCACACGTGAGTGTGGCTGATGGGTTTCTGAGCACACTGTGACGGAATCATTTTTCAATCATTAAGTCAAAATTAGGTAACGGTTTTCACCTATTTCATGGTGGTCACACAGACTGACACAACTTGAAAGTCAATCTGTTCAATGAAGCACATTCTTAGCATACCACAAATTAACTGAAACCAAGCCCAACAAAGGCTGCAAAGGGAGCATCTGTGCAGCACATTTATACATCCACACAGATATCTGCCTCACAACAATTAAAAGCCTTTTCAGTGCTACACTTTGCATATTTTCATGCAATGCAGATAGCGATCAAGTCTACCAGCAAGGTTTACTTTAAAGAGGATTCCGTACATAAATGAGTAAATTAAAGCAAGAGCACAACACAGCAAATCCAATAATCAGCCTCACAGTCACAAAGTCACTTTCTTCTCTGCTCCCATGGCCTGACCTGAAGTATCTAATTTCACAATCTCAGAGCTGTCATCATGTATGCGCTAGTTAAGTCAAATTCCACAGACTGAATTACTGTTTCATTCTTTGTAGTTAGGTTTTAAAGGCATTATTTATTATTTATGAAATTGGGGCCCGGGGTATCTTGTGGTAGACAAACTGTAATGAGATGATCAATGGACATAGATTGATATTTGAAAAATGGCTTACAGAAACAGCAGGATGCCAGTGTTTGCCATGGCGTATGCCAGTCCAAGAATGCCACTTCCCATGATGGCGTTACCCAGATTGAACACAGACATGCCGAACGAGGTCTTCCCTTCAAACTGTCAAACATGAGGAAAGAGACATTAGAGCCATGTCATGTAGAATAACTAACCACATGCCACATGCCACATGCTTGGAGAAAGAAACAGTTTGTCATTTCAACAGAGCAGGGGAACATGGGAAACCACAATGCAGTAAACAACAAACACTGAAGTATGACCTCATGTGGACAATTTGCAGTCATTTACTCAGCATGCACACACCTACACACACACACACACACACACACACACACACTCAAAAGATAAAAACACACACACCCGGACATACACACATGTGGCCACACACGGCCACACACACACACACACACACACACACACACAGAGAGACACAGAGAGAGAGAGAGAGAGAGAGAGAGTCTCCCTCTATCCCACACACACTATCACACTTACGTCAGTGAAGCGTGTGGGCTTCTTGCCCTCACTGTTGGGCAGGAACTCCTCGCTCTCTGCCATGGCTCCCTCTGGGTCATCAAATCTGCAGGAGGAAAAAAAAACAGCCAGTTAGCACACCAGCGGTCTGTCTCTCCTAACTGCACTGAAACACGGAGCTCAGAGGCAGCCATTAAAAACGACCATGCCAGCCTCACACTGACGAACCGTTAGCTTCAGGTGTGTTGTGTCACATCCATGCTGTTCACATACCTGCTTTTATGAGTGCCATTTCTGAGGGTGGCGGGGAGGCAAGGGGAGGGAGTCGATCCATCATGGCAACAGGAACACAGAGACGAAGCAGACACGCAGTTAGTGAGACAAGCATCACAATCACAGTCAAGGCCATTCCATTAAAACAGGTCAGTCCAGCAGCTTTTTCAAGAGATCCAAAGGTTCCGTAGGTGCTACTCTTGGGGAGCCGGCTGGGATGTGTCCAGTGCTGTTTTGAATATTGCACGGACTTTGCTTTCAAAATGTGAGAATTCAGTTCTCATCTAACCTACTGACGGAGGGGGGAAAACATTTAGCCGACGATGCGATGAATAGAGTATGCAAGTCGACTGGAAGTATGTCGTTTTTAGTGTTAGCATTTTAACACTTCCAGGTGTCAATAAAATCCATATAGAAAAAACCTTTTACCCTTTAGCGTATAAATATGCAAATTAACATGCAACCCCTCCTCCCCCGACTCTCTTGATAGCCGATTTAAAAGTGATTTAAACACTGCTCTTGATTGAAATGGACAGACAGAACTTGTAGGCCTGATTAACCAAATGTATATGGCCACGGATAGGTAGCCAATACAAAGGTCAAATATGAGGTAGTCCATTATAATGTGAGTGGACGGATTTGACTCACTTAATGGATCTGTCCCTGTCCCAAATTGAAAACATAGTGACGCGCTTGCGACGGTTTGCAGATCATTAACTCTATACGTCCACACATACAAACACATAATCCTTTGGTCTTGTTTAGGTTGATAACTGATAAATATTTATGGGTAACTCTCAGGTCAGAGCAAGGTGCGTCTGTATTTATGGAAACACATTCAGGGTTTCAAGCGGGTCTGTTTTCCATGCAAGCTGGCAGCACTAGAGCCCAATATGCCACACACACACACACACACACACACACACACGCACACGTACACACACACACACAGACACACACACACAGACACACACACACACACACACACACACACACACACACACACACAGACACACACACATTACCAGTGCCATTACTGCTACCACCCATACTCACACTCAGAGTTCAACACTCCAAGCATCTTTGTTCTATTGTCATCTCTGATTTGGGTTTTGATTTCCATTCTGGCAGATCCAGAATTGAGTTACATCACCGGAGTCTAACTATATCTCCAGCAACATGTCTACGCTGTCAAGTCACTCGCATATAAGAGTGTCTGGTGACTTCTGACTCCAGGTGTGTGAGGAAATAATCATGTTGGCGAAAGAGTAACAAGGACAGCATTGAATATCAAGAGATAGGGTGACAGTAGAGCAAAGAGGTTAGTTCTTACTGCTCCTCCTCAAGCATGGTCTTCACTGGTACGCACATGTCTTCAGCCAGGTCATGACCTTTCCCATTGGGAATGATGCTCATCTCTGATTCGGCAGGTTCCATGCTGGACACCGTAGTTCTCCCACAATCCTGTGTGATCCTAGAAATGGGGTCAGACCAATCTCATTGGCATTTGATGTAACGAAATAGTTTCATTAAGGTATGAAAAGTAGTTTGTGTGTGTGTATATATATGTGCGTCAGAGTTCACTCTGTATCTGTTCCTGCTATTCACAGAAAAATCCTCTCTCCAGACAAAACAGAACAATGAACCACAATAAAGAGTTGAATAGAATACATTTCGTTAAAAAAAATTCAGACACAGGATCAATTCTATCTTCTTGATAACAGTCACAGTCTGGCCCACCCACGTATGCCTTCACCTTCCATCCCAACACTCAAAGTTCCCTCGTTTTTGTCAGTGAAGTTTTTTTGCCAGTGAGTTTTTTTTTGCCATTCTTTCAATCTTCATGCAGTTCAATTACAGTGTATCTTTATCTGGTGCGTCTACAGAGGCACTGGGCCTTTGCCATTTTGCCAGTTTGATGAGACAAAGATCACGCCGCGCAAGAATGGTACGTCCTGACACTGTGTGTGCTCATTACACAAAGCCAGAGCCAAGAGTCTCAGAGGGGCTCCAGGTGGCAGGCAGTGCTGGGGGCCTCACTCTCTCTACTTCAGGGGCCCGGTGCTGGGGGCCTCACTCTCTCTACTTCAGGGGGCCCGGGACCCATTAGTGCTGACAATGTGGAGTAGCTTGTCGTGCAGGCTGGAGTGGCCTTCATCATCACATGAAAGAAAACAGTGACTCAAAGATGAGCCTTTATATGGTGTGTCACTAACATCTACTTCTAACGTGTCTGCTTCACTGACGTTAGTGAATATCAATATCCAGGCACAAGTCCAAAGCCCTTTCAGAGATGTTCCCAGCCGTTCAGCTATTGCATCGATGCCAAATGTTGCGACACCATTCTTCTCAGATTTTTCCACAAACGGGATATTCCAGATATCCTGATACACGCACATCAACGGACTGTATGTATGGGAACGTGATCTCACACACCAGTTTTCTTAACACGTGCCTCCCTAAAGCAAACCACTGGTGATATTGGAACCCCTATGAGGGCCTAGGTGATTGTATGAAGGACTGAGGAAAACGCTAAAGTTCTGAATGGAACAGAACATAGAGTATTGGAAGAACTGGAAGCTGAGAACGAGTCACCATAGCTTAGATATTGGCAAATAGTTCACCGTGTACTTTTGCCCTCTTATTCTGACTCAGCCTGGTTGTGTTTGAACTTTGAATGAATAACCCTGGCTATTAAAGTAAAAACCAATCAACATTCCCTTGTACAAATGTTTAGGTGAAAATGGGCTGATCGCTCAGATCAATGTTCATACTTTCCCATTTGCCTCGTTTAGATTAAAGCTCTAACTCAAACACCCTCTGACTCCTGGTATCGCCTATATGAGCTAGTGTGCCACTAAATGGTACTGAAAAACATAGCATTTGGCTGCTACTGTGCTCGACTGAAAGCCTCTCCCTATGGTTTGTTCTCTGCTGTGTCACCCCTTTGAAAGATTTGTCTTGTTGCCAAAGCCTAAGTCTAATTCTGATGCCATGACATCTGGCATTTATATTTATGTTTATGAATATTAATAGAGCCCCTACTTTAGACAGCAGCTTTGGCCAGCACTATAAATGATGGAGAGTCCACGCCTCCAGCAGAAGAAAAGATCAAGTCAGGGTCATTGATTAAGTCAATGAGTGACAGATGAAGGGGAAAAGTGAGTTTCAGAAGTGGACACAACTAAAAGCTGGTAGCGTCACAATGTTACGCATGCATGCATTTACATTGGTTTTACATTCACTCATATATCTGAGTACGCAGCCTTACGTACAACATGGAAATGTTTGGTGTGTTACTTGCAGGGCTTAATTTGTGCCGGAGCTCGCACCGGAACGTCCCTTATTAGGACTGGCACGATTGGATCAGACTACGTCCCCGATTTTGTATCGTCAATGAATGGAGTGTTGTATTTTATCTTCAATGCACGGTCCAATCAGAGGGTTTACAGGAATACGTGAAAATGATGTTATTGGCTGACAGGTCTCTTCAATTGATGGGGTTCCTACGCCAAACACTAGCTCACACAGTGTGAGGAGAAAATGGATACGCAGATTTTGTACCAATAAAGCGGTTGAAGCTGAAGCACAAACATTCTCTCATACTGAGCCAAGAATACAAGCTGTGTAAATGTCAATAGAAGTTCAAAGTTACATGAACATGATATGAGCAGAGCACATATGCAGCTATTCTAAATTTGCATTGCACTCTACTGCTAAATCGTTAGCTAACATTAGCATTGTGCTAGACTTTAAACTAGGCTAGTCTTATTGTGTTAGCTAGACAAAATATTGTATATTTATCGATTGATGGTAGTCCAACAAACAGTAATAACACCAATTCAACTTTTGTTCTGATCATGTCATACATCGATAGCTACCCGGCTTCCATAAAACAAAACTTAAGGCTTACAGAGCTGAATTACAGAGTTGATATATATTCAGTTTAGAAAATTGGCTCACTCGCTACTCAGATTAAACTAGGAAATGAACATTTAATCTAGATTATTTAGATGTGTCACACACACATTATTGTAGGTCAGTGTTGGGTGTCAGTGATAGTGGTGTGCGGATCACATGAACGTATCTATATTTAATCATTTCTAGGATGTTAGATTCCTTCAGCTGCTCATCTGAAATACATGAAAGATTTGGGTATTTAAACGCATTGAAGTGTGTAAACCGTTTAGACTCAACAAGGGAAGATGCGCGGGAACAGCATTTGGAAGTAGCCTAAATTGTAAACAAAATCCAACTGTCTTGAACTCTCCTACTCCATGGCTTTTCTCTCCCCTGACCCCTCCGGAACAGCACAGTGTCTGTGCCTGGGACCTCCAGATGTACAAATGAAGCATAAGCAAATTATCATTGGGTTAGCTGGGTAGCTTTACTGAACCACTGATCTCTCACACAGGTGGACAGTAATTCCTCATAATACTCGTGGTAAGAAACTTCACTCGATATGTTTTTTTCTGTATCTGGTCTTCATTCCAAAACCCAGCTAATCTCTGAAGGAAACATGACTTCAACATCTGGGATAAGAGCTCATGGCTGCTTAAAAATATCAATTTGTTAATTGAACTGCAACAAAATCCATCACAAACAAAAAAAATAAAAAATTCTAAGAACTACTACTTCTTAGTCTAAGGCCAGAAACACACAAAAAAATCGGATCGACTGAGTGCTGATGATCAAACGTTGAAAGCTCTCCTTGTTCCCAGAAACCTCCATCTGGCTCACCATGTTCTGAAAAACTATACTAAACTTCACAAGGAAAGGTTGTGATGAAGTTGGTTTCAGAGTGAACTGAATACTAGCAGGCCAGAACCTGAATAATGGATGACAGTAAGCCTACTCGTTACACTTCTTCTCAACAGTCTCCTTGTGGTTCCAGGCGTGATAGGGACTCTGTGTCAGAGGAACAGGTGGAGATGACCAGGTGCAAAAGGGTTAGACCTGGCCCAGCTTCATTACTCAGTGTTTGGATTTGAGGATTTGTCCTCTTTCATTGCCTATATTCAGTTATGCTCTTTGACTGGTTTGAAGTTATCTTACCGCACCTTCAAAAATGTCTCCATCCAGGAATCCATGAGCCAAATCAGAAAGAGAAGTTAATTATATAGAAAAATTGTTATTTCTAATACTAATTTCTAAATGAGCTGGCCTTTTGTGACCTGTCAAGTTTTTCTATGTGTTAGGCAAGCTCTTGAGCTAAGATGCCATACTGAATTTGTATTGATGGAACAACTCTCTATCAACGTAGTGAATACCACAGGAGATAACAAACCACATCTTAAATGCATCATTATCACTTTAGCCATACCCTTACAAGTGTCTGTGGGAAAGTTGATTTCTGGGTCACTGTTCAAATCCCTGACCTCCAAAGCAACTCTTGGGTAGAACGTCCCTGTGATTATATTTAAAAGTAACCACGTAGCGCTCTTTATGTCTTTAGCTTCAGTTAATTGGCTGTTCGACCTTCAGTCACTTTTCAGCATCAACATCCACAAAACCATTACCATGTGTTTGTGTTTACATTTGCCATGTGCTTTTGTTTATTTACCTTTTGCCATGTGCTTTTTTCTTGCTGTCCACCTTTTGGCCATTATTTGCATCATTGCATCCACCTGTGTCTCACTGTTTCTCCACCTATTGTCTGCCTTCCTGTTAATTGGTTGTGTATTTATGTCTTGTGTTTCTGCCCGTTCTCTGCCAGATCATGCCAGTTTGTTTTCTGAGCCCTTCCAGCGTACTGTGAGTGTTTTGTGAGAAATCTGTTCCTGTGTATGACATTGCCTGGTTTTTGACTCTGCCCTTCTGCATATCTGTTTTTGTATTATTGCCTTTGATCTGCCTTGGACTTGGACTGCCTCCTGGATTTCAGACCTTTTGTCTGATACTGTGTTTAAAAGACTGCTTGCTATTTTGGATTAATTACCTTGTTGATCAATAACAAGAAAGACACTCTGAGCTGTGCTGGTCTACGAATGGGTCTTTCTCTTTGTATCTGGCCATAATGGACCCAGCAGAGCTCAGTCAGTGGAAAACTGTCCTGGAGCAACATGGAGTAGTCAGAAGACATCAGAACCAGTTGGACTCCATTGGTAGGACAGTAGATGCTATATTGGCTACTTGCCAATCAGGATCAGATGGATCTTACACCCTGTCACTCCTTTCTGGCTCACAAAGTGGGGCACAGCTGTCTGAAAGGCCAAGTTGCCATTCTGTAACCTCTTCTCCACATTCTCAGACGAGATGAGGGAGAACAGGGGGAGAAGTTGTCAGGGAGATGCCCAGTATTCGTCAGGGAAACTGCTCATGTCTTTCCCTCTCTGGAAAGTCCTGAGAAGGTCAATATCCTCCCAGCTCACTTGGTCTCTTTGGTGCAGTGCAATGGGACATTGAATCCTCGGTGCACACTGCTCAACAAGATGAGGCAGAACCCAGTCAGTGTCCCATGAACCGCTTGTTTGTCCCTTACATCTGTCCACTCTCAGGTCCAGCTCTGGGGTCCCTCCTCCTGGTTGTCCTCTCATCCTGGTGCCAAGCGTACACGAGTATTCATCAGTCTGCAGTTTCCACATTCGTCAGTCTGATGTCCACATCTTTGTCTCAGCCTGCTCTGTCTGTGCTCAGATTAAGCTTTTAGCTCAGTCACCTGCTGTTCTGTTACAGCCCCTGCCCATACCCAAGAGACCGTGGACTTTGTCACTGTACTTCCCCCATCCCTCCTTTTTCCCCAAAAGATAAACAGGATTACTCCGCAATATCGACAAATGTTGGGGGCACGCTCGTACATATGAGTTCCACAAGCATTGCACAAGCTCTTGGCTTACTAGAATTTACCAGTTAATCAAATAAGAGTACATTTGCCAACAAAATGTCCCCAATTGAGTTCATCACTGAGTTCACTCAACGTCAGAGGAAGACACGTACTACGTAATGCCATTGAGGTAGGCAGAGAGTAATGACACAACATGTGGAGTGTGTAAGGCCTTGAGCATGCCAGAACTTCCCCCTTCTACACTGAAACACTAAATAAACATTCCATAGATGAGGCATGACACGACAAAATCAGTCCAGTTGGATATTCTATATCTACAGTTCATTATCTTTAAAATAGGGGGTCATTTGTTAAATTTGATGCAGCCAATCCAGAGAAAATGTTTAAGATATCATATTAACAGAAAATCAAGTTTGGAGAAAATGAACCGTGAACTTTGTGATGTGTAAAGCGAAATTACAAAATAGCATGAGGTTGACACACTTTGGCTCTGACTTCAGAGAATACCCACTTAAAATACCAGTGATATCTCACTACAGTTTTGGAATTGTGGTGTGTAACGGCAGGGGCAAACCACAACAAATTCTGTGGATCCAAATAAAAAACTGATTTGGCTGTGGCAGAACAGCTGCTTAACTCCATTAACATGTCCTATTCCATTCGGACGAACCACCCGAAGCCCAAGAGATCAGGGGGGAAATCAAATTCCCTGAGATACAGATAGAGAATTATATTAGTAGCTCTCATTCTCTTTTGTCTCCAATTCAGCCTGTCCTGAGGCTGAAATAACTGAATGTTGGGGTAAACTAACATGGGACTGCATTATCAAGTAGATCGTTCGACCCCCTCCAGTTTTCATATAAAACAGAAGCAGAGACGATACCATGTCCAACCTTCTGCACACCACTCTTACCCACCTGGATGGGGGGGGGGGGGGACTATGTGAGGATGCTGTTCATTGATTACAGTTCAGCATTCAATACCATAGTCCCCCTCCGCCTGGTCGTCAGGATGAGTGGTGCATTCTGAGCCCGCTGCTCTACAACATTTACACATATGACTGCAAAGCCTCCGGAAGATCTACCTCCATCATCAAATTTGCCGACGACACCGTGGTGCTGTGTCTAATCTCTGAAAACAACGAGCAGCCCTACGAGAACCAAGTGGCAGACCTGGCACTGGGGTGTCAGTCCAACAATCTGGCCCTAAATGTCAACAAGACAAAGGAAATGGTGGTGGACTTCCGGCGGAAGCAGGACAGCGAGTACACCCCCCTCACCATCAGCGGGGAGCCTGTAGAGAGGGTCCCCAGTTTTAAGTATCTGGGGGTGCACCTCACTGAGGACCTTACCTGGACCCTCCACACACAACACCTGACTAAGTCATCTAGGCAGGGGTTGTACTTCCTCCGGAGGTTGAGGAAGTTCAAGGTCTCCCCTCCCATCCTGAGGACCTTCTACACCTCAGCTGAGGAGAGCGTCCTAACAGGATGCATCTCCATCTGGTACGGAAGCTGTACCGCCCAAGACCAGGCCAACCTACAGAGGGTGGTGCGCTCAGCCGAGCAGACTATCAAAGCGTCCCTACCCACCATGTATGATATTTACCACAAGAGGGTGGAGTCGAGGGGCAAGAAATATCATGAGAGATGACTCACACCCCAATGCCAGCCTCTTCACCCTGTTGCCATCAGGTAGTCGCCTCCGCGTTCTCAATTTTTCTCGACTTGCGGAGTTTTTACCCACAGGCAGTGAGACTATTGATCTCAAAAGTTTCCTTATTTAATTTTTTCTTCTTGCACAGTGCGGAGCGTAGACCCTTTTTTATATTTCACTACATGTCCGTGTATGTGACAAATAAAGCACTTGAACTTAAACTTGAGATGCAATCAAAAATACCACAAGCGTAACATACTGATCTTACCACTAGGACTTTCCTTCAGAAGGTAGCATTGCCAAAGACACATCCAGCACTTGCCAAGAAATGTGTCTAGAAATACCAAGTGAGGTTCAGCAACATCCCCTCCTGCTGTGTCCTACGCGTGAGAGGGCATAGGCAAAGGTTATTGCCATGCAAACACCTTTTTTCTCACTCCCATGACCACTCACCCTCACAAAACCATGAAGGACGTCCCGGAGTGATTTTACAACACAAATCAATTGGTGTCATTGTCAGTGTGCAAACGCCACAGGGTGCTTCATAGCGACCGTGAAACGGTAGCCACTTGCCCTCTTGTCATGCGTGGTCAGGTGAGAATAGGGAGCTGAGGGGGAATATTGGGGAGTGAGGGTGTGTGGGGAGGTCAGGCTGCTCTTCACCTACCCTACAAGGCCTCATGCAGCAGATCAGACTGCCCCACCCCCCCCCACCTATAATAGATTCTCACACCTTGCAGCTCCCATGGCCTTGGTGCTTGGCGACAGCCTTGGCAACCATGTGTTTTCATGCCTGGCTGGACACTTCGTAATCAGGCTCCCCCTCTCATGTCCACTTCATCTCCCAGGACTCTACTTCATCAGCACCACCACCCACCTGAGTGCCTGACAGGCTCGCAGGACACACCCCAAAGGGCCCGGACCCCCTCAGTGCAGCCCATCCTGCCAAACCTTCCCCTGGGAGCTCCATCCCTACAGCACAATGAAGTGGTCCCGTGGCAGCTGGCCACGTTCTGAGGGGACCATGGTGATAACTTGCAGTCAGGGAATAATGGAAGAGGTTTGGGCTAATTACTGGGCTTATTGTGCTGGACAGATTTATTGGCTACTATGTCATATATTGATAATTAAGAGGAGTAAAAACAATTCTATTAAAAAATTATACAGAAACAGCAACTAGAAAATGTATACAGTTTGATAAACTGTTTAATATGCTCAGGTTCAATTACATTAAGACAGTTTTTAGATGATGTGCTCATCCAAACCCAAGATATTTCAATGAAGTGTCTGGAATGTCGAATACACATTAGTAAATGCCAGCTCTGCCTTGACATTGCATTGAACAAATTTAGAATGCGCCTCTAATTTATCATAGCAAATCTAAGAAAAAGATGTGATCAATAGTGACACGCAGACACACAAAGCAAACACCACAGTTTCCACTTCAGAAAAGAGCACTAATCAGACCATTGAAACACCACCCGCTCACCCAGCAGACTTTCCATCTTTGCTCTAGGGATTAAAACCTAATCCCACATCGGCCTGCATAGAATATGCAAACTGCCCATATCCACATGCTTTCTCCTTTTTTCACCACAAGGGAGAGAGTATAGGAATACGGGTGAGAGAGTAAGCTCTATTAGATTACCACAAAGCCAAGGAAGAGAGTATATAAATACAAATTCCAAGTATTTTGTAAGTCAGACTGGGCACTGGAATTCTTAAGACAAGACACCGCACAGCAACCTAACATAACATAACATACTATAACATACGGTTGAGAGAGTAAACTCTATTAGATTAGCACAGAGCCAAGGAAGCCAGGGTAGTAATACTCCTCTGCAGCTGGAAAAGAGGACTCAACTGGACCCATCTCACCAGGCAAGGTTGAGGAGAGCACTATCACTGACCAAACACAAGATTCTCTCAATGTGCCGAGCTGACCAATCCACCACCTCATTTCCCACCCTGCCCAGGTTTTAGACCCGCCCATCACTGACTATCTGTCCCTCTGGCTGAAAAGTGTTTGTTTAAGGAATAAAGTTTAAAGGTACAGTCCATGATTCGGTTACGCAAAAAGTTGTTGATATATAAAAAAAAATACAGCCCTGCTTTCCATTCTACTGAAGCACATGTGTTAATTGGCTGGAATTGTTTATGGCTCAGTCTAAACCACTGTTTGTTTCCCATTTACATACCCAGGAGTATGTAGGCTACCAACACTGAACGCACAGCTAGAAGACTGCGAGGAACAATTAGCTGAATATGACAAAAAATTGACTTTTTTTTTAATTCCCATACATTACTGGAACATTTCACACATGGATATATTGTCCTGCAATTCTTCTGTCCCAGTCAACAGTTAGCATGTTAACCATAAACGGAACATATTAACATGTTTTCTAAAATATATCAGCATAGTTCTGTCACATACAGTCCCTTCAACACCACCAGAGAAACTGACCCCAGCAAGTAGGGGCTAACTCGCATCACAAGGGCGTCACAATGTAAAACACAACACATAGAGTTTCTATCATTATCTATTATTCTCCTGTTGCTGTTCAGTTAAACCGAGTAGAAATAATCCTTCACATAAATCAATACTTGTACTGATTATATATATAACCTGCTCTGACCAAGCTCTTTGTTGAATGGTAGTGTTAGACTGAAAATATTGACAAATCTGACTTGATTATTCACTTGGCCAGTGGCTGTCTTTACCATTTTTCCTTGTCGAAATAGGTAGGCCTCGGTCAAGGAGGGGCATTACACTGACATTACAATTAAGCTATAATTCCACTATAATCACTTTATAACAACCCGATGCTTGGAGCGGTTTTACACAGCCTGCACCGCAGACCGACTTGTTGCCTCACTGGAGAAAATGAAGTTTATATGCCCTACCACGGTGATTCTTTTCTTACGCTCCATGCTCACAGTGTAGGCAAATTCGATTTCTTGACTTTGCCCAGGTTTACTCAGATAATGATGGAAGGAAGCCAAGCAGGTGTACTGAAATCCATTTTTTAACTATCACTAGTAGACTACCATATTCCATCACAAAGACTTGGTTTTATAAGGCTGCATTACGGGAAGTAGGCTATGTCTAACGTGAATGCTGTTTAGAGACCATTCCACGTGGTCGAGTGTCAACTTTACTTAGAAGCAAATATGTAAGAGTAGTTCATAGTAGACATAAACTGACATATGGCTACCGACGTTGAGTGCCAATTGGAGAGTACAGACTTTAGTTAGTCCTGGGGCTTTTAAACCATAACCCAATCATATGATGTGTATTGTAATCGATCACTGACACTGACTCGGTAGTCGCCAATCTTTCACTACTGTTGATACGCATACAACCCTTAGACTAATGTTCTGACTTAGTAATGAGTAAGAAGTAAGAAGCCCTTCTGTGGTTCCCTGCCTTCAAATTTCACAGAATAAGACACTGAAGAGAATAAAATAATCTTTTGGTAATCTGAGGTGTTCTTTTTTTCGTTTTATGTTCCGTGGTTCCCATACAAACGAAACAGACAGATGACTAACAAGTTTTTTTTTCAGGAATGGCACATATGGAAGTGACATTTGGTGTGCGCGTCTATTAACATTGTGTTGAGACTCACCATGGTATGGCGACCATATCCTCATCAATAATAAAGAACGCGCTTCACCCTAGAGACATATAACCTAGGAGATTTTATATATATATATATATATAAATCTATATAGTCTACGAATGCTGGCTTCATATTCCTAAATTAAGCATGTTTCAGAACTTGCTATGGAAACCACGTGTCATCAAATTAACACAATTCAAGACAGCAGCAACTATTATCTACATGCATTTGTGTCTCTCTGTGTGTGCGTATTTGCAGAATCACCATTCATTCAGTCGGAAGTCATGATAATGTAACCTAAAGAAGACAGCTTACCAGAACAGGGAGTAGAACCGCACTTGTTTAAATAAATTCCTCAACAGTCATATATTTTTCTTCACTCTTTAACTTTCTTCTCTCCTTTATCTCGGCAATCCCTTTCAGCTTCTCGCGTCTTGTTGGTGACCAAACAGCTTGCAGCCACCGTCAGTCTTTTCTTTCTTAAAGGTTTGAGAATTTCCCGTGAGGAGGTTCTCCGGCGCTCGAAGCTATAGTAGTGGGGGCTGTGCAGACCCCGCCTCCTAAACAAGCTCCCAATCCGGTGCCTTTGTTCAGAAGCGCGCGTCGTCTCTCCAAATTCGCTTTTTTTTTTTTAGTTTCACCAACGATCTACAATGACGATTTTCCTCCTTTTTGACATGTTTATTTAATCAGACAATCATTAGGCCTAACTATCAGGGCGCTGCCAAGTAGCAGTAGTAGCTCATGGGGGCTAGTCTAAAAGATTTTATAAGCAATGTAATCAATGATTTTATCAAATGTAAATATGTCAAGTTATTATGCCCTTTCAAAAAAGCTGTAAAGAAAGCATCCAGGGGTAATGCACTACATATTTTACTCACTTCCTAGATACCAAATTAGAAACATTTTTTATTATTACATTTTGTTTGTTCATGATCTTAACATGTCAGTTTTTCTGTCACTTACCTGGGGTGATATCCTTAGCAAAGTTACTGTGCTGGGACCTCGTTTCGTTCTACTTGTGCTTAATGTGTTGCACATCAGACCTAATACATGTGTGTTGGTTTTGTTTGTTTGTTTGTTTGTTTGTTTGTACCCATACACCATTGACCCAGGAGAAGGGTGCCCAGTGTGTGGCTAATCCTCCTTCCATGTCCCATGGCTTCTCTCAGGTTTAAATTTAGCATTTAGCAGTGGGAGGAGAGACAGGGACATTAGGGAAGAAGGGGAGGGTATTTGGGATGGGGGGAGGGGGTTGATAAATCCATTCAGTCATTGGTCTCTGCAGCTGTTGGTGCTATTTGTGCCTTGGAATGCCTGCCTGACATGGAGCACAGAGACGCTGTTGTAGCCAGAGCTTCAACTCTACATCCACCATAGCCCATCCACCACCACTGTCACCATTGCCACCCCACATTCAACTGATACGGGTGAGGAAAAGTGTGACACCTTGACCACTTAGATATCACTTTGTTCTTACCATGAACCTTCCCCATTCACCCTTCATCTTGTGTCTTTCCAGCCTTTCTGGATGTGTCCAGGACAGCCTGCTGCAGCAGCATGCCCTGACTACCTTAGCCTCATAGGTTTCTACAGCAATCCCTACCTTAGCCTCATAGGTTTCTACAGCAAGCTCCTCGGGACAAGCTGCCCAGTCACCTCAGTCAACCAGTGATGTGGAGACTGAGACAAAGACAGAAGACAGACTTGGAGCGAGAGAGTGATAAAAAGACAGAGGCAGACAGAGAGAAACGAGAGGCTGAGACTTTGTCAGATAGAGTGCTGGGCTCTCCTCCACTGCACTAATGGGTTTAATTGAATGCTTCCGCAGTGGGTGAGGCCAGACTGCTGCTCCTACTCTTCCTGACTCCCACTGCCTAGTTAGAGAGAGAGAGAGAGAGAGAGAGAGAGAGAGAGAGAGAGAGTGTGTATGTGTGTGTATTCATTTCTGTAAGCCGAGATAAGATATTGCCAGGAATCTTTATTATTTTAATGACTGGAAAGACTTAGGGATACATGCTCAGCACAGAGATCACTTTGAATTGAGAATTTAAATCTCATTGAAGTGCATAACACACCACTCTAGCAGATTAGCACCATCACACCTACAAGATGGTGTATGTATGCGTTTGTGCGTGCGTGCGTGAGAGAGAGGGCGTGTGTTTGTGTGTGTCAAGCATCATATACTGAGGGACAAAATAAGTATCCTGGGATTTGTTTAGCAGTAAGTAGAAGGCTAATTCCAAGAAATATAGATGAACCTTAAAATTACTAATACTAAAACAAACTTGACCCAGTCTTCGGTGGTGTACAGGTGTAACAGGCCAAATTAACCCCCGCCCAGATTAAACCTGGGTATACTTTGGACCAGGCCAGAGTATACCCCAGGGGATAAACTGTCCTAAGCCAAACTATACCCCGGGGTGTAAAATAGCCTAGGCCAGACTATACCCCCCCAGGCAGGGCCGGTTCTTCCTTTAGGCGACAAAGGCGGTTGCCTAGAGCGCCACCTAGAGGGGGGCGCCAAAAACAGCACCTAGCAAAAAAATATATATGTATATATGTATTATTTCTCCAACCAATATTTTGACATTAAAAAATATATTTAACATAAGGGGAAAATTTGCCAAAAATCTAAAGAGGTAGGGGTGTTGTCAGAACATGCTAGCGCATTGATGGGTATGGGTCGAGTAGGTGGGTCGAACAGACACTACAAAATGTAATTAATTATTTTTTCAAAACTTGCATGCACCTAGTGCAGTACATTCTTAATATCATTGGTTGAATGTTGCCCGGTTCTGTATCCCTCCTCCACTCCCTGAGATGCCCAGACATGCAAGAGACGTCCTAACAAACGTAAGATGATGGCTGAAGTTCAAGCACTCAGGACTCTGGTACTGGAAGAAAAATAATAGATATCTGGACACTCTTTTATTATAACTTGACAGAAAATAGGCAACTGATGCAGAGATCATGGCCACAGCGAATCTGTTGAGTTGCGACATCGTCATCCACACAAAAGTCGGTGACTCCATGGATTGGTTGACCTATCCCGCAAGCTTCAATCTGCAGTCATCAACAGAACATGCACTTTTTCTTGAAAACAAGCAGGATCATTTTGATTATTGATTATTATTTGATTATTGTTATCAGTGTTTAACTTTGAACATTGATATTGTAGCGAGGACTTGCTAGTCTTAGAAGTCGAAGTTTCAGGAAGTTTTGACTTTTATTATATTTTGTTACAATTGCATTATGCTTTGGGTATGTGCTTTTATTTTAATGTGTAACACTACTGAGAAGTGTTGTAGTAATCTTTGATCTTTGTGGATGTTTTGATGTTGTTATCAGTGTTAAACTTTGAACATTTATATGGCGAGGACTTGCTAGTCTTAGAAGTTGAAGTTTCAGGACGTAGTAATCTTTGATCTTTGTGGAAGTCTAATATTTTTTCTGTTTTTCTGGTTGAAGTAATAAGTCTATGTTTTAGAGTTTTAAGATTTAAGTCAGTTAGCTTTCTCACTTAATTTACCTGACAAAGCTCAACCCCCAATAAAAATGTTGAAAAATTAAGTAATTCTTGTGTATATCACTCAACACTACTGATATCATCTGGCCTGAGGGGTATGAATTTGCCTAGACCAATTTATACCCCGGAGTATAAATTGGCCTAGGCCATAATATACCCGGGGTATAATCTAGCCTAGGCCCCTTTAACCCCAGGTATAGTCCGGAATGGGGGTATACTATGGCCTGTTACACCGGGCCCGAAGCGACTGAATGCTAAACTCGCAAGTAGACAGCAGACCACAGACCACAGGCTTGTGAGCCGCAACATAAAGACCACAAAGTTTTACAAAAATAGGGGTTTATTTCAATAAATAAAGAAATTGACTTTAAATCTAGGGGATACAATAGTAAATGCAAAGCACCAAAAACCATAGTGAGCACCAGCCTCAAAAGCATGGTGAAAATGCAAGTCCCTTCTGAAGGCAAACAGCATGGATTTTTTCCACACCTTCAAGCTAATTATGCCCATGCACCACCCAAGGCTGTTGCACTGCCACTGCAAGGCCAGTGGGGGTGCAGAGGGGCGTAACAACTCATCTGAATAGAGTATGGGGATTGAAGTGGATATCGTCTTTGAGGACAGATCACATATCCAAGGCTGTCTTAGTGAGTGGTAATTTGACCCAACATATTTGAGCTGTATTTTCTACTAACATGCAAACTGGACGGACTGCAGTTATAGTGTCCTGTGAATTAGGATTATGCCCTTACCCTACTTTTGCGTTGATGAAGATACGTCTGATTGTTATCTAACAATGCACTAGATCTGGTCAAATTTCCCTTGCCAAGAATTAGTGCTTGGGTACAATACCCAGTGCTATGAAAATGCAATAGTGCAAAAAAAATTTCTGGTTGGCCTAAGTATGAAGGCTTTGTAGTCTAAAAAGAAATGGCAACTCTTGGAACAACTAAAATTAGCCACTGGGAGGAAATGGTTAGAGGGTACCATGTTTGCTAAATAAATGATGATGTCCATATAACAAGGTGAGTCACTTACTGTCATTACTAGAAAAAGCTGGAAACCACCACTAGAAACGAACTGCATAGACACAACTGCTAATGGGAATTAGAGCAACAAATTGGCGTAACCTTTTGGAAAGATTGCCACACTGAAACTATCCATTTGCATTTCCATATTATTATCTCCATCTACAAGCCCATGTAATTACTCAAAAAATATATATAAGATATATTTACAAATGTATAGATATGGATTTTTGCACATTATCTTGTTATCCGGGCTTTAGGAACACTGACCAAGAAACAGGCTGTGTTTGTACTATTGAAAAAGCAAAGAGGTAAGAACATAAACTGGATTGCCTTGAGACAGAGCCTGAGCCTAGCTCATTAGCAAATGGATCGGTTTCATCCAGGCTTACCAGAGGGACTATGTTTGAATAGATCTCTCAGTCAGTTAAACTCTCCATACAGGTCTATCCTGAGTGTAATCACTTTTTTCTCTGAACTGTGTACACCACTGGGCAGTCAAATGGTTTTGTGGTCTGAAACAAACGAGAAGTTACCTATCTGGAGGTCACATCTGTGTCTTAGCACGATGCATACTGTTGTATTTACAGCAATCTTTAAGAAATGTCCCATTTACCTTTTTTCTGTACCAGCAAAGGAAACCATTGTGAATATGACTTAATCCTCAACAGTGTCAGCAATATTAAGATAAAATGGCATGCCTTGCCAACAATACAAACTTACTTTGCTGATCATAGTTTAAAATAGCACACGATTGATTCTCAGGGATGATTATTAGATTTCTCTCTGGAGCATACTAATATAATTTGCCAGACACAGAGGAATTAAGTGTCAAACGGGTGGTGATTAGCCAGTTTTGCAATTTGTCAGTTTATAGTGATTACTTGTTTGTGATAATGAAATTCTCATACTGTAATAAGAATGACACCATACTTTACTGTTATGTTTGTAACAAAAAGGTGGTTAACATGGTTAGCCTACAAACTAAGCAACATCAAAATACACTGCTCCGTTCAATTAAACGACAGACAGACAGACAGACAGACAGACAGACAGACGGCACCTGAAATGCACCTCCTCACCTGCCTTGCCATTCTCTGCATAGTGGCCTTCATCACCATGGAGATGTACTTGTTACAGCCAGCCAGTCCCAAGAGGAGGCAGATTTAGGAGCTGGAACTAAAGTGGCCTAGGGCACCAACTGTGTTGGCTGTGAAATTCACGGCCATATCCAGAGTTATATCTCTGACCTTTCATGAGGAAAAAGGGCAAAAACAAATTGATCCACTTTGTTGTACTCCATGTCAAAGACAGTGTCCATTTTCAACCTGGGATAGTTCCATCAATTAAAAAACTTGTGGGAATAAATCTAAATATACCTTACAGTTTTTCTCAATCGCTTTGGCACAATTCTCAAAACTGTCAGTTCAACCTCCACATCATCTAGTCACTTATGTACATCATAACCGCAATTTCTAATTCTTTTGATCATTTTGCAAATGCTTTGGCACATTCATACAAAAGAGTATGTATAATCGTCTGCTGTTAGTCTTACCTCAAAAAACATCTAGGTATCTATTCACCACATGTAAACCCATTTTCATGGGGTTTACAAAAGGCAACATGCAGCGTAATGACATGTTTACTCGCTGATGGTCAATTGAAAAGTGATTACAATAGACCGACGTAAGGTTGACACAATCTCATGCAATCAATTTTATTTCTGATGCAATCACTGTGTTCACAGAAGAAAAAAGTACTTTTTCTGTAATTTTATATTGACAGCGTGAGTATTTTGTACTGTCTTGGTTACAACCCATGACAAAAGGACTTGCATTTTTGTGGCACTGACATGATCATTGATGCAATTATTTACTTTTGAGACATAAAAGAATTGTGAGCAAGTTATGGACTGTTGCAAGTAATCCATTATAAGGTGCTTTTTGTAGAAAATGTTTCAAGAAATGAATTTACTGTTTTGAAAATGTTAAAGTAACACTATGCAACAATTTGACACTTTTTGAGGTATGGTTTTATCGACAACTAGTTTTGGTACCATCCTCAAATTCAGTTTGATAGCATATGGTCATGTGAAGGACAGATAAACACCTGTGTCTTCCCCACTAGCCATCCAGGATATGCCCTATGTAGTTCTGTGCACCAGGCTGGAATACCGTGCAAAATGGAAGAAAAGCCTTCACAGCAGGACATTGTCAGCTGTACTGCCAAAAAACACCAGTTAGTGTGTTGGCAAGCTTCTATCAGTGTCAACTGGGCTGTTGGTGGTGTTTGCAATGTTTTTGCATGACTTTTAGGTAGTTAGCTTGCTAGTTCTGGAACAGAAGTCCTTATTGCTGCTTTAACTGTTGACTGTTCCATTGTTTCTCAACCCATAAATGACTGTGTGAGATACAGTAAAAAGCACATTTGGAAATAAGGAATATCATTTAATATGGTCTACGCATTTTGTCTACGCATTTTTTTGTAACTGTTAGGCTAGGTTAGCAGACATGGTAGTGAAAGCACTGAATTATAGGTGGGGCTTCGCTAGCTGTAGCTGATTGGTTAAAAGAAGTACCACGTTTTTAAACGTTGTTTTGGTTTGGACAACATCGCATTAAGACAGGGACAAACTCTATTAATAACGTGCTTCAAGCCAGCCTTCCCGGTGCCATCTAAATAGGCCTAATAAAACGTCAATTATTTCAGCAATTGAAGATGCATGAGTAATTATCCTCACGCATATCGCTGTAGATTAGGCTAATTAATTGCAAATTGTAGACAGATTATTTGCAAACCAGTTAGACATAGCTAAGTGAATTGCTAAGTGAAATGTTTTAGCTTAGCTATAGAATCTTCCATTTTCGAGGTCAAGGTCAAATATAAGTGTAGCAGAAAAGAAACAGCAGAACAAGCATAAACCCGACCGGTGAGGCAGAGGTACTGTTTTCCTCCCCTCCGTGATTTTTTTTTAGCACTACTAAGAAGGTTCTACGCATGCGCTCAACCCACTTTGTGAGGGATTGCGCAATCTGAGATGAGGCACAGCCTCCCCTCCCCGTATGTCTTAATATAGCAATTGTGTTGTTGTGTTGTGTTGACATTGGAGGTTTCTCCAATGGTAAAGAACAGGGGAAGTGTTTAATTGCAGCATGATTTCTTTTTATATTATACTTTTCAGCTGTAACACCCAGGGCCTGTTTCCAGAGGCCTTACATTTTTTTAGGTCCTATAGAGGTCCTTTCTTTTGTCTCCCCCCCACCCCCTTCATTGTTGTGAGGCCTACACATACTTTTCTTTACTGTTTTCTTGAAATTGAATAAACTACAAACACATTTATTCACTGTCATTGATTTAATATGACTTTAACTGATAACATAATGGAATATAGCCAGGACAGCCTTACAGAGTCGCAACGCTTTGTGTTGCGTTGCTTCGCGTCGAGGTCTGTCTGATCACAAAATTCATAGTTTACCCACCTCTAATTTTACCACTACAGCCCTGTTTACAATAGTACATGACATCTGCATGTGAAAAAGATGTCCAAAAACTCCGTTGCGGGGAAGGGGGCGGGGTCCCGCGACAAAGTGTCCTCTTTTTCACAAACTCAAATCTGGTCACCCTAGTGTAGGCCTTCTGAAGGAGCAGCGGCCTGATTCCCCTCATCTGCCTCCTGTGCCACGTGAGCCAGGCCAACTTGGAACACCACCATGTTGTGCTTGTTTGGATTATCACCACCAAGAACCAAGAGAACACTGAACATAAAAGAATATTCACCTGAGCTGGTCGCAGTAGGTCTTACTTCCAAGTGTTTACATCTCGTAAGCACAGTCTTTAGGTTAGTCCTCAGACTTTTTGTGTGCTTGGTTTAGTTTAAATGACTAATTGGGTGAGGTCTCAGCTAATAGAACACACCCAAGACAATGTTGCTTTGATGCTGTTGAACCCCCTCAGTTTTCCAGGTCTTACCTGGGATTTTTGAATAGTATTGACTCACCAAGCATAGCCAGAACAACTCCTCTTGGAAGAGGTAGGTGGTGGAACTAGCAAGTCTGTTTGGGTCCCTTCCTGCCGTACCCCATCACAGACCAGATGCAGAGACAGTTCAGGGTTTATTTACAAAAAGTTTAAACGTAAAGGTCCAAAAGGCAAACACACAAAAGATCCGGGCAAAAACTAGAATTCAAAAAGAACACAGAAGATCCCAACTTAGGAATCCATAAAAAACGGGCCGAGCAAAAAAACATCAAAACATGGAAGCAAGGCAGAGAAGGAATACGGGAAAGCACACCGCTAAACAGGACAGAATCTCTCACCATACTAACTTACAGGACTTAAGACTGACATTAAACTTACAACCCAACCCTGGACAAAGGACAGACTGAACCTAAACAGCAGAAGGGGAAAAAAGGATAATCAGACACGAAGGGGAATTAACAGGACACAGGAGAAACCAATCAGGCAAACAAACTAATACTAAGACTAAGACTAATAACTGGGAACAGGTGAGGGGGGAGACACGGACAACAACAAGGGAGCACATGGCATAACAAACACAGGAAAACACATGGCGGGAACAAGGAAGCACAAAGTACTAGACACAGGACGTAACGTAAGAGGACGAAAGGTATACAGAGTAAAAGCACAGGACAAAAACAGAGCACAGACCTGACACATTCCCAGAGTGGTATGTCTATATAAATAACAGACATCTTGTTCAATCCTGTTAATATACCTGTGACTCATTTCTGAACAAATAGTTCTGTGGGATGAGCCAAAAACACATTTAAGTTGGACCCAATCCTCATAACCCTAACACTTAAGAGTAGGACTCAATCCTCATAACCCTAACCCTTAAGAGTAGGACTCAATCCTTATAACCATAACACTTAAGAGTAGGACTCAATCCTCATAACCCTAACACTTAAGAGTAGGACTCAATCCTCATAACCCCTAACCCTTAGAAGTAAGACCCTATCCTCATAACTGTAACTGTAAAAAGGTAGCAGCAAGTCAATCACACAAAGAGACACCCAAGGATTCTTTGCTCAAACTGACCATTATAGAATTGGACTACAGTGGATTTGCTGTATTTAAACTTGTAATGACATAGGAGACTGGATTAAATCTTTTCCTTTGAATGATTTTATTTTTTGCCTGTTTATCGTCATTGTATTATCAAAATGCTGGTTATTTTGGGATCACTTGAGAGCCACTATACACTGCTCTGTTTGAACTGTAGAGTTGTGACCCCTTAACCTACTGACCTCAACAAGTAAATAATAACCAGTAAAAAGTCCATGCCTCTAGGACAATGATTCAGCATTTATTTTTGTAGTAAACAAAATTCCTACAGATTACTTAAAGGTACATTTTAATCTGGAAAAAAAATACAACATAAGAAAATTGCTGTTCCAGCTATATGAAAATATATGTTTTGGTACATAATGTAAGAACATGATGAAAGAAATCCCCCTGTCATTGTGATGTAATTTAAATCTACAGGTTGGAATTTTATGCAACTGCCTTTTACTTTGTAAGGGCCCAGTGTCAGAACCAGGATTTACTGTAAGTGTGATGAGTGAGAAAGAATGGGCCTGAGTACCCTTTAAACGGTTGTTATCCATCACGATGCATTTGCTTCACCATTAAAAAGAACTTAAAGTGGTGACAGTCTAACAAGTGCCAGACATTCCTGGCTGGTAAATCTCTGCCAAGGTGAAAGCCTGCAGTGCAGTGGTACCATGGCAGATCACTGTGTGAACATTTAATCCACTACATTTTTCAACTCTTTGTAGTGTATCTCAATTTGAGTAATCTGTCCCATACTGAGCGTGGGACACATTGGGTTAGGGTTCGGGTTGAATCACTGTGAGTAAATTCAGAAATGAAGCACAGTGAATCATACTAAATAAGAAAAGGTAAATCGTGTTTTTTTTAAGGAAAGAAGAGTACCTACATGTGTTTGTGTGTGTGTGAGAGTGAGAGAAAGAGAGAGAGAGAGAGAGAGAGAGAGAGAGAGAGAGAGACAGAAAAGAAGTGAAGCAGGAGAAGAGAGCATGAAAGAAAGATACAGACAGAGATATCAAGATGTTGGTATTAAAAGGTCCTCCATCCTCCTTTCTCCTGCCAGAAGCCACTTTCAGTGACCCTTCCTACAAGAACACTCCACCTTGGGGAGACTGAGAAAGTTATGATTTTCAGAAAGGACAAAGACGATCAAAGAGGTTCACTATGGGGTCCCCAAATGTGGCCCAATGTGTGAAGCCCTTGAGCATCCCAGTGTTGAAACCCAATGTGTGAATTCCTTGAGCATCCCAGTGTTGAACCCCAATGTGTGAATTCCTTGAGCATCCCAGTGTTGAACCCCAATGTGGTCCAATGCGGGCTGCCCAAATAGGACCCCCATTTAAGCACACACTGGTCCTATGCTGGTCCACACTATGGGTTGCAGTGCCTGATTCCAGATCTTTGTGAGAAATCTACTACCTACTCATAACAATATGAGAGTATGAGGCACTGGGCTTGGCATGTGCACAACTGTGAGATGAGAAAAAGCTTAACACATGCTTGATTAGCTGGACCTTTGGATTTAGGAATACCTGGAAGGATCTGCAGACTCCTCTTAGAGGAAGCTTATGAAACAGGGCAGGTAATTAGAGCCATCTGGGGCTCTGGGATGCTCTTGACGGGATACCTGGGAAAACAATAACCAACTCTGGGCCCCCCTTCACGCACACGGTTCTCGGGAAAAACACACCGCTCCCTCTGCTTGGGCTACGAGGAGGCTTGGCACCCCACCGCAAACCAACATGTCCGACAGAGAAGCTCTTTGTAGCGGCCCATCACGGCTCCCCCCGGCCTGCTGCGAGCTCACCGCGGCCTCTGGGTGGACAAACCTGAGGCAGCCCTCTGGGCTGAACCTGAGGCCTCAGACACGCACAGGGAAAGAGCAGGGGTCAGAGTCGCTCCCATCGCTATCACATTCCACCTGTTTGATTTAATAAAGAGAGGAGAGGGATGAGAAGATGGAGTGAAGACATGCACGCAGGAGGGGTTGTCCCAAAAGTACATTTGGTGGAGGTTCTGGGTATTCTGCATGTGAGACATGGATGAGAAAGGGGCACAATAAATAAACCATTGATTCCACAAGAGAATTTCTCATGGAGTGTTTACCTTCAGTTTAGGACTTATGCAATGCACTCAGAGGATACCAGAACAAGAACACTCGTTCAAAGATGCATCAAATTAAATAAAGAGTGCCAATTTGGTCAGAATTGTGTCAAAACGAGTTAATTACTAATTTGCTTGTTAGTTTCATTATAGTAATACACAATTTACCTAAAATATGTTCAAAATACTAGTGTTTGAAATATCCAAAATACTAGTGTTTGAAATATCCAAAATACTAGTGTTTGAAATATCCAAAATACTAGTGTTTAAAATAACCAAAATACTAGTGTCTTAAATATCCAAAATACCAATTTTGAAATAACCAAAATATTAGTGTTTGAAATATCCAAAATACCAGTGTTTGAAATGACCAAAATACCATTGTTTGAAATATCCAAAATACCAGTATTGAGTGGCACCAGAATAGAGAGGTTTTGATTTTCTTTACATGGATCCAGGATCCATCAATCATGTTGCGCATTTAAACAGACTGTCACATACATAATAGAATGACAAAATTGTTTCCTTGTTCCCACTAATTCCCACATGCCTGTGAGGGTCCCTCTTTTTGTGTAAACATACACTGAAACACAAACACGTTTTGCTGAAGGCCTTGATCTATAAACTCAAAGAGCAATGCTCCTCTTCAAAGCAACTCTGAGTCAAAAACAAACAGAACCACTGGAAATGGACAAACACCTAGCTTCCTGAACATGCCTCACAAAAACCGTCACAGGATAGATTTGTGTACACAGCAGATGCACACTGATGGAGAACCTGACAAATTTAACATGGGAGATTACTTGGGAGATCATTTTGTTTGGATTATTGTCCATAGGATACATTTTTAATGTTAGTTATACACAGGAAAAGATATTAAATTCCTTGTGCTATTGGTTGGGGACTTCCCATGGCGGCCAGACTTCTCACTGTCACATGCATGTACTCATATGCAACAACTTAGCCTAAGTATTACAACAAGGGTGCACTACAACCATCATACCGATACTTCACAAAACAACAACAACAACAACAACAAAGATGCTTTCATGAGCATTTCACTGTTGTTGTCAAGTGGGCACCTTCCTTCATTAGTGTTACGTTGAATTAGGCCTACGACATCTCCAGAACAGTGCTTTCTGGAATCCCAGACCCACCTCCCCCCATACCCATGATGGATGGATTATTAGGACACATCAACACCAGAGATAATTAATTAACTAATGTATTATGCATGACACATGCTTTCCAGGATAAGTAGTGGGAGGGTTGGTGGTGGTAACCCCTCGGGAGCACAAACCCAAGGGTAAGGGTAGGAGTTGGATAAGAAGCCCAGGTTAGGGTAAGGGAAGGGGGTGTGGGTGGGAGAGCCCTCTGGGATTACGAACCCGGGTTAGGGTAAGGGAGGGATGATATGAACCCTGGTCACCTGAGGCACCCAAATATCTTGCGGCGACAGGCGTCTCCACGTAATACAGGGTCCCCAAGTAGTCTGTGAGTGCCTCAGCCATATCCACTGGCTCGCTTTTTCAGCAGTCTCAGACAACTCTTTTCGAGTGTCCTCGAAAACCAAAATGCAACTGCAGCGTTGTGGTTGATTTAGCCACAAAGCCTCTAACACCTACCTCCACTGGTCTTGCCAAACTCATTCCCTGCCTTCTGCTGCCAGTCCCGCATACTTTAGCTTCTTCCTTTCAAAGGCTTCCTCAATCACATCTTCAAAGGGAATTGTTAACTCAATAAAGTAAACAATGCGCTTATCCTATGGAAAACAACACCATGCCGGATCTCATAGCATTTACAATACACTATTGAACTTGAAGTTGTCTCCTTACATCAGCCAGCGATCTCCAAGCTAGTACTGCTAGTACTGTTCGTATTGAACCGGTGTCCACTTTTCTGTGCCTCTTGCACAAAACCAATTCTACTGCCCTCAAGTTGACCTCAACTTGTTTACTCTCAAACAAACACACCAATGATTTTAAAAACCTGACTCATAATGTCAAGGGACACCTTATGCATGGCAAATGCTCTTCAACCTGCCCTCAGTCACTCAACGTGGAATTGTACCACCTGCCTAAGCTCTTCATCGGTTTCTCCACAATAGAGGGAATCACCTCACCGTCAATGAAAAAACTCTCTTCCACCAGTTTTCCCTTACTGAAAGATACACTTCTACATTTGCTAGGTTTCACTTTCATCCTTGCCCATTTCAGATTGTCATTCAACTTGGCTAACAGCCGACAGGTACATGGAGTAGTTGTTTTCATTGTCGTCATCATGTTGTCCATATAAGCTCGGATGGGAGGTAACCGGGTGCCACACTGCAGCCTCTCACCACCAACAACCCATTTAGAAGCCCTTGTGGTTGCTTGTGTTGAAGCACAATTGAATATCTTTAGGTTACAACTGTAACCCTGGTTCTATGATGGCATGAGTGAGGTATCTCACTATGGATACACCTACCCCCGGGTTCGAATGGCGGCCCAATAAAGCCTCCAACACCAAATCCCTTCCAGGAGATAATGGTTTTGACGCGTAAGCCGCATGCTTTCTCTGTCTTATTGTTTAATCCCACAGGACATGCAGATATAGCAGCTATATAAACTTTGATCGTGGAGAAGGCTTTCTCTTTATCAGGAAGGGGTTTGGTGGAATGACAACCCAATCCCCACCGAGCACTGAAAGGGCACTTCCTCAATGGCAGTGCACCAGTTCCCAATCACACGACATGTAGCATCATAGAAAGTATGCAATAGACAACGCTTTCGCACTTTGAATGGTAATCATAACATGATGTGGTAGGCTACAGGATGTGGGGATGAAAGATTTCCCCTCGTGCCTGAGAGAGCAGGTCCATGTGCAACAGCAGAGGCCGTATAGTATTTGCATCATCTCTGTTTCCGAGGCCAATTCGGCGCTATAAGAATAACCAATAGGCTAGGAATATCAGAGCAGTATGGTGACAGACCAGAGGTGCGTTTCCTGATGGCGTTGTAGAAAAACTAACATAGTTAAATGATAGAGAGACTATCATTTTGAACACTCACTCCATGGTTACCACAGTGATTGCTCAACAATGTTTTCGGGAAACGCAGGCCAGTTTTGAAAGTGTATGGCTACCTAACTTTACAGCTGAAGCTCTCTCTAGCTTTGCAGCTAAGTGTTTGCTATGGCTAATGTTTGGTGACAAACTAGCCGATAGTATAGAAGTTATTGTTCAGTATAACTCGAGTTTGTTGACTAGCGAGTTCAACTGAATTGTAACAACTGTTTGAGGACACACTCATTAAAGATAGTTGTTTGGAGACAAGCCTGTTTAACCTGCCGAATGCCACTGTGTAAGGAATTTGTGCCTGGCAAGGGAGTGGCTAGCATAACACCTAGGCAGTGTCGACATGAGGTTGCTTGTGAGTGAGAAGAGGTTGCTGGATGATGTTGTGAGGGACCGGGCGGTCACCCCACGTTGTTTTGGGAGGTTGCGACTGGACTGGGTGGTGTTGTTGGGAAGAAGGGTGCAGGAGATGGTGGCTTTCATAAAAAAATATATATATTCTTCTTTATTTACCTGGGGGATTCTTTTGTATCCTCCCCGTAACATGTATAAACACAAACATATATTCAAAAAATCACAAAGACAGCCGCACCTAAAGTGCTACAGACACTAAGGAGAACTAGGCATATTCTTGAGGCACAGATTCATTAATTCACTAGGAACATATTCACAACGCACCGGTTCACAAGTTCACTAATCACAAGGAACATATTCAATACACAGGTTCACTAGGAACATATTCACAACGCACAGGTTCACAAGTTCACTAATCACAAGGAACATATTCAATACACAGGTTCACTAGGAACATATTCACAACGCACAGGTTCACAAGTTCACTAATCACAAGGTCACAAGGAACATATTCAATACACAGGCTCACTAGGAACATATCCACAACGCACAGGTTAGTATCCACACAGCTAGATACCATTACACTTAGCCTCACAGCAGGTAAGTGTTTTCAGATTCTTACAGCCTCTCATGCCTGCCTCCAAAGTTCTCCCATGGCCATCTCAAGAAAGTCTCTCCTCTTGAACACGAGGCGCCCTTTAAATAGGGCCGCCAGCTGGGTTCAATTGAGCCAATTTGGTCTCCCGAGTCCAGCCACTATGGTGGGGGAGCCCGGATCGAACCATTGTGGCGGGGAAGTCCACCCCACACCTGGGCCAAACTCCTCACGAGTCACAGTGAGAAGGGGAAGGGAATTTCACCTTCTCACAGATGTTCTGACACTTTCCTCGTATGATGTCAGATGTGGATAGCCAATCAAGGCTGGCATAGTGGAAGAGTGTTTCTGAGGGGAAATATGCTTTGACTAACGCTGGGACCTGAAAGTAACTGAATGCCTCCCACAACAGACTGTGGCACTGATCCAAAAGGCATTAGTGAGATCCAAAAATACCACATGGAGGTCTCTGCTTTCTGTCCTCGCTGCTTAGATTTGTTGCCAAATCATGTTACTATGTTCCAAAGATCCATAAAATCCAAGGATTCCTGCTTTCTGTACAGAAATATCTACCAAACTCTTTGCCTTCATAAAGGAGACCAACCTCCTTGCTACCACACTAAAGATGATCTTTTCTTCCACATTTACTAGACTGAGGTTGGAACTGGCCTACGGTCACTCCTTCGGAATGCAAATACTACCTGCCTAGTACTTCATCCTCAAAATTTTACATAAATGATGTGCATGTTATTTAGTCCTCACTTCTCTTGAGCCTAAAATGAAGGTATGTTTACGTTCATCAAGCACAACATTATGTTACCTGATAAAAAAAAATGACAAAAGAGCTTCTGCAGCTAAGCCCAATGTACCTTCACAATTACTAGCATGTGAGCCAAAGGAAATGCAGGTCTTCTGCCATACAATTCTATTCTGTTTTTAAAAAAGGTCTAGGGTGTAAATAAATTCAAAGAGGTTTTTAATCACAGTGATTTTATAGAGTGAGAGGGATGTCAGGAGTCAGCAAGAAATGTCACTCTTCATCAGTGTTTACCTATGTAGCAGCTAAGTCTGAAACAGACCTGGTCCTGGAAAGCAGACTGAGGTAGCTTTGAGAACACTTGTGGCATCATTAAAGAGAACCCTAACACCATTACATTGTCCCATCAATGCCTTTCTATTGTAAAATGACATGGTCACTACAGATATATGATTACATATTGCTTAGCTAAGGCGAGTAATGTCAAGCGTGAAGTTTTGATGATTGAAAAAAGAATTGAAACTAAAACAATTGAAACCAAGTAAATGTCTTTTTCCATGGCTGTTACTTCCTTGTCATTAACGTTGAAGGCAGTGTTAGCCCGGTTATGCCTTCAGCAGCACTGTTTAAAACTCCCTGTGAAGAACATCTTCTCTCTGTGGCTTGCTACCACGTACAATTCCAGTGTTTGTTATTTTCTCCAAACTGTAGAATTTCAGGGTCTCCTTCTCACAGAACCCCAATGACCCTCTCTCACCACAAGCGACTCAAGGGAGAGGACCTCGAGGGGTCCGGGGCTGTGTTGTCAGACCGGACTGGAGACCCATGTCCTTAATAAACCCCTGCTTCAAGGCTTCACTAGGGGTGGGACTTCATCTGGAAGTGAGACACATAATTGCAGTTCCTTGAAAGGACCCACATCATCAGAATCACATATTTAGCTCAATGATATTACTAATACACATTGTTACTAATCTATACTGTTATGATTTCATAAATTGTAGAGGACAGGTAGGCACAAGCTTGGTAATTACAGCTGACTGAAACTAAAAGCTGCAGAGACAAGTATATCATTCTCAGGTCCTTGCTATTAAATCTAAGTGAAGGACAAAACATGTTTTGCGATGAGTGTACGTAAACAAATTTAGACTACATTAGCACAGCAGGATGTATCTTGTTTTCTAGTGTTAGAATTCCTCAATCTATTTGGACCAAGAGGACATACCGGTAAATTGTTTTGTGATTTAGGTCCTTAACAGAAAAAATGTTGTTCGGTCAGATCCGCTCACACTGGACAAGCTACTGCCATAGCAAGAGGTAATGAAAGTGTTCTTGAAATAAGAGTTCCTCAGGACAACGTAAGGAGATGTAATAGGCACATAAAGTGAACACCTAGACAAATCTCAGATGTGTATCGTGTTTTCTTTCATGGGACACAAGTCCATTTTCTGCACCTGTCCAACTTTAAATAGACCTACATCTTCCACCTCTTGTAGAAAAGTTTACAGGTGTTAAACTCATTTTAATATAATAGGTAAACTGTCACATCTCAGTAGTACTATATAATAAGACAATAATATTCATAGTCCTCTCCTCCCTTTGAGACGCAAATATCTTCATATTTTGACGAAAATAATGACTAATGAAAGCAGAAAACATGAAGTTCAATATAGGGGAGAGTGGAGCAATATGAGCCGGTCGGTAAGTTGACCCATCACCTGTATCTGGGCAACCATACACAATTTTTTTTCATGTGACTCTAAATTCAGTTTGCATTCTCCATTATCATCTTGCTGCTTGCTTTTTTTGGTATATCAGGTATAATCAGTCTCACATGAAAAGTTATTTATCTCAGTTTAAAAATTTGTATTAGATATGTTGATGAATCTGTAAAAAAAACTATTTTCTGTACATATGTGACATGTTAGTGTTTAAGTAATTGGCTATAAAGGTTGCTATTATACAGATATTCAGAACATTATGTGACATGTTGGTGTTTATATTATGTTTATAGCCTAATATTATTCCAAACATACAGTTGAGTATACAGTGAAAGTGAAAAACAAATCAAATGTGAATGTTCCGCAAAAGAATTTCAATTTAAAAGAAGTCTATTTCTTAATCCTAGAGACTCGACAAAAACCAACTTCAAGTTTCAGAACTGTAGAAAAATTAGCTGCAATATTTATTTCATGAACATCAACAAAATCAGAAGAAGGGTGGATTTCATTATTAATAATTATGTTTAGAATTATACTTTAAAATCTGGTTAATACAATATTTTTTTCTCAGATGACTCAGCACCCTGTCAGCTGGGTCAACTTTCCCCTAACACAGGGGAAGTTGAGCCACTAGGCTTTCGGAACTCCATATTTAGTAGTCTATTTGAGTTGGGTACACTGCTAAGTTCTCAGCTGATGGCACACATGGTGAACTTATGTTGTTTGCATAATCGTTGTATGTTTTATTTCTGTCCCACATTCCCTTGGCTATAAGTTGACTTAAGTTAAAAAAAAAAAAACAGCCCATCTTACCTCACTGTCCCTGTCTTATATTGATTATATTTGACTCTTCACTCTTCAAAGCTGTATCTGCATATATGAACAGAGTTTTTCCACCAAAAAAAGAGTTTTGTACATCTAGTTAGACTTCAACATTTACATTGATTTATGCTGAAGGAGAAATACTCTGGACTGTCTCAGTAGGGAGACACTCACATCAGCACAAATGGCACAACCTTACTGAATGCTGTCAGCATCATCTACAACTTCCTCTTGTTAGAAGGGGTGTAAGATGGAGGCCAACAACACTCCAAGAAGGCAAATCTAACAAGGACATCCACATGAATGAGCAGTGAATATCCTGCAGGGGGCGATAGACAACACTGCTTTCTATTATATGAATTGGAACTGTAGAGCGTTGTAGTGATGAAACTGGTGCCAAAACCAACAGGCACGAGTCAGGTTAAAAAATGTCATGCATGGTGACTGAGTGAAGCAATCAGCTTGCGTACGAGCTGAAAGTGCACAGGATGACGTCAGAGACCTGTAGGTCAGTCACAAAGGGAACACATGAAGAGCTGGAATCAATAAAATACTATTGGTAAAATGAAAGTTTTTTTAACAGTATGAGTATATAATCCACATTTTCATCTGGGATTGTTCACACATGGGCTAAATCAGAGTATTAGTCTGTAGCTAAAAATGAAATCAGATAACAAGTTGTGCCATAAAATGAGAAATTGAGTAAAAACCTGCTGAACTCAGCAATGCTGTCTCCCTCTGCTGGTGACTGTGAGCACATCACTGATCTTTTATTTTTATTTTACTTTTATTCACCACTTTTATTACTGGTCAGTGCTGAACACTGAAATGATGAGAGTGCTGGAGACCAATAATTCTGCAAATTAACGAAACTGAATTTCAGGGGTAAACACAAACTAACACAAGCTGAGGGTTGAAAAGCAAAGGCTCGAAGACTGTTTGAATATGTGATCCGGAGGCTTTCAAACTCCTAATGGGATATCTCTGTTAAGGTGTCATTGTGTTGCTCTGCAATACTTGATCGATTATACCTCAAAACAATGTACTCTCACTGATCGTAACTGGAGAACAGTCCAGAGAAAACTGAGGTAAGCAGTGTGGATTAAACAGATATTTAAAGGGATTAGGTGATTGATCTACACAAAAAGCAGAGAACCCCCTTGAGGTGCACTGCACATTAGTAGTGGCACAGACTAATGAAGAACGCAGTGTCCCCCAGCATTTAAGGACATGTTCAATGAAGATGACTATCAATATGTACAGTACACGATAAGTAGCCAGACATTTAAGGACATGTTCAGTGAAGATGACTATCAATATGTACAGTACACGATAAGTAGCCAGACATTTAAGGACATGTTCAGTGAAGATGACTATCAATATGTACAGTACACGATAAGTAGCCAGACATTTTCTCAAAGGCGTTTTATTACAATATAAAAGACATGGGGAGTCATGAGCAGAGATTAGTTCATTAGATAAAGTGCAAAGCCAGTTATCTGGTTTTTATTATTTCTGGTACTTAATTATTTTAGTAAATTCAGTTCTGTTTAGTTTTTTTAGCTGCTGTGCGAATTTTAGAGATACTTAGCACCCTATGTTTATCAAATATAATACATTTGTGTTAGTTCTTCTAAATAAAGAGTCCTTCTTTCCATGCATTTGAAGATGTTTCTCCATAAATATGTAGGCAGTGTATGGAAAGCACGGTTATAAGAACTCCTCTCTCATATACGAAATCTTCTCTCATGGTCTCATGGTGGATTGGGTTCTGACCGCGGTGGCTACGGGAAACAATCTAGATTTGGACATATTTGTGGTGGTAAAATAGACACTCCCTCCCAGTCCCTGCCTTGGGTTGTTCAGATGGAGATGCAGTTAAGCAGAGCTGTGACAATCAGAGGGTGACTCGGTGCTCAGGCTGCAGTAGCCATGGGACGGAGCAGTGAGGAGCAGCTGTGGCTCTCCTTCTCTGCCTGCAAACACCGACAACTCTGGATCCAGAGCCGGCGAGGGAAAAGGGGCCAGACCTCCCACGCCACCCCACCACCAGGCCTCTCTCCTTAGGGCAAACCTCTTGCCCCAGGGTCCCCGGGCCAGCCTCTCCCTCAGGAGGTGCACGTTCCACAGGACCAAGTGGAACAGGGGCAGGCAGATCAGAGCGAAGCCCAGCGTGCAGAGGACAGCAAGGACCGGCTGCCCCCCGAAGTCCAGCACGGGGTACACATACGGCTCCCCGTAAATGTTGGTAAAGCCACCCAGCCAGAACACCAGAGCAAACAGCAGGTAGAGAAGCCCAGCTGCTAGGAGGTAGACGTAGTGAGACAGGTGCACAGGTGTGGAGGACAGGAAGAGATCCAGGAGGACCTGAGCACTGTTGACCACGTGGAGGTTGATGCTGAAGGGCCTGATGGGGTGGCGGGACACGGGGTAGTGGATGGACCAGTAGAGGAGGGAGACGATGAGGGAGAAGGCACTCACAATGACCTGGAGGAGCCACTGCAGGCAGAGTGAAACAGCCAGAGGGGTGGTGAGTGGAAACGATGCCCGTCGCTCACTACTGACACCTGCTGTACAGGAGGTACATGAGAGGTGCGTGAGAGGCTGCCACTGAAGTGTTCTTTAGTTCTAAACATCCTAACAACTACAAATCAACCTGTTGTTGCTCTTTTTTTTTTTTAAATGCAAAAACTAGTTCAAAACATGAACACAAACAAAACTGTCTGGAATGCAAAGGAGTCCTTTCAGGCATTTTTTTTTTAAATTGTACTTCGAAAAGTATTTGTATTTTTTGACCATTTTTTCCTTTTGCACCTTTAAGAAAAGATTCTTGACAATTGTTTACATCCACATGTAAACAGCCATCTGCTCATACCTGAGCTTTTCTCTTGGACTTTCCTCCCGCAGAAGCGTCTGATGGAGACCAGCACCACGGCGAGGTTGACCAGTGCAGTGAGGTAGTATACTCCCAGCATGCAGTAGGTCAGGTGACTTAACAGGATCAGCCATTTGGGCGTGGCAAACAGCAGGGCCGAGTGTATGCACCAGGCCAGGGTGTAGATCAGAGACGAGAGACGATACAGGAGCCAGGCCCATGGAGGGATGTGCCACTGTTAGCAGGCATCAGAAGTGAGGGAGTGAAGAGAGAGAGAGAAAGGGATGGGCAGAGGAGAGGAGAATCTGGAATCTAGCAGATGACTAATTGTTGATTTTTATCTCCCTGTCCCTGCCATTGGTTCCATTTCAGGCTGTTGGCCACTGCAGTACTTTCAAATGCAATTCACAGTGCAGAAACAGACTCGCATTCACCTTTATGTTCTATAGTCCTCTATATGCATTCACCTTTATGTTCTATAGTCCTCTATATGCATTCACCTTTATGTTCTATAGTCCTCTATATGCATTCACCTTTATGTTCTATAGTCCTCTATATGCATTCACCTTTATGTTCTATAGTCCTCTATATGCATTCACCTTTATGTTCTACAGTCTTCTATATGCATTCACCTTTATGTTCTATAGTCCTCTATATGCATTCACCTTTATGTTCTATAGTCCTCTATATGCATTCACCTTTATGTTCTATAGTCCTCTATATGCATTCAAAGCAAAATACAACACCTAAAAATAAGCATTTAAAAGTCCACAAGCTTGGGAGCTGTTAAGAGTACGTAACTAGGTAGGCAGTATTTGTACTTCTCCATATATACTCACCCGAGGTTCGAGCAAGAGCTCAGGTGTGGATGGAAAGATATTGAGCTTCTTTACTTGAAACTCCTTTCTAAAGCTCCGAGTCCAGCTGGCTCCCATCTGAAGCACTGCCAGTCCTCCCCCTCCGGTCGGTACTGCACCGATGGCCCTGCAGGCCTGTGTTTCGGGTGAAAACTCTAAAGGGAGTGTTCCAAACTGCAGTGAACACAGCCCTGCGGCTCTACTGTATACTGAACAGACACAAAGCCATCCATCTAGTCATAACAAAAGTTCATAAAAAGTTCACAGTGAACCCAAATAAACTTCGCCTCACACGTCTTAAGGCAACATGTTCATCGCTGTGCACTAACCTTTGTGAGGCCCAGAGTAATAATTCTCAGTCGGAAAAGTGCGCAGAGATTGCCATACTTTCCTCCCCGAGTCGAGGGCAGAGTAAATTCAGAGCATGAGCGTACAAGCCTTGTAGTCTATTCGCCAGTGATGCTGCAGTTAATGCAGCCGCCGTGACTCTGCTGAGTTTCAGGACAACACAGCAGCACTTATGTAAGCGGTGCACAACAACATAATCCTGTTATACCAAATGCATAATTGCTTACATGTGAACTGGCGTTCACCAAGATGGTAACAAATGTTTTTTTCTCTCTGGTGGGGATCCCTTGACGGACTGACTGCTGTAACTTACAGTTAAATGTTCATGACAAAACCCAGGAAATTAAAAAAAAGTTGAGTGTTTGAGGTTGAAATGTCCTCTCATCAACACAGAACTGAACCTGAAGACATTTTAGTAACTCAATAGCCAGTCTATTAAATGACAGGGCAGTGATCAGTCGGACAGGACTCCCGTCAGGCCTCCAATGGTACCAACAACCCAGTCAAAACCCTAAACTTATCTAGGGAGACAAGCTCAAGTGGAACACTTATGAATCATGTATCCTGGTGAAATTCAACCACCGCCTGAAAAGAAACCTTTCAGTTACAGACTGATTTGATTGGAATTTCCTTCAATATGCTTCAGTTCAATGTATGACTACTGTAGTGAAAGAAGTAGTTATAAAGGCCGGGGGGGGGGAAGCACCACCAGAACTTTCAACTTGAGATGTCTCAGAGAAAAGGCAGGAAAAAGATGTCTGCGTTCACCAGACAGAGACTAAGGCACATTTTAAAGTTATGTCTCTTTTATTCTCTGTACAAAAATGAGACCATGCCAGTATCATACAAACTTTACAATACACCAATCATGCCAACATGACACACACACACTCCCCTCAGAAAAAAAAAAAAAAGAAATCATCCACATCATTTCCACATTTTAAGGGACAATCACACTCTGTACATATATACAACAAAACAATCGCAAGGGCCGTTGAACTATTGCATGGTGAGAGCACGTGGGCAGGTCCTGTGTCATGAGGCTGTATGGGGGGCTCGTGGGAAGAATCAGGTTTCAGAGGTAGATCATTCAATCTCTGTGAAGCGGGCGAACATGGCTTTGCGGACTGCGTCCTTGTAGGATGCGCCGTCTGCCACACCATAATGGCTGCCTTTGGTGCCAAGTCCTGCCCCCTTCTGACGCATCTGAGCCTATATAGAGCAGGAGAAACACAAACCACATTGAGCCGTAGTTCATATCCCTCTCTCCAGGTGTTTTGTGAATGTACACATCACCTTGACAAAAGCAGTGCTGGCATAACATTATCGCCGGTTTGCAGCCTTGTGTATGTCTGACATGAGGCGACATACTTTTCACACCGAGACACTTCTGTCTCTAAAACAAGTGGTGCGTCGCTAATATTCCCAAAAACATTGGTTGCGTGTGTGTTGTTGCTATATGTTATACTTTGCTAGAAAGCTGTGTCTGCAAAATGCCCCTACCTCGATGGGGGCGATGATTCCCTGCTGGTTCCTGCCCAGCCCACTACCCTCTCTCCAGCCCATGGCTTGCAGCATCTTGTTGCCAATGTTGTCACTCTGCAGGCCGTCCTTTGTGGGTTGCTCGTAGTTCCTGTGGTATAACAAACCAAAACCGATTATTAACAGCTTTCACTCATTAAAGTGGAGGCCTCTGGTCTTCAACAACAGGGCCTTAAGCGAATGTATCTAAGCAAATGCAATAATACTGTAAAGTACATGTTATGCTACTCACACAACTGGCTGAGGTGGGGTGAACTTCCTCTTCTTGGGAACAGGGGGTTCTGGGATACCGTACTTTTCTCTCCTCTCAGCCGCTCGGTCTCTGTATTTCATCTGTTCAGAGAGAGGGGGGGGGGGGGGGGGGGGGGGGGGCACATTTGACACCAAATAAAAGAGGCATCAGTCCTAAAACCTTGACATTGGGGGTAAATACTTGCTGACTTTCGAGCACCATTTCAAGTAGTATTTGGCCAAACATGTAACAGCAACACACACGCCTGTTGGCTACACTTCTACAAATGTAAAATTCAACTCAAATATTGATATGGTCTCCCGGTCGCTAGTGAACACAAGACAAGGTTACAAACAGCTTCAAGTAGACATCTAACCTCTGACATCCAAAAGATATGTTTCTAAGAATACTCAATAAGGCAGATTATGCAAACCCAACCTCACACACACTTAGACCTATATTTGGAAAACGAAGAGGTGTACTAACCTCAGTTTCTTTCCTTTCCAGTTCCTCTAGCTCTTCTTCAGTCAGCTTTGAGCGCCTGTGCACCTCCAAGTTTTGCTGGAAGGAAAAAGACAGCACCAGTTAGACAAGACTGCACCTTAAAGCAGCATGAGAGAATGGAATACTAAAGTCAATCGAATCCTTAAATCAGCATAAGAGAATGGAATACTTAAGCCAATCGGAGTTAGTAGACAGGCGGTACCGTCCTGACATTCAAGATTCATTTAACTGGTCTAATAAAGAGGACTTTCTGATGCAGATCAAGTGAGAAACATACACTGAGAGCACTCACTCATTCATGCCTGAATTGAGCAGAGAACGGATAAATGGATGCTCTCGGTACCTTGTGGAGGTCAGACAGCTGCTGGTGGCGGAGCAGCGCCTCTTTGTTGGGGAACTGCCTCCTGCAGAGCAGACAGGCCAGCTTCTTCCAGTCGGTCAGCTTGTCCTCCCCGTCCTCCCCTCGGTCTGGCTCAGCCAGCTCCTCCGGCTCGCTGTCCCCACTGTAGGCAGCCACCAGCCCCACCTACACCCAGACACAAAGAGCACTGGGTCATCTCCTTGACAACTGCTGAGCATCTTGTTGTTGTTGTATCAAAGCCTCACGAAACACAGCAATGCTATGCTACTTCTCTCGAACTTGAACTATTCTTCCGCTGGAGTAAGACCATAAATAAATAAATAAATAACTTTGACCGCTGTTTATGTCCATCCCACTCTTATCCCAATCTATTTGTTCTCATTCGCTCCTTAAAAGGCTTTAAGTGCCGACTGCATATTGAAGCGAACACCAGAGGACTTAAGTGACTAAGCCCAGAGCAGGAATGCTGACCTTGGACGTGCTTGGGGGCGGTTGCGGTTGTGGTGGCTCCTCCTCGGCGGCCCTGGCTGCCTCACACACGAGTCGGTCCAGGGCTCCCGTTTGCTGCACAGGCAAGAGCATACAGAGCATTAAAGTCCAAGCTCAAACCCACATTCACCACTAGGGCAGTGCTCCAGTGCTACAATGCTCCTCGTAAAAAAAATACTTGGACACACACACTTGGTTCTTCAAACCCCCATGTCTAGGCTATCTCCATCAGGTACCTCCACAATGATTTTACCTTCTTTTCAAACAGGGTGAATCCGGCATCGGCCGCGGCCGCCTCTCTCCTTTCCTCATGGCAGATGGGATTGAAGCTGCCCTTGAAGTTCTCCTTCTGTTTGTTTAGGCTCTTGGCCCAGCGCTCCATGTCCTTAGCAATCTGCAGGAAAGGTGACATGGAGAGCAGGAGGTGAGTGCTGGCAGATACCTACATGCTACAAGACACCAAGAGCTATGGGTGTAATAGCCCTGTACTGAAATGAAAACATTTAAACACACACACACACACACACACACACACACACACTTCAGCTGTTCATGCAACACTTCAGTGAAGTTGTGTAGTGAGCTGTGAAAGGCAATGATGAACAAAATAACAATGGACATAAAAGCATTACAAAGCAATAAAAACTCTAATTAATGTTTAATCACATTTAAAATGGAGAGACAGTATGGTTAAAATAGGTATGCGACATGTGCACACTTAAATTACAAAAAGAACAAAAAGTTCTAAGTTTGTTCACATTTTCTTTCAAGACATAACAAAAGCAAAAGTAAAAGTAGTTCAGAGGTCTCCTGTTACCAAAATACTCTCCACAAGCATGTCTCATACTCACAACTTTATGGAATGTTACTTCTTTTATCTTTTTTCTAGCCACCGCTTTTATCCTTTTCCAGCAATCTCTTATCCTTTTCTAGCCCTCTCTTATCCTTTTCTAGCCATCTCCTATCCTTTTCTAGCCATCTCCTATCCTTTTCTAGCCATCTCTTATCCTTTTCTAGCCATCTCTTTTATCCTTTTCAAGCCATCTCTTTTATCCTTTTCCAGCAATCTCTTATGCTTTTTGTCTAGCCGTCCCCTTTCTGCGGTGTGTATTTATAGCAGTTCAAATCGTGTCTGAATGTGGGCTAACCTGCTGGGCAGTTTTGCTCTTGGGCTTGTCCTTCTTCTCCTTGGGCTCTTTGGGCGGTGAGCCAGAGGTGCCTGCGGCAGCCGCCTGGGCGTTGGCGTCCGTCGCCGGCATGTATGACTGTTGTTCACTGTCCCAATACAGGTACTGCTGTGTCTGAGAGTTGTAGTAGTACTGCAAGCAGGGTTGGGGGTTTAGAGCATGGACAAGCTGCGGTTCACTAATCATTCAAAGATTGTTCTTCCACCTTATGTACCACTAAAACCTAATTGAAGGAGGAAGTACCTGTGAGTTGGGGTCGTAGTAAAGGCCACTCTGGGGGTCATAGTAATAGCCCGAGGACTCATCATACTGGTAGGTGTCTGGAACTATTGCGGGTAAAGACACAGACAGACAAGACTGAATATGTATGTTGTATGTATGTATGTATGTATGTATGTATGTATGTCTGTCTAGTGCATAATCACATATGGTTCTGAAAACTCACCCGTTCTGTCCCCAGCAGATGTGGCACCAGACTGTGGCTTCCCGTCCACCCCGGGCACACCCAGCAAAGACTAAAGCCAAACAAAAGCAGACAGGTGTAAGGCTGCATGAAATGTCCACCATTCCACAACTGTAGCTGTGTCTATTACCGCGCACTTTACGAAGTACACTGCAATCCAGTGCGTAGTGCACACTAAGCACTTACATCTGTAGTGCGTTCTGTCGCTGATTAGTGTGGTCTCAAATGGAACACTGACGGCTGCAAATGTGCGAGCCTTTTACCCATAAATCTATGCGCCAGCTTCATCCGGCCAACTGGAAATTTTAAACAAAGATGGCGGACCAAACTCTGCTGACGGCCGTGTTTTGTATGTAAATGTACATCTTTTGGCGTTTTCTCGTTTAGATTTTTCAAAAGTTACCGAGAAATAGACACTGTTCTATCAGATAACACAGTTATTGTAACCAGCAATAATGGTTGAAGTGATTTGCGAGGCGTCAGTCAGCCAACTTTCCAAACTGAAAAGCTGCCGAAAGGGCTCCTCCTCTTCCGCTACGTAGCCAAGATGGCGCCCGTTTAGGGCGAGTAGTGTCCATAGTGTCCACACTGCATTTTTTTACCGTTTGCAGCGCGCCATCCGGGTACTTTCAGTGGCTTGAATTCTGCTGGTTCTGTCAGTGTGAACGCCCTAAGCACTGAAAGTCAGTGTTTGAAGTGTGCAAGTGCGCGGTAATAGACACGGCCTGTGTCTTTACATTTGTGAGTTTAAAATGTTCCATTGTAGGAAGCAGACACCACACAAGAGCTACTACAAGAGAGGTGGTCACGCAAGAGTGAAACCTGAGGCTCACCTGGCCAGGGTGACCAACAAAATGCGGCTGCTGGTACACCTGAGCCGTCTGCGAGATCACCACAGAGGACGCGGGGACCACTTTGACTCCTGGGGCAGCTGGGGGACAGAACACAGCTGAAATCACTGCATGTTTGGGGGAACGGCACATGTACATGCACGCACCGAGTGTCTCGATGCCAGGATGAGAGGAGTACCCACCTCCGAGGATGCCATTGCCCTGGTTGGGGTCTGGTGCCACGGCCTGCTGCTGGTAATAAGCCTGGTATTCCTGACGGACGCAAAAAGACGAACATTACCATCACAATATCTAGAGCAGTAATTCTCAAGGCCACATCTGTTCACCTTTCATATGTTATTGGTAAATGGTGGAGAGGGGTGTATGTATTAAGCATTTTGTGGAAGGTGTGGTCCCACCTGTGTGAAAGGCACATAGCCCTCTTCCAGGTAGCTGTACTCAGATTCTGTATCCGCCTGCTGAGGCTGGGGTGAGAGATAGACACAGTGTTAATACATAACCCTGGACAGTAACGGTCTACTAATAGCCAAAAGGGGCCGAATGCGTTTAGGGAACAACTGATTTAAGGAGGCCACCTCACCTGAGAGGACCACTGGGCTGCAGCGATGGCAGTGCTGGCCACAGAGAAAGCACTGACACGGTTCCCATCTGGCAGCAGCAGATCCCTGCAAAGTCAGCAAGTAAAAACGTATTAGATAATTCCTTAACTTGGTCCCTTATATTTAACGTTTTAGAAACGCATCAATTAAGGGCGCAACGAGTAATAGACGTAGTCGACTAAAATCGATGACCAAATTAGTTGCTAGTGAGGTCACCGTGTGTGTTTTTCATGCGAACTCGGAATGTATGATATGTTGCTTTACTGTAGTGATCAATGGCGATGGAAACCTCAAAGTGTGGCAGCATTTCACTCTTAACTCTGTCAAGAGGCAGTGTGTTTGTCTGTGCTTCAATACACCAAGCTAACTTGGCAGTGTTTAAAACCCTCTGGGGTTGTCTACGATTGCAAAACTACTTGTTACTTTTAATTATATTTCTGTAACGGATGTATATAGCGACTTACTTTAAAAACTGTCCTGCAGCGATAATTTTATGTTTTATGTACTTATTTAATGAACTGTACAAACAACTCTTTACTGTTTTGGGGAATGAAATCGCTGGCAGCAATGTTGACTTTCTCTCGTCTAATCACAGGTTGGGTGGTGCGCAAAGAGCTGAACCACTGACGGTTGCAAAATGGTGTATCGCCAATTCACAAACGTGATTGAAGATCTATGCTGTGTCCTGAGCATTTAGAAATCTACTGAAAGATGGAAGCGATCTTCAGAGAGTAAATAATGTGTCAAGAGTTGTCTGAAGTTTATTGAGCTCCATAAATAATGGATTTCAACAATGGATCGATTATTCGACTATCAAAATAAGCATTAGTTGCAGCCTAGTAATATCAATAATTATAGAAGAGTGACCAGACAATCAGAAATGCAGTAGTTCACATACTTGCGGGCACTCTTGGCATAGTCCACACCTATGGTCTTGCCGTCTAGCTTGAGGGGCGGCTGCAACCCCTGCAGGATGGTGAGCAGCTGGGAGGCCTCCTGAAGAAGCAGAAGATGATGGGGTGAGTAAGGGCCAATGATTTGCCTTGCAACAACTATGGTTCATAAGTTCAGTACACGTTTGTCAACAGAGTTAGCCAGGAAATGATGTTGATGCACGATTTGCATGTGTGCGTCAGATCAAAGTGAAAATGGATACTAAATTCAAGTGGCTTCTTATTTCACGCAAATCTGACTGGTAAATCAGCTGCATAGGACACAAAGACTTCAGTATCACCTTTTATTATTTGTGCGGAATAATGCAAAAACATTTTTGGATGTAAATGATGAAAGGTTGTAAAGGGTGGTTTACCAGGGGGGAAGAGAGCTGGACGAAAGCAAAGCCACGGTTCTGGCCTGTCTGCTTGTCCTTGATGAGACGGATGTTTCCTGCTGAAAGGTTGGCGTAGGGCGCCAGGGCATTCATAATGCCCTCGACTGTTGACAAAGGGCCGATGTTCCTCAGGATGATAGCTGGAGACACAAACATATTTACCACTCTGCACTCAATTCCAAATGCGTCCTTAAACATTTCCTAATGCATTTAGGAAGCTTCTGTGTGTGTTTGATGAACTTAGGCTAAACGTAACACTAGCACATTCTATTGAACTATTTCCCTCCTTGACAGTTATGCAAACATTAAGCAGAGTTTGAGTATGCTTTAAATAGATCAATCATGCAAAATTTCAAAAACACTATCCAAATAAAAGCAGTAGGATCTCTTACTGTCGCCATAGTAATCTCCGCTGGACTGTGTATCAGTGGAGCCAGTGGTACTGGGGGTGTCAGCATCTGGGGAGGAGGCAAACAGAGAGACAACACACATCAACCTGATAGCAGCCTTACAAACGCTGCTCCGTCAAGAAGAGTCAGGACACAGGAGCCTCAGTCAAGTACAATGCTAACAACTGACTGAGGCTTCACCGGCTGGCTGTCTGTCTACTGAAATGAGTTTGGAGCACAGATGGCACTTAGCCTAAGCATTAGCGGTGAGAGCTAGAGAGGCCTAGTATCAATATGGCCTTTCAGAGGATGGTAAACATTTGTATTACTAAATTAACTGTCATCAAGGCCCTGATAACAGAGATGATGGGAACTGGCATTGGTGCCAGGGCATGGCTGAGACTGACTTGACAGTGATGGAGGGGAGGACATTGCGATCGGTGTGGCCTCCGAGTCGGGACTCTACTTACCTGCTTTGGCAGCGCCACACCTGAAGCACTTCAGCCTTCTCCGGAAATTGTACAGGCCACACTGCAAGTAACCGGTCAGAACGTTTTTTTAATTGACAACAGCAGCTACTGACTAACGTCTTCTCTCAGGAACACAGTACTTACCCTTTACTTACAACACAGGGGTGGACAAGGTTACCTGGAAAAGGCCTCATTCAAGCCCTTTCAGGATAAGTTTGCCCACCTCTTCTCCACACAAACCCTTGCAGCTACAAAAACACTAACACCTGGCTACAACTACAGTTGACATCGTTCTGGATTACAACCTCACCTAAGCAACCTTGGGGGGTACTCCAAGTACGTGGTTTAGGGACTAACCCAGACACGTTAACGTATTAAATAACTAATTTGGAGGGTAGTGTCCACTTACAGAGTTGCAGAGCCAGTCCTCAAACTTGTGACGAGGGTTGCTGTACTGCATGGCCACACTCTTCCCCTGGATGATCAGCAGTTTCTGTGGAAGGAAGTCAGAGGTCATGGTCATTCAAGTTCCTTGGCATTCACCTTCCAACTCTCAGCCCAAGAACAGCCACTACTAGGCAGGCAAGGCAGGGTTGGGGGGTGAGGGACCCCCTTGCTGGCTGAACTGTGTGTGTGTGTGTGTGTGTGTGTGTGTTGCACGCATTTGTGCATGGTGTACGTGTGTGTTGACGGTGTTTGGGACCCGAGTGTCCGGGAGGAGCCGGAACAGTGTGTAAAAAAAGGGGTACATCCTAGACTTTTCTTAGAACTTTCACACAACCCTGTCAGGACTATACAAGCACAAGCTATGAATGCAGAAAGAAAAAGCTAAGTACATAATTATCCTTGCAAAAGTCTGTATGAGTGACCAAAACTTAATATGAGCCCATATAAAGCAGATTTCGCTGATAGGGGTCATATTCAAAACTGTCAAAAAGGGGTCCTGACTAGTGCTTTATAAAGATGCACACTAGTTAGAGAGGACTCCTCCAAACAGTCTCACCCCTAGAATCATTTTTATAATAGTCTTGAAAGCAATGACGAGTGACATTACTCAACAGTAATGAGTCTTCTTTTAACAAATTCCCCAGGCAAATCTTCTGCAATTATGGCAAAAGATTTGAAAGGTTTTGCTGTAAGTGGTTAGCTAGCAACATATCCACTAACCCTTCAGAGAAACAGACTTCCCAAGAAACTTCCAAAAATCCTAACACAGTCCAGTTTCATGGGATTTCAGTCTTTGTTCCACTCTTTTTCCTTTTTTGATAGTTTTATTGTTTTTGATCCCAAAGGTATAACACTAGACTTGGTGATTAGGAAGCAACCTGATTGGTCTCCATCCATCTGGTAGCATCTTGCAAGTGATAAAACTCCACGAAGGCGAAACCTCGGCTTATACCTAGAGAAGGCATTCAGATATAGACGGGAGGCGTGTTAGTTCAAAAGCTCATTGGCATAACATTCAAACTGTCACAAACTGCTTCGTAAAACCCCTCCGAGCCCAACACAGGCTAAAAAGGCGGAGGAGTGACGGGTCCAATCGTTTGCCATAGCAACAAAGTCTTGATTATCCATAAAAAGACTAAAAAAAAAAATAATTAAAAAAAACTGTACACTGTGCAGCTTCATGTGGTCTACAAAGGGAAATCAAAGAGGTCAGTTCAACGCAAGCACACAATTGTACATGCTTAATCTCTTGTTTATTGCCAAGGTATTTCTAAGGCACAGTACTTCAAATAAAAGCTGAATATCTTTGTTTTTGAATGGCCAGTCAAATTTTTTGATTAGCAAATTAATTTCAAATAGTTCTAAGAAAACCCAAGGTTGAACTGACATCTGATTAAATGTGCAAATCCCACCCCAACACCTAACTGCCTAAATGTAACTATTTTGACCATTAGCAAAAAAAACTCCTATCTTAAGTGGAGTCGTTTTTTTTTTGCATCAGACTACACACACAAAAAAACTTACCTTTGACAGAGCCATGAAACGAAGACCTTTTTTACAACCTCATGTATTTCCCTACAGTACTTAGAACTTAAAATGTAGCAGGTGATCCAGTTAGCTTTTTTGCTATGGCAAAACGGATTGGGATGGAAGCAGGTTGGCCCAGTGGACACAGGATTTGGGAGAGCAGGGAACCTCGCAGCGCCAAAGCCTCACCTGTTCTCTTCTTCATCAGGCGGATGTCCATTGGCTGGGGTCCCTCCAGCAGCTCCAGAGCTGTCCGGATCTAACACCATCCAACAACAAAGCAGATTTACCCATCAAAATAAGCGCTGAAGTGGAGTTCCAAATAAGCACACTGGAGTGGAGTTCCAAGAGAACCTGCATCCTCAGCCACTAAGCTAGCATGTCATCACCTTCCACTGTTTGTACAAGACAAAACTAAAAATGATCTCCAGACAGAACAATCGAAAGAACTGGGCTCAAAATAGGTACGAAAGGCACCACTGTGTATTCTTAATGACTGTCAGGGGATAAGGAAACTTACATCCTGTTCGGTTACGTTGAGTGACAGGCCCCGTAGCATGATGGTTTTGCTCTCCTTCTCTTCGCCGGGTTCACCCCTGTAGTCCTGCTCACAGTAATCACCATCCGAATGGTGGCCATCATCTGAGCCATCGCTGCCGCGCCTTTTCCTCCCCCTCTGCACAAAGACAAGACAAGTGTATTCAGGAAATGTATTATTATTATTATTTAATTATTTTTTTTATCAAAATAGCTTTCATGGTACAGGGGCATGCAGTCCACCAAGACACACAAAATAATACCAAATAGACCATCTAGGTTTTTTCACTCCCCGGCACCTTAACCTTAACCTGTGCTGACTTGCCTGGAAATTCACAAACTTTACTCTTGGTTCCATATCTCACGAAGTACTCATTGCCTCGTCGTGAATGGTCAGAATAAACGTCGGGACTAGCCCTTTACAACGATGCTACTACTCTGTGCAACAAACTATTGTCAGGTAATCTGGTTTTGCAATGATATGAAATGTCAGCGGTCATGAACTGCTTCCCTCTCTGCATGCATCTCCTCACCATCATTCCTCTTGTTTGAATTACTAACTAAGTCGTTATTGTGTAGACACGAGACCGGCATCAAATGAAAGAGCTGACCTTATGCTCTGCAAAGACACTACTGTCGTAATTTGCATGTGAAACAATGTGGGTAGGAGTCATCTTGCTTTGAAAACACGTCAAACCCAACAAAGTTGTAACTATTGGTTATTTCGTCAAACATTTGTACACAGCTGCGTCATAGCTGAATAAGTCATGAAGTGTTCGCAGCCGACAGGAAACGCATATCAAAAGGAACAGCGAAACACACCCTTTCAGATGGTGCTAATCTGTACAACAAAGTACGGTGGAGTATTCCCGTTTTGAAACTACAGCAAAGATCAGTTTTGCATAATGTATACTATTTTATACCTATTTTTTCAAATTGCTAAGTCATAGTATCCCACCATCATGGTTCTGATATCACCAGATTAGACGGTCTTTTGATAGATGTACAAACATAACAATTTAATAATAGAAGAATAGTTTTTCTTTTAAACTTCAGTAATAAAAAGCAGTACCATATCAAATGATGGCAGATCTGGATAGCCCTGACTGTCCTGAAAAAGATCAACATATTGCAAGTATGGCTATGAAATTATGCTGAAAATAGCCTAGGGCTCAGAGATGAGAGATGTGCTAGCCACAGACGCTAGCACTCGTGGGTTTTAGCCTCCTTACTAGCACGCCCGTCTGCTTGTCTACAAAGTGCAAATTACATCGGATTGGGAGCGAGGTTTAGGGGGGGGGGGGGGGGGGGGGGGGAGTGTAACGGTAGCCAGCGGGTACAGTGCTGTGCAAGGAGTTAATCTCACTCCCAGACACCTTAGCCACAGACGCTAGGACCCATGGGTTTTAGTCTTCTTGCTAGCACACTAGCCTGTCATGCCAAAGATTGTGAGTTTGAGATCGGTGTGGGACTGTACTTGTCTACACAACACAGGTTACACTTTTACCAGTGGGTCAGAAAAAAAAAAAAAAGCAACTGCTTTGACAAAAAGATTTTTAAGTGTTTTGAAAGAGCACCAACCTCAGGACTGTCCCGGCCCCACCATCTTTCTCCGTCTCCATGACGGTCGTTGCGACGATCTTCACCCCAGCGATGGGAGTCGTAGCCCCGATCCTGATCTCGGTCTCGTCGATCCCTCCAGTTAGACTCATCCCGGGACTGCTCTGAACCGTATCGCCCACTGCGCTCAGAGCGACTCACCCTGACACACACACAATCACACATGATTTGATTCAATTTAACTCAAAAGAGTTGAGTGTTGTGTAAAGCTACGGAGACAACTTCAGACAATGCTGACTGGCACTCACCGTTTATCTCCTCCCATTCCTTGAAACAGCCTGACAATCAATGAATACTGAAAATGGGAGAGAGAACCGGTTAGCCAGAGCAGAAAAACAATAGAAATTGATCTTGCCAACTATGGAAAGCATAAACAACTGTTCAACATTAAGGCTTGTACAATTTTCTGCTTTGCTCACTTCCGTTTGAGTATTTCAAAACAGTTATCCGTCCGGACAACACAGCTACTTTTAGCTAATGATTACCAACTAGGCCTTGACGGATTGGTCATTGCACGCGCCAACTGAGACGTTGACACAACGCCATTATCTTTTATGCTCACATTAGACACGCTGCAGTCTTCTGTTAAACCATAGGTACCGCGTGCCCGAGAAAATGACCATCTAAACCGCTGGAAGGTATGCAGCGAATTAGAGTAAAATGATAGCTTTACTGCATCACCTGTATTCATTTGTGGTTTAACCACTGGAAGCAGCAATAAGAAGAGGCAATGGGTCACATAGAGCACAGTGAAATAGCATATATGACATGATCGTTAAACTTTTATCACCAATATTCATTTGTGGATTAAACTGGACGGGTCCTAAAGGTTTCTGGTTAGTGCTCGTGTTTATTGCATTAACATTAACTAGGTTGACATAAGTAATGGTATCAAAAGATACTCTCGACTGCATTATGGAGCATTGGGGTTTTTTGTCCAGTGATTTCCATCAAGAAAAGACGTTACTTGTGAGCACAGTGTAAATGCAAACACTTGACACATCTTCATCAGGCAAGTTAAAAAAAAATTGGAGGTGCACAACCAGCCGAAATGACCATTAAGTGCAGCATGTGTGTGCTTATATGATAAACATTTGGCCGTAGATTAACCTTTATTTCTTTTATGTGCCGGATTACTATTTTACTGTAAATAGAATTTGCAAATTCTGGACCATTTATATTTTACTTTATATTATAAGATTTTACATAACTAGGAGTTATGAGCAAACAATAGCTGTATTTTTACAGACCAGCAATACCGGTACATACAGACATAATACATATTTTTGATACCATGAGAAATTTAAACACTCATATTGCACTCAGGTTGTGGACCCAAAAAAACCGGTCCATAGCCATCTCTTGCACGTAGTATGGTTCGATTTGATGGGAGGAATTTAAATTTATATTAGGATTATATTTGGGGATGCATGACCATGACTTGTGTCCTCCTTTTGAGGGGTTATGGCAATGGACACCCTAGCCACAAGACTGACTTATTCAACTGGTTCCAAAATAGGCATAAAGAATATCAAATGCACGAGTTGATTATTTACTGTTCTTTTCTTTGTTTTTTAGAACCAAGAAACCGGTTCAATTTGTTAAAGTAACCAAACATATCGCAAAGAATCTCCGTATTGCAATGTGAAAAACGTGTGACGTGTTAATAAACTTAAATTCAATTGCAATATTGCGTGACACTAATATTGTGACAACTAAATTATGGGTAGCAAATTTGCAATCACCAGATTTATAGCTTGGTAACATCAACTTCAGCTAATAAATCGTACACCATACATTGCAAGGTAAAGATATCAAACTAGCTTCACGTCAGCTGTCTAGCGTTACCCAAGTTACCTAACCAGTCTGCCTTATTTAGTTAGCTCGATGTTTCCCTAATGTGTAGTTTACCTAACTAGCTTGAACCTGGCGTTGATAATTGTGGCCTAAAGATACGACGTTAACCTAAACTCCTGAAAACCATGTTGCACTGGCCCAATTACATTTCGCTCTGTTCATCCAGTATTGAGTAAACTGGTATTTCAGACTAACGTAATTTCAACACTACATAAATTAGCTGACCAAAGCGCTTATAGCGTTCTTACAACGTTACCAGTAATATTAGCTTAACGTTAAACAGTTAACGCTGTACTAGCTGCCTGGAACAGAGATCGTTTCATTGCCTTAACTTACCAATGTTTGCTGACGTTAACAAATCAAACAACGAGTTTTTAAACTTGTCATTGCAATACACTGAATTTGAGTATAAATATTATTAACCATCTACTAAAGCCATATTCGAGCAGATGACAAAGCCCCAAGCTAGCCTGGTAGCCGGCTGTCGAACTAATTCTGAAAACACATATGAAGCGGTGTCGTGCGCATATCCCAGAGTCAAGATGGAGACGTCTTCCTTGTTGTAACTAGAATCGCGTTTGGATTACCATTTTCAATTTGCAAACGAACCCTTCGATTCACCATACCATGACTTACCCTTAATTTTGAACACTTATTAGTAAATTGCACAATGCTTCTCCACTGGACGTCGGTTGAAGCCCTGCAAAACGCTACGTCTATGGCTGAAACATTTACATGTAAGAGCTTGACCAGAAAGCTAACGATTTACCTACTACTAGCTAAGAGAGAAAATGGTTCGCCCTTCTCTTTCCCAGAGTTCTTTAGGTGAACCGCATAGCTTTGTGGGTAATTGAGTTCTTATGAGTTGTTGCGTCGTTGCCTAAATAGATAGGATATTTCAAAAACATTGTCCCAAACTTACCACTTCAAATAATTAAAAACCACACAATAGTTGTCTAAATTAACTTTAAGGCCTAATCTTGAAACTCGTCGCTTTCGCCCAAATGCCATGCCTCGAAACAATTCTGTTCTAAACAAAACATTTTACCTACCACTCTTGCAGGCTATTTTTGTTCCCCCCTCTCTATACAGCTTTTTCGTATGGGTCGTTATTTTTGTGAAAAGGGTGGTTTAATGATTTTAAAACAATTAACATTAAGTCGATGCGATTCAATCCAGACCTTCACATTAGTGTAGTTTCTGGTCTGATATCACTCTTCTCAGATTGTGCTCATGATTCGGCCTATTTTAAAGGACCAATGTGCAATATATTTACTGTGCTAAATCATAAAATTACCATGATATGTCATCAGAGATTAAGGAAATATGCTAGGTTGCAATACTGGCCTTTCTGACAACAATGCTACAGCCAGTAGCTATGTTCTCTATTTAAATATCTGTTCCATAGGCTTGTTTCACACTGGCTGCCTTGCTTGTGCGTTGCGCCTGCAATATCTGTTGATTTTCATTTTTCGGCGTCCATGTTCACAGGTTAGACTAGAGCATGCACATTGCCTGCGTGAGACATCCATGTTTTTTCATCCAGATTCCAGTGGCCCTTGAATGCCAACACTGTTTTTAGCATTCATTCTTTTTGTTCTTCATAATTAATTCAGCGCTCCTGGGTCATTTGATGAAGTGAGAAATTCGGCTCAGACCTGTTTTGAGAAAGCACATTCTGCAGTTATCATCTTATGAAGATATGCATTAGTAGTAGGATAAGCCTTTTGTAAATGTTGCAACTGATTAACTTTTACAGAGAATGCAGTTATTGGGACAAATGTCTGAATTCGATCCAGCCAGTGAGGCCATCTGGTCCTATTGATCAGTGAGGTTAGTCTTTGCCAAATTTCTGAGAAGATTTAAAATCTCAGAGGTTGCGTCACAGTCCATGCACCTATGCGGAGGCTGCGCAGAGGTCTTTGTTTTTTACCCGTGGATTCCTACAACTCTTGGACCAATGGCCTGGATTTCCACAGAAGTGGCAATTTGTATTTGGGAATGTTCTTCCTTTACCCTGATGTCTATTTTGAGATGGTATATTTTGGAATGTTCTTCCTTTACCCTGATGTCTATTTTGAGATGGCATGTTCTGTACTGCTGCTATGTGTTGTGTTGGTTCTTTTGACATAATACCCATAATGCCTGGCACGGTGGCTCAGTTGCTTGCACTGCTTGCACTGCTGCCTCACAGCAAGAAGGTCATGGGTTCGATTCCCACATGGGGCGCTGTTGGCTCTGGGGGGCAGGTCCTCCCCAGAGTGCACAGTGCTCAAGTGGGCTATCTCCCGGTCCTTTCTGTGTGGAGTTTGCATGTTCTCCCCGTGTTCACAAGGGGTTTCCTCCAGTAAGAACCCCAACAGAAAAAACATGCAAAATAACAGAACACATGTCCATCCCTGACCAAAGATGGACAGTTCTCTTCACTTGGTCCCCGGGCGCTACAAGCTGCCCACTGCTCCTGGGGGGTCCTTGAGGAAGGACAGTCCAGGATGGGAAAAAGCAGAAACTAAATTCACCGCGATCTCAGGCTTACCTGTGTGTGTGTGTGTGTGTGTGTCCTGTGTCGCCTCCATATATGCACGTGTGTGTTCCAGTGTGTCGTGTGTGCCATTAAAAACCTGACAAAGGTCTTAATATTTATTATATGACACTTTCATCCTCCCCCTTCTGATCTGCCGCTGCCTTATGCCCAATTTATGGTTGTGCGTTTTCACGGAGACGGACAGATGGCCACGCCTTGGCAACACCTTCCCCGAGGTGGAACGCCCCTCGGAGAGCTGGACGGACGCCGGCGTGCACCTCCTGAATTTTCTAGCTTTTCGGATAGATACGTATACCCCCTTGGCTGTGATTGGTCCGCTAACGACATCATTTCCGCACGACATCATTTCCGGAATCTCACATTTCCTGTTTCATTCCCTATCTGTTCCTATTCTGTTAGGGCCCTTTTAGTTAGTGCATCTTTGGTTTGTTCACTCTGTCCTGTGATTTTACTGACAGAGCACTTAGAAGGTGTTAGATGTGGCAGTGTGTCAGATAGTATGATAATCTCTGCCTGATGGGCAATTGGGGCTTCAGCCGCCGTGGTGAAGTGGCGGCTCTTCCATACGGGACCTGAAGTGTGAGTTGAATGGTATGTGTAAGGACTGTCTGTGTAGATATTGACAGGAACCTCAGATGGTGAGGGAAGGGCTGTAGGTACATCAATATTCATTAATCTGTGTACAATTCTCCTCAAGCTGTGATATGGCCTCTCCAACACTGACCAATAATGTAGTGATTAGCTGGGCATAGTCTGCAATACCTTTGGGATCTTTCGCATCAATAGGTGGGACTTTTCTCCGTACATTTTTTTTATATTTCTGAAGCTTGTCGGTATTATGCTTCATATTTTCTTGCAGTCTAGGAAGGGCCGCTGACTGCCCGTCTGATTCCACCAAGAAACCCCTGTGAACGCTGTGTCCATCTGCTCATGGGATAGCGGGAATATAGCTGCCTCTTCTTTTTAGATTTAATATCTAGAACCCATTCATTGTCATTTCCTGTTTCCAGCAACTGACTTTGACTTACCTAGATGTTGCTTTGCATACATCAGATACAGATACAACCTCTCTAATGACCCTTCCAGGTAGAGCCTGTTTGTGCGAGCAACCAATGCTGCACAGTGGAATAGTGCACCACAACTGCTGTCAGCCAAACCTTCATGCAGGTCCTTTGAGCTATTTGGGGGATGGGGGGGTTGCCTTTCTGCCAAGCAAACATACAGTTTTCCAGATTTTGTCCCGAGTGAACCACAGTGGCTATGGATAAAGACAGAGTGACGAGAAAGAGGTAAAAGATTGAAAGAAGGAGAGAAAATGGACTGAAGCAGAGAGATGGACTGTGTGAGAAAGAGGAGTTGGAGAGGGATATAAAAACAAGTGGATGGAGGTTCTACAGAGGGAGAGAATGAGTGAAAGTAGGACAGAGAATGAACATAGGAGACATGCACCCCCTGTTAAATCAGCCTGAGCTACAGACTGCCCCGGCACATATGGTGGAACAGGTGGCTGAAATGGCAAAGACCCTGCTAGTGCATTTAGGTTAGAGAAAGAGCAATCCGCTCTGGTACTATCATCATGTGAATCAGATGGTTGAGGCGAAGTAGCTTCCAGGGAACCAGTTAAGGCGGTAAGTGTGGTTCTCTGCCGTGAGCAAGGAAAAATGGAGAATATCCAGATCTAGAGAGCACACTAGAGCTGTACGCAAGTTCTACTTGAGGCAAGTACCTATCCCAATCCCACCGCTGCCACCAGTCTGTAACCCTATAAATTGGGTTCCAAGTTCCAACAATGCTTTACATCCAGTTGCGCACCTCAGAGCAATGGTCCCCACCAAAGCAGCGGCAACGACAGACCAAGCGCCTGAGGTCCTGTCAGCCAGCGAACAATCAATCAATCAATCAATCAATCAATCAATTTGTTTATTTGATCAAGATGAACAGTGTACATTCATGAACATTAAAATGTAAATGCACCCAATTATAGCTAAAAGGCTAGTTTCCATTGGCAGTCCCCCTGCCAGAGTGAAAAAGGCTATACAACCTAAAAAAAAGGCATTAACGTATATATATCAAAAATAACATTGACAATAAATAAAAAAAATTAAAAAAATGCTCACACAGAGAAAATGGGTGTCAGAGCTCCAGCCATGAGTCTTTGAGAATGTCTTTTCCCTATCTGATGAGGAAACCTATGCAGAAGTCCTACATCCTAGCTAAATCTGTTACTGGTGAAAATCTGTAAGTCCTAGCTAAATCTGTTACTGGTTTTGACACACTAGGTATGCTATACAATAGGAATTCATCTCAGTCAGCTATACTGGGTTGGGATGTTCTATGCAAACACCATGTCATTATCAACCTGAGAGAGAATAGCTTATGTCTGTGGGATTGGTCAGTACCACTTTTAGGCACAGCACAAAAGGCCCTACTGAGATGCAGTGCTATTACATTAGCTTCCCGTACTGTACCTGCCATATCAGAAAGGAATGCACTAGCTAAAATACAGCCCACCATAGGGGAACCAGAGCTTTTGTGCAACTACACTGGGGTTCTGGAGCCTGACACACACACATACCCAGGTGGTCTTTGTGGCATGTACAGTTGCTCCTGTTAAAAATGGGGGTTGCATGGATTCGTGCTTTGAATCCAACCCAAGATGACTGTTATGTACCATGTAGCACCAGATTGGGGGACGTTTTTATTCCTTAATTCAGCAGAAGGGGGAGGAGTTTTCTTTGGTTGATGCCACAGTAGCTCAGGTGCAAACTCAGACGGAACCACATGCATCCCCATTACCTGTTAACCTCAACGACACAGCACTGAACAGTGAGCAGAGGCAGCAGTTAGAGGGTTTGCTCAGACAATACTCTGATGTGTTTAGTTTGCATGACTTTGGGCAAACTAGTTGGGTTCGCCATAGCATTCGCACTGGCGATGCCCCACCCACAAAGAAAAAAGAGCTTACCTGAATGCAGTTACAGTCAAAGACTCTTACCCTTTGCCACCGCCTAATTTGCGGTTGGCTTTAATTGAGTGTACCTGCGCTGTGTTAGAAAATGTGCATGTGCTCCAGGGGCATAACTATACACAATGCAGCCAGCGCGGAGGGTTCATAGGCAAAGGAGGCCCTACCTTATGACTTTTCTCAGACATATGGTTGTCAGAGCGTCGCTACTTACATGTGACTGTGATGAAAAACGATGAATTTGTTTTGGGTTCTCCAGGATACCTTATGCTATACCTGTCTCTGTTATGGTTTTCATCATTTTTGGGGGAAAATCGTCAGTAGCAATCTATAACACAATGATATGCTTATCCTACATAAACTATAGAAACTATAAAAAGAACAATACAATTAAATTAATAATTTTTTATTTTCTTTGTTATTTCATGCAATGATGATTGCTGGGTAATATGTATCTTGTTGTCCAATGTCAAGTATCTATTTGATCATGTGACGAGACGATATGATATAGCTAGTTTAGGCGCAAAATCTGAATGTCAAGACCGACAAGCTGACTGAGCACAGCCAGAGGCACAGCACACCTGCAAGCCCGAACGACGCCTTTCAAACATAAAGGTTTGGCAAAAGGGGAAGGGAAACAACAAGTGTTCTACACAGCATGCATTTGGTAGATGTACATAATATATATACAGACATCAGGTGGTATATACATGATACATACAAAAACACAAAATCATTAAAAATAGGTATTTTGGAGAAATGTCTTCTATCGTTTTGACAAGTAACCAAATAATAGGCGGGATAATGTGTAGTCCGGCAGTCATTATCAGAAAATAAATCTAGCTGCGTGTCAAAGGCGCATTTTTGAATTTCCTCCGTGGTGATAACAACCAGTTTGAAGTAACAGAAGAATTACTTTGTGTAAAAACAATGCAAGGCCGTACCACAGCTAAGGATGTATTTGAGCAACTGTGTGACGCAATGGAGCATGCTGGTCTGTCATGGAAGTCGCTCCGAGGAATAACAACAGACGGTGCACCATCAATGATCAGCATATCAGTAAAACTATACATTTTAGATCTAGGGTTAGATGGAAAGAGTATAGATGGAAAGATGCTGTATTTTGATAAATGAAATGATACACTTTATATATTTATATACTATATTTATTATAAATACATTTATTTTATAAAATAAAACGATTCTGATTTTTGCTAAAACTTTATTCAGTTTTCTGCTTTGTTTTGTTTGTTTGCAGCCTTGTTACCAACTATACAAAAGTGGTGCAGTACAACATTTGCTTTGAAATGTGCATGTATGAAGGTAAAATATAGATGTACTTGTCGATGCAGACATTATCCCACTATTACTGCTGTATATGTAAGTCATGGGCTATCAATGAGACAAAGTGATCCAAAAATGCAACTTAAACAAACACCTTTATCCAAAGAGCATCTTGCATTGCCCAGGAATTGAAACTCAGGTCAGCTACTTGTTATTCAACAACACTAACCATTGTACTACTGATCACCCATGGTATATTTGCCAACTCAAAAGTGGTATCTACAGTATTGTGATAGACAAGCCAACAGATCAAACAAATCTGGCCCCCCAATGACCAGACTGGACGCTCATCGGCCCCCGGGTAATTTGAGTTTGAGACCCCTGACGTAACTGGTATTGGTGCATGAAACAAAATATACCATAAACAATAAGTAAAATATAAGGTTACAATAGATAGAGAGATGGAAAAAATGGAGTAAAGTATGGAAGGGGTCCCTTATCAATATTCCTAGTTATACAGTTGAATGGAGAGGACAATTGCCCAATGTCTATGGGAGAAATGTTAATAGTTTTTCTTTATTATCTTAAAAAGTATAAAGTTCAGAAAAATGAAGAAAAAAAACATTGCTGAAGTGTCCTTTACAAGACCAACATAGGGGAGGAAGGAGATGTTAGAATGATCGATGGATAAAATGGCATGACAAGGAAGAAAGAAGGAAATGGATAGGAGGATAGAGGACCGTAAAGTCAAAGAAGGCTGACATAAAAAGGTGAAAAAAGAGTGGGTATCGATGGACAGAGTAATTGAAATAAGAAAGGAAAGAAGAGTGAACAAGAGTGGCTATGGATAAAGATAGAGTGAAGAGATAAAAGATTGAAAGAAGGAGAGAAAATGGATTGAAGCAGAGAAATGGAGTGTGAGAAAGAGTAGACTGAGAGGGATTGATAGATAGAGAGATGGAGAGAATAACAAGTGGAGTATGGAAGGTGTCTCTTAATATTAGTTATACAGTTGAATGGACAGAGAGAAGAGGAGCCTTGGAGCCTTGCGCAGGCGTCAGTGAAGGACAGTTGCAAGCCAGTTTAATGACCCTATTATGATGTCTGATGTATGATGATTAGTTTTTCTTTAATATCTTAAAAAGTATAAAGTTTAGAAAAATGTAAAATACATAGCTGAAGTGTTCTTTACAAGACCTACGTCTTTTGACATTTGAATGAACTTTCTACGTTAAGCGGTTCCAGCTGAATTAATCGCAGAAATTGGTATAAAGAAGAAGAAGAAGAAGAAGTTGGAAGAATATAAAGCCACAGAATAACAGGGCATTGCATGCACTGTAATAAGAAGCCTACAATACAGGGCATTGCTGTAATTATTACAGTGCATGAAATGCCCTGTATTGTTATTCCTAGGCTTCTTATACTTCTTATTACAGTGCATGAAATGCCCTGTATTGTTATTCCTAGGCTTCTTATACTTTGTGAGAAGGTGAAATTCCCTCCCCTTCTCACTGACTCAGGAGGAGTTTGGCCCTGGTTTGGGGTGGACTTCCCCGCCACAATGGTTCGATCCGGGCTCCCCCACCATAGTGGCTGGACCCGGGAGACCAAATTGGCTCAATTGAACCCAGCTGGCTGCCCCTATTTAAAGGGCGCCTCGTGTTCAAGAGGAGAGACTTTCTTGAGATTGCCATGGGAGAACTTTGGAGGCAGGCATGAGAGGCTGTAAGAATCTGAAAACACTTACCTGCTGTGAGGCTAAGTGTAATGGTATCTAGCTGTGTGGATACTAACCTGTGCGTTGTGAATATGTTCCTTGTGAACCTGTGTATTGAATATGTTCCTTGTGAACTTGAGATTAGTGAACTTGTGAACCGGTGCGTTGTGAATATGTTCCTAGTGAACCTGTGTATTGAATATGTTCCTTGTGAACCTGTGCTCTGTGAAATATGTTCCTAGTGAACTTGTGATTAGTGAAAGTGAATGAATCTGTGCCTCAAGAATATGCCTAGTTCTCCTGTGACGAACCCTTTTTGGGCTCGTCGGCTCTGCCTGTTTTGTCTGCAGGTGTGCGTGTCAATTGAGTGCCTGCGTGTGTAAATTGAGTGCATGCGTGTGTGGCTGTGTTAAGTCTCTGTCTTCCAGGTGCCGTTGATTAACCACCTGGGTGGGCGTGTCCCTCCACTATAAAGATCCGGCACTTCCTGCATTCGAGAGAACTAGAGGAAGGGAGCAAGAGAACACACTTTGATTGAGAACTTTGATCGAGAACTTTGGAAATTAAACCTTCGCGTTTTGGACAAACAACTATTTTTGGTTTCTTGTAACAAGCCTAAGAGCCGGGTTGTTACAAGTGGGGGCTCGTCAAAACTAACGAAACTTTGTATTCGTGGCTTGAAGTTTTTTTTGTTTGATTCGACACGCAGTTTTCTGCGTTGGCGTCAGCCTAAAATCTTTGTTAGTTGGAAACTCCTTAGTTAGTTTGCATCACTTGGCGAGCATATTTTTTGGTGTGCGCATCGCTGAAACCGAAAGCACGTTTCGAAATTTCTGGGTAAGTAGACACGTTATTCTATTTCTCAAATATTTCCCTGTTAGGGTCAGACCGTTTAGATTTTGCGGTTTATTGTGACTTTGTTTCATTTTGATAACGTCGTCGCAGTCACGGGGTAGGCTACGTGGTAAGAGCAGTTGTCTCTGGGGCACATTCCAGGGTTCGGTTTGTTTCAATCTGAGACTTTCTGGACCGCGGGGCTTTGTTGCGTGCATAAGTACCCACCACGGTACCCGTGTGAAGAAAGGTCTACGACTTAGTTAAATTGGGTTGTTCTCTTTAGCGGGAATTTGTTTACTTCAGAATTGCCGGCTACTACTGATAAATTGTTTGTTGGCTCATACGTTGGATAAAGCAGACATGGCTACTGAGGTAGATACGTTTGTTGCTTCTCCGTTACTTTCTCCAGGAGGCAGTAGTTTAACGTATCAGCCGCAACGCGAATTACTTCGTCTCCAAATTGATAGAGACGTTGAAATGGCTAAATTAGAATGTGAACGCAAACAAGCGGATAGACGTTGAAATTGTTAAGTTAGAATTGGTACACAAACAAATTGAAAGAGACCTTGAAATGGCTAAATTGAAATGTAAAATGAAGCGTTTGGATTTGATTGCTGCAGGCAAATTGAGGCCTGATAATACTGATGAGGCTCCTCCTCCAAAATGTCATATCCTCTAATTTGCGTGTGATGCCTCCGTTCAATGATAACGGTTTGCATTTGATTTTTGGCTTGTTTGAGTCTGTTGATCCTGCCGTCTACCCACCTCCCATAGAGGGGGAGGGGTGGCCTGCTGGCAGACAAGAACCTGCTACCAGGTATGAGACTACCAGGGTGTGTAATTATTGCCTTGGCAAAGGACATTGGAAGGCAGACTGCCCTGTCTTTAAACAAAAGGCTAAACCGTGTCCTAGCCCTGAAAGGTCTGTTGGTCCAAGCAGTTTTGTAGGTGTTTGTACGATATCAGAGAATGATTGTTTGATGCAAAGCCATGTGTTTGTCAATTCCACACCACCTCTTATGATTTCAGATACACCCTCTCTCTCTGAGGAACAGAAGACAGGTCCGTCTTTAAAACCCTTGTTTGAACAGGGTAACATGGATTTGGACAGCGTAGCTAGTGGCTACTGTGTTAGCGCTGGTGTGTTGGTCAGGAAGTGGGCTCCACACAGAGGCCAGGTTCTGGGAGAAACCCTGGTTCAGATTGATGTTCCAGAAAGTCTTTGTGCTTTAATTCTAAACACTGCACATGCCTCCATGGGCCACGTAGGAAGTAAAACTGTATGACCGCTGGTCGAAGCGGCATGAGTTTCAGGCAGGGGACCGCGTCCTGCCGTTGTTGCCAGTGGTGGGTTCTCCGTTTCATGCCAAGTTTCTCCAGCCATATCACCTGAACATATTAAAGGCTGTGAAAATGTGCGCTCTAGTTTAAAGTTGTCCTGTCTGTCCTAACTGTGTGTGTTGTCTTTAGCCTCCCAGGGCCCGGGATTCGCTGATGCTTCAAGAGACACTTTGGTTGTTGGGTTAGAGGGATAGGTTTTAGTTTTCACAAAAGTCACTTTACTAGATAGGTTGTCACATGGTAATTTGCTACTTGAGACTCACTGGTGAGGGTTGTGGTGATGATATTGATAATGATATTGATAATGATAGTGATGGCGATAATGATTGTTTGGATAGCTATGGTGAGTGGAATTAATTGTTTGATTGTTTGTGTAGAGATACTGGGAACTTTGGATAGTCTCAGGCTTTGTAAGGGGGAGGGTGTGACGAACCCTTTTTGGGCTCGTCGGCTCTGCCTGTTTTGTCTGCAGGTGTGCGTGTCAATTGAGTGCATGCGTGTGTGGCTGTGTTAAGTCTCTGTCTTCCAGGTGCCGGTGATTAACCACCTGGGTGGGCGTGCCCCTCCACTATAAAGATCCGGCACTTCCTGCATTCGAGAGAGCAAGAGAGGAAGGGAGCAAGGGAGCAAGAGAACACACTTTGATTGAGAACTTTGGAAATTAAACCTTTGCGTTTTGGACAAACAACTGTGTATTTTTGGTTTCTTGTAACAAGCCTAAGAGCCGGGTTGTTACACTCCTTAGTGTCTGTAGCACTTTAGGTGCGGCTGTCTTTGTGATTTTGAATATATGATTGTGTTTATACATGTTACGGGGTGGACACCAAAGAATCCCCCAGGTAAATAAAGAATATATTTTTATATGAAAGCCACCATCTCCTGCACCCTTCCCAACAACACCACCCCGTCCAGTCGCAACCTCCCAAAACAACGTGGGGTGACCGCCCGGTCTCTCACATACTACTTCTTATTACAGTGCATGAAAAGCCCTGTATTGTTATTCCTAGGCTTCGTATACTTCTTATTACAGTGCATGAAATGCCATGTATTGTTATTCCTAGGCTTCTTATTCTTTGTACCAAACTTCTGTGCTTAATTCAGCTTGAACTGCTTAACGTAGAAACTTTGTAGGTCTTGTAAAGGATACTTATGCTATTTTTCTAAACTTTATAGCTACTTTTTAAGATATTAAAGAAAAACTAATACAAATTTTCCCATAGATTTACATTGGGCCATTGTGACATCATAATAGGGTCATTAAACTGGCTTGCACCTGTGCTTCACTGACACCTGTGCAAAGGTTCCAAGGCTCCTCTTCTCTCTGTCCCTCTCAATTCAACCATATAACTAGGAATTTTACATTTTTCTCAATTGCTTACACACATTTTTTTAAAGCATACCTTATCTTCTCAAAACTCAACACAAATCCCAAAACCACACACACAAAATGCAAAACCCTACATATCTCCTGCAAAATGCTACTTTGCCTTCAAAACAATGTTATGTCTCCTCAAAATGGTATTTTGTGTTAAAATGACACACAGACCATCATATTAGTAGACACTTCTAAGCACTGATGTGCTCAATGGAAAACACCAGTATGAAGGCCTTATCAGGAGCATTATGCCTTTTCATGTTCAGTGTTACTGTACGCTTACTCCTGTTGTAAAACATAACTGTATAATGTATATATTTCTTTATTTTTTCTAAAATTGCTGTAGCCTAAACATCACAGCAAACACAACTGGATGTGTAAATGATTTGCACAGAACAAACAATAAAAATAGGCCAGTACAGTCAACAACACTTGGTATTTGTTTGATTGTTATAGCATTATTTTCCAGAACCATATTGACTATTGCAGTCTCCTGTTCAGCCGTCAAGACACGCTCCCTCCCACCACGCCGGGGTAATCTTTCAGTTCTGCAAAAAATACAAATACAGTACAATGTAAAATACTCTAAATACAAAAATACTATGCTCCTGATAAGGCATTCAAACTAGTGTTTTCCTCTCATAGTAGTGTTTCTTACCTATTCTCTCTTCTGAATCTCCGGAGAATGGATGCAACTGAGAAGCGGCTTAAGTTTGGTTGAACCCTCTGGCCAGCCTCCTGCATGGTCAAACCATGGTTGACCACATGGTCGACCACAGTGACCCGAATCTCATCAGAGATAATGGTTGCTTCTTGCTCTTCCTCTTCCTCCTCCTCACCTGTGGCCCTTATATTGCTAAAGCTTTGATTCCAAATTGCACAACAGCCTTGGAAATGGAAGTTTTGCCATTTGAAGGCAGTGTGTTATGTCTGAACACAAGGAGATTTGGCATTGATGAAGTTTGCAAAAATAGAGAGGATTGTGTGTAGTGTTTTGAAGAAAGTGTCGTTAAGAATTGAAAACTTGGTCTAAAGCAGAAAAATTTGTTTATAGTTCAGCAAAATTGGTTTAGGGAGCTGGCACATGAGTTAAAGGTTGTGGTCATTGTGTCATAAGTTCCCATTTTTGTGTGTAAACAATTGAGAAAAAGACACCTTCCATACATACTTTTTCTCTCCATCTCTCTCTCTATCCCTTTCTCCATTTTTCTCTCCTTCTTTCAATATTTTCCCTCTTCACTCTTTCTTTATCTCATTATCTATAGCCACTCCTGTTCACTCTTCTATCCTTTCTTCTTTCAATTACTCTGTCCATCAATCCCTACTCCTTTTTCAACTTTTTTGTCAGCCTTCTTTGACTTTACAGTCCTCTATCCTCCCTCACACTCCATCTCTCTTCATCACTCCATTTCACCTCCTTCTTTCAGTATTTTCCCTCTTCACTCTCTCTTTACTTTATCCATAGCCACTCTTGTTCACTCTTCTTTCCTTTTTTTCACTCTTGTTCATTCTTCTTTCCTTTCTTCTTCCTTCCTTAACTTTTGCATTTCATGCACTGTTATTTCCTTTAGGAAATGCATATTCTAGTTAAATTTGAATTTTCATCTTGAGCCCAAACTTGCATGTGTGATGAAAATTCTAATTTAGTATTTAGGGACTGTGACCCTAAAAGAAACTAGATTGTTTTTTATTCTCTGAACCATGAAATATCAAATATTTCAAAGAATTGTGATAGAACTAATGTTTAACTTTAACTAAAACACACACACACACACTTTTCTAATGAAATAATGCATTTCTGAAATAACTGTACTACTGTTTTGCCACAATTGTTTTAGAACTAATTTCTACATTTTAGAGGCCTTTTTTAGTGGCTTTTGGTGACAAGGGGTAGCATACAGCCTCAACAACAATTATCAACGAATTAGTAGCCTAACAGCGAAGCTAATTTTACAACATACCAATATAAAAGCTGGGTGTTTTCTTGAACATCAGCCACGGTATAACCTAGAATTCTGGAAAAGGTTAATTATCAACAGAGGTTTTAAGCATCAAGAGAGAGGGGTTAAATATTTCACTGAGGGTTCTCTGCTGGGAAACATTGTTTTAGATTTGAGTTTGTTTAATGATTCATATGATTCATATTTTTCAATCTAGATCCAATGGTTAAAGAATGTTAATTAAAAAACATTCAGAAATAATTCTTAACAAACGCAAGTTACTGAGAATTTTACGTTCAGCAAAATTTCGCAAGAACATCCCTAGGCGTGTGCTGACAGTTTCCTACGTGAGACAAGCGACGCAGTTCATTCAGTGACTGCTCGTGGGCTTGTGACAAGCACTTGGACAGACTGCTTGTGCAATGACCTAACGCAACTATTCTCTTCTCCCCGCGAAAAGAATCCTACAGTTATGACTTGTATATACAGCAAAGGAAATAACTACTTCACATAACACAGCAGTAGATGAGGATTTATGTAGAGATTGACCAGGCACGGATACCAATCTCCAAGACTAACAGTATGTCGCGAAGAACATGACAGGTAATTGGATGAATAAACCCTGCTGAAATAAACTGTTTACACGTTGTTGTATTGTAACGTGCAAAAAGGAGTTGTGCGCTTCTTGATTGTATGTAGTTCCAGAATTCTGTTTGTTCAATGTTTAGTGTTCTTATGTTGTTAATGTTCGAATTCAGAATGTATTCGTGCTTCCTTTCAGTGTTAAAGTCAGTATGTTTTTTGTAATGGTGTAGTTTTATTTGTGTATTAGTGTCTTCTCCACCATTGCCCTGTATGTCATGCCTACGTAAAAGATCTGCTCGCTTCCCAGTTGTGTTTTGTTTTAACGGCAAGGCACTTAAGGCTTAAAAACGGGAATTCATAGGGGTTATATGTATTATAGAAAAAATATTCCACATCATTATACATAGCCTTCGATTGAAATAGTCTATAGGCTACCTGGATGTATAGACCTATTTCAGTTTGTACTAATATTATTCGATACAGCGTGAATGCATCAAAAGCTACAAAGACACAATACCAGTGTTCGTTTCAATTTCCATAAAATTTGCATGGTCAAGTCAATGCGCTCTCTATCAACGTACCTTTTATTATTGACACTCTGAACAACTTTTCCGCATTCCTAATGAGGGTTCAACCCTCAAGTTCAGCTTCATTCAACTCCACAGAAGCTTTTCATTGCAAATTCTTCTACATTGGCTATAGTGCGTGCACAATGTTAGGTTGACAATGTAATCCTGCCACTTACCCTGCTATAGAGTAGTAGGAGGTTTCCTGTAACTATAACCGTGATCTCTTACCCCTGAGTGTGTTAATGACATTTCCTCCTCAGTCCCTAGGCTAACCACTCACCAATCCCCCTCCTCTTGGTTCAACGCATCAGCTGGGTTACCTGAGACTCAGCAGTGGAACCAAACATGTCGCAACAGCAGCGATCAGAACTTCAAGTACCTGGCGTACACAGTGACCTACAGCATTGTGTTCCCAGTTGGCTTCTTGTGTAACTCAGTGGCACTTTTCGTTTTCCTGCGGCTCACCCGCAAACGCTCTGCCAGCACCGTGTTGATGATCAACCTGGCGCTGTCGGACGCGGGCTTCTCGCTCACACTGCCCTTCCGCCTGGTCTACTACTTTCGCGACTGTCAGTGGGACTTCCCAGACTGGCTGTGCCGCCTGTGTGTCTTTGCCTTTTACCTGAACTTGTATACCAGCGTGCTGTTCCTCACGGGGCTCAGCGTGCTGCGCTACATCGCCATCGTGCATCCACTGCAAAACCGCTCGCTGGCGACAGTGAAACGGGCTACATGGCTCTGCTTGGTAATCTGGGTTGGTGTGGCGTTGCTCTCATGCCCCTTCCTCATGATGGGGACTTGGGAACGACAGGGCAAGATCATCTGCTTTGAGCCGCGAGCCCAGTCCTGGAAGCACATCCTGGCGCTGAACTATGTCGCCCTGGTGCTAGGTTTCCTCCTGCCCTTCATCATCATCTTGGGCTGCTACGGCTCCATTATGCTCACGCTGGCAAGGGGGAAGAAGAGGCCGAGGCGAAACCGGCAGAACCGCCGCCGCTCTGTCTACCTGATGGCGGTGATCCTCAGCACCTTCCTCCTGTGCTTCCTGCCCTACCACCTGTTGCGCTCGCTGCACCTCCATTCCATTGTGCAGCGCTGGGGCGACCAGGTCACGGGGTGGCTTATGCGCGTGCTTGTGGTCACACTCTGCCTGGCCGCATCCAACAGCTGCCTCAACCCGCTGCTCTACTACTTTGCCGGGGAAGCCTTCCGCAGTGTGGTTCGCACCACCGTTCGCAGCAGACTCAGCACTGCCTCTTTCAGCTCCCTTGGCCCGGGAAGCATGCACTTGAGGATGCGGTCGCAGTGCCCACCCCCCACTGCTGTCTGAGGAAGGATGAACAGTGATGATTGGTTAGAGACCACATGGAACTCTTTGGAGTAATGTTTTTCGGAGAACTTATTGCTATTTGCCAGATAGTGGAAGAGCTCTTATGCCAAAGACTTTTAACTATATTCTAGTGACTGTTATCTTTATCTTTGTTCTGTTATTTTATGGATGTAGAACTTGTTCAGGATTAAAGCTCCAATTCTATTCCTGCCTCCCCAGTCTTTCTGGTAGAACTATATGTAATGGTTGCGGTCAGAATGGTCATGAATGGCTTAAGTAAATACTGACCAGAACTGTAGAAATACCATGGAGGTGTAGACTACTATAAATGGACGGAAATGTGTGCTGAAAACACATTTCATCTGAAGTTTGAAATGGTAGGACTGGAAATAGGAACAATAGCACCTCACCCACACTTCAGGGAATTCTCTAATGCACTGTAACATATCATGGGCCACATTCACATTTAGTTTGGAACAAAGTCCTACATCTAGCCAACTACTGTAGCTCAGATAAGGTATCTGTTCCTCTTTAGGGTTTGGTATTTTATTGCTGAAAACATTTATTTATTTGATGTGTCCTAGCCATGGCTATTATTGGTATCTTTATAATAAGACTATGAGCAAGAGGATGTGTGTGTACAGCACCATCTACATGACGTTATGGCTAGATTAATTGGCTGCAACGTAAAATACAATTTGATGATTCAACAGTTGTATGAAACTGTCACATTCATATAATTAAAAATGAGGAAGCACCTGCAACAGGTGCAGGTGCAGATACAGGTGCAGTCTGATTTGAAGCCAATCCACTTTTCAGCAAATTACTCCTCACAGTCTTCTCGCTGTCTGATAATTGTGTGTGCTAAAAAAAAATCGGCTGTTTGGAGTTACTTTGAGATCAAATATAAACCATCGTCTGAATCATGGACTGCAACTTTTTCTGGGACTGGTTTCAAGAAGCAAAATTTGTTGTGCCCTAAGGCCATTAGTCAAAATATCCTAATGTAAACTGCACTCACCCCGTAGTCTTACTGTCCAACGTGATTTACTAACACATCTTTGACAACATTGTCTAATATATACAGACACTGACAACTGCATGAACAGCTGTTACAGCATAATAACTAGAAGGTGGTCTGGCTCAGTTGAACAAAAGGCTAATTATTCAATAGCTGAATGAATCAGACTTCCACAGAACAAACACCATACGAGAGACTAAAGAATTGACTGCATCCATGCTATAAGGGTCATAGTTACAACTACAATTTATTCATTTTCTCAGTTTTAAAGACTTACGTCATAAGTTAAGTAATTTAAACAATTTAGATCATGAAAAAACCGATATCCATACCATCAGGAATGGAATGTGTTATCAACTTGTAGTTTTACTCACTGATCCACAAAATGCACATCCACTCAGGTAAAGGTGGGGTATTCATTGATACTTTCCCCTTAAAAACACCAATTTTGTCTCCTTCAGTTAAGGGCAATATGCAGTGAAACGGCAACATGACTTTAATTTATGACCACTAACATTTACAAATTTAAGTCATTCAAATCTCTTAACTAAATAATCCCCACCTACTTGATCAAATAGGTTTATATACCTCAGTGTATGGGTCGAATGTACTGTCTCTTACAGAGGCATAGAAGTCTCTATGTTATTTCTATGTTATTTTAGGACACTTGATCACCTGAAGTAATTGAGCTGGAGACAAACTGCATACGTTTGCATTTGTAGTTTACAATGCCTGTTTACACTGACAAAATACACACAAACAAATGCTTTTACTGGTCGGGAATCATTTTTGATTCGTGCAGCGGTCTGCTATTTCACTGAATCATTTCATAAGCCTCTCCCATACACAGGAGACAGTATGTCAGTGGTTTCTCAAATCTGTGTGGTCAACATCACGTCACAGATCAGTTCAGCACAAGTATGCGCTCACACACACTCCACACTCTCACTCCTCTCACTCCCACATGTTTCCTCTCAGAGTGATCAGTGACTCACACCTTTGACACAACAGCAGCTGTGGGTCCAGGCTGAAAAGTACAGGTATTATTGGCTGTGACTAATCAAAAACAGACCGGCATAAATCTGTCTTGTGACTTCATTCTAACTCATTAAAACCGTTGCTCATGTTTTCTTGCCTGTGGCACATACGAAAAGCTTATCTTGCAGAAAGTAGTTCATGTAACTGTCCCTCAGGCTTGTCTTCTTAAATATCACTAATAAATGGAATTCAATCCATCAATTTCTTAAATATCACAACGTGTCTGTTGTGGTAAAATGCCCAAGACGAACACTGGACACAACTATGGCCAACCTTTTCTTCTTCAACAGAAACACAAGTTTGTGTCAGAGAAACTGATATCACAGAGTCTAACATCTGCTGTGAATGAGACATCTTTTTGAATTTCTGTCTGATTTCCACACAACTCTGTTACTATTGACAGCTACATTTACAAAAAAAAAATACTCCCAAGCTGATTTCCTGCTGATGTTTTTGACTCATCATAACACAAGAATGCAAAACTACATTGCAGTGCCTCTTTTGTAAAAATACATATTTTATATATAAAAAAAAACATAATTAATAATCATTGAAATCACAACAATATAGGACTTTTCCCAAATGTGTCACAGTTTGTGGATTTTGAGGTCCAGACAGCTAAGTGGGCAGAACTAAATCCAGTGAGGTGCAGTTTTGTTCAGTTCTGCAGTAGAGCTGCCTGATTGCATACAAAATACTGACAGTTCTAATCGAATCCTCCATGATGTCCACCACAAGAGCTGATGCCAAGCTTCAGACGTAGAGGCCCTTGGCCTACCGTTGACTTACACGCGTCTTGCAATGTTTCAGACAGTCTCTTCCGTCCTTTATCTAGAAGAGGCAAAAAAAAAAAAGGTTCTTCAGCCAAATCTCTCAAAAATGGTAAAAGCCACATCACACAAAACCTAACAACCCAGTTTATCTTCATCTACTACCTGTGCTGATAGCTGCAGAAAAAAAAGGAAAGGCAGTGAATTGCTACAGTAATATCTTTTCTAAATGATCTTGCAGATTCAAAAAGGGACAATGGTATTAGGAGAGATTTTGGCTCCCGTCCACCATATTATAAGGAAGGAAACGTCATGCCGGTTTCCTTTAAACAAGGATATGCATATAAGGTCATGATTCAGGCCTGCACAAAGACCCATTTTTTTTTGTTCCACTCGCATACTAAAAATAATTCGGCCTGAGCAAGGACACCTTTTACTGTAACCATAGTGTCGTGTCCCAACCTGAAGGCTACTGCACAGTACACATGAAGTGTCCCTTGGGTTTTGATTTGAAACTAAACACAAATTTTATGGCTTTCCAGTGAAGCAGGTCACGTATGATTCCTGGCAGATAAAAATGATTCAACTTTTTGTTTACGGTCAGCCAACGATAAATGGAACACGGGAGGAACATTCTGTGGGAAATTATGAAGTGGGAAATGTCTGACTTTGACAGGAAAACGGCTTTAGGGCAAGGGGACTGAGCTTCTCCCCTGTGTCTGTGAGAACCTCGAGTGGTGTTTCTCCGAATGCTAACAAGTCTTGCCAAGCCTTTGAAGGACCTGATTCGGAAGACCTTGGAAGCATCCTTGTTTTTGAGAAACACCCATTGTCGGCGCTCTAGCATAATAATAATAATAATAATAATAATAATAATAATAATTAAGAAATCCCCATGTGAGCAGTGGTTTTGTCAACAGTTGTTGACGACGGCTTCAGAGTTTCAGAGAAGCGTAAATCGGCAGGAAATGCATTCTAAGGTCACAGAAACTCTTCACAAGTTGTACAAAGGCCACCTGGCTGCTGTTTACTTTATGCTATTTTTACAGACAATGTTGTTTACGGGTCGCAGCTCAAATGTCAGGCTGTGTGTGGTGATGGTACTTTTGTAACAGACTTTGAGACTCACTCAGGCGAAATTGATTTTTTTTGTCAACAATGGTGTGTACCAAAGGAGAGCATGGCTTCACACAAATAAACTAAATAAAACTAATCTCTGATTAGATTACAGAAAGTTTGAGCTCAAGTATCCTACTTGACAGGGGGTGGGGTATGTATGATTCACTGGGCCCATCTTATGTAGGTCACACACTGGGCCAGCAGAATCACTAGGATACCCTAATCAATGCCATCCTGGCACTTTAGTTAATGACACAAGAGAATGCACTCAGGCTAACAGTGTCACACATGACAGAACACAGAATTCCCAGGAATTTTGCTTCTAAACCTACAAACAAAGGGATGAATATAACGGTCATAATCACTCCCTTCAGCAGAAAGCTCTTCTACTTCCTGTTGTGAGATGACTGACCCTTTCAACAGCCAACTCCCACACCAAGATGACATTTCAAATCTCTTTATTACATTTTAAATAACAGTACATTTTAATATAGTATCTATCTTGCATCCATCTCTCTGTTGTACACCGACAGACTGAAATAAAATACAAAAGGTGAGAGTATAGGGCTCCAGGAGGATGCGGAGGTCTACAGGTTAATAATGGAGAGAAAGGGGGGAAATTCATCTGGATTCAACTGCAGTTTAACTCTTTTTCTTTTTTAACCAATGGCAGCACACAGAAATACATCACATTTATTGTACATTATCGCAGAGAAATAAAACGATAAAAAAAAAAGAGTCACAACTATCAAAGAAAGTGCATCTGTTTACAGTGGGAAAAAAAGAAAAATCTGCCATTCAGATGCCAACCCCAAATTAAAACGCCACATGAAATCCTTGTCTTTTGCTTTTTTTTTTTCTATGAACATAATAATAATAATAATAATAATAATTCCCAACCCCCAAATTTTGCTCCATTTTCAAATAGAAAAGTGTGTGAGTGGATAGGTGTTGGGGGGGGGAGGAGTATGTGAATCGTGAATTTGTTTCACTAGAACTTTGAAAAAAGATCTTTATGGGGACCCAGTCATTGTTTTTTTTTTTTTTTTAAAAAAGGAACGGAAAAAGCTTTTCTTTCTTATCAGGAAGTTTGTATTTAGAGTGTGTAAAAGGCTCTCTCCCCCTACACTCAGGTGCATAGCTTTGCCAGGAGAAGGTAGGTGTGTCTGCAGAAGCCAAACCATTTGAGATTATGCTGTGACTGACTCGAGGGGTTAATAAGTTATCCCCGAATGAGATTCTGATGTACGACAAACCGTATGCACTTTTTCTTCTGAAGCAATTGTACAGCATGCGACTATAAGTTCAACTCATGGCAGATTCAAACAAGAAAATAACGTTTACGCTTAACTTAAATTTTTTCAGTATCATTATTTTCAGACATTGATTTGTACAACATTTCATTCACAGAATAGGAACTGCATTTCCAAGCACAGGAAGGGCCATCTCTTGTTAAACCATCATTCTGAAAATGGGTGTGTAAAAAGGGAGGGAGAGAAAAAGAGAAAGAAAGACAACATATCTAATCCCATACTACAGTGTTCCCAGTTTTTCATCCATAACCACACCCCCAAAAATTCAACAAATACAAAATCTATCAGAAAGGGAGTTCATAACATAACCTTTTACGCTGCATCACCCAATGAAATGAAAAAAAAAAAAAAAAAGACTTTTAAAAATCATTTTGATGTCTTTTTTTTGTTTTGTTTTTCTAGTTAAAATGCGCATTTCAAATGTGATAAAACATGTGCTTGGTTAGTAACGCTTGCGACGTTAGTCAAGTTTCTTTATTGTGCAAACAAAGCGGTGACAAGACAGGAAAGGAAACAGCTTGAATACAACGCTGTGTTTGCGTGCAAGTCCGATACTCATATTTACAGGAGGTCATTTCTGAATGGACTACGAGAGTACCTCAAGACTTGGAAACAGTAAAAATATTCAAAAGATATGGCATTTTGCTCGGTATTCAGAAATGAGATTATTTTTAATCACTCTGATTAAAATCAACTAATGCACAGATGATCACATTTTTAAAAAGCTAAGGCTGTATTTTATAATCATCAGCAATGGTTGGAGGGAGATGATGGCCAACAGGAGCTTTACAGAGCGAGCTGGTCAGATTGACCTTTTTTCCTTTCTTTTTTGGCCAGACTCAAGAGGATCATGATTGACATGTGGGCGGGGCATGTTTATGAACTTTGCACACACTCGTAAATGCACCATAGATAGATGATTGGCATTCTTAGAAAGCTGCTCGTGCACTCTCTTTTTCAAGCTTCAGCATCAATATTACCTTTTTTTTTTGTCTTTTTTTTTTTTGTTTGTTTTATCTTTCTCATACAATTTAATTGGATTAAAAGAAATGCTAGTCTTGAACATATTTAAAGAGAAGAAATATGACAAAAACAAATTACTACTAGAAATCATACGTCTGAGAAATGAGCTTTTCACAAAAAAGTTAAATAATTTGTACAATTACACTCCAACATTTGCTTTCTAGACACATGATAGCTAAGCATGGGGTGGGGGTGAAACTGAATGGTCCATAAAAGGAATGCACAGTTATTCAAACTGATACCACAGGAATTCTTCTTTCTCACGTTAGCCGGGTGATCAAACTAATTGTGCTCTTCTTTGTGGAGGAAAGGCATTGGTTTCCCTTACAAGTTTCTGTTGTTGTTGTGGTTGCTGCTGTTGTGTTCGAGTCAGTTCTTGTTTTTTTTTTTTTTTTTCCTTTTTCTTGTTTTTTTTTTTTTCCGGTGTTCTCGAGAAGATGCTGTGAAATTGAACATTCTAAAGTTGGAATGGTCTTCCAGTCAACTTTGGAGTTTAAATGACATCTGAGGGGAAGAAAGACCACACAATGAGCAACAAGAGATTGATATGCGCACACACACATCCAACAGCTCCATTGTTTTAAACAGCTAGAACAAAGTCCTCCTTTATCAAACTAAGCAAACTAAACTAAACTATGTAAATATCCTGTAGCAGTAATACTGCTAGCATTACGAGAGGAGCCTTAAATCAAACAAGTCCCCCAGGCACTGGTGATCTCCAAGAGGGAGACTGGTAAGCACACTCTCATTGGAACTCAATGACGCCCACTTGGATGTGACATGACCGTAAACTTCCCCCCCTTAACAGGAAGAAGCCGCTTAAGACAAACAAATGTCTCGTCCTTTGTGTGTTTAAAGGGTGGGGAAGACAGCTATTCTATTCGATGCATTCCTGTCACAATAGCAGGCTACCCAGAGACTCTGTTGTTAGCTTAGAATACGATCATGCGGTTCTAGAATAACTCTTAAATCAACATATGTAAATATGATGAATGCGACCAATCAAGATGCACCACACAGGAGACGGCTGAGGTGAGGTCGAACCTTACTATCTCTGCCGCGCCGTGGGAGGAGCGCCCGGCGGCCTCAGTTCCAGATCTTCAGGAAGCTGTCCCAGGAGCCGGTGGCCACGGCCATGCCGTCGTCGGTCACGCCCAGGCAGCTCACGCGGTTGTCATGGCCGGCCAGCACGCCTATGGAAACACAAGGGCGCACCTCTCAACAACCAACTCACTGTAGGTAATAACAGGTGTGTGTGTGTGTGTGTGTGTGTGCGCATCTCATAATCTGGGTGTGCAAATTGGTCTGGGGGGGGGGGGGTTTGGTTTAAATGTGCAAATCTGCATTAGTGGGTGAATGAATATCTGGGTAGCAAAGAGCAGTGCCTCCAGGATCTTGCGAGGGTGGACTGCGACTGTTGCAGGCAAAAGTGACTAACATTGCAGTAGGAATTCTCAAAAAACCACGATCAAAATCGCTGTGATTGAGTTGTCTGATGCCGCGATCAAAGAGTAGTATTATGCGATTAGTATGCGACCTATACATATTCTCACTACTTTTCAACAGTCCTGTAAACTGAAGCCTACATTAAACTAATCATGGTGCAGGGCAACGTTTTCTAACCATAGTGAAATAAAGAACAGCTGAAATGAGAGCTGGCAGGGAAACACTGAATGTCACCGCATTTCTAAAACCGTTTCAATTAAGCCTTAAAAATGTTAACTTTGTTCCTCGTTTAGGAATGCAGGTGTGTGTGTGTCTACTCACCGGCACGGTCAGCCTTGAGAGAGTCCCACACGTTGCAGTTGAAGTCATCGTATCCGGCCAGCAGGAGACGGCCGCTCTTGGAGAAGGCCACGGAGGTGATGCCGCAGATGATGTTGTCATGGGAGTAGACCATCAGCTCCTGGTCGGCACGCAGGTCAAACAGCCTGCAGGTGGCGTCGTCCGAGCCGGTGGCGAATGCATTGCCGTTGGGGAAAAACTGTAATGCAAACAAACACATGAATTAATAATTACAGACGCCACTGGCTATCAGAAGTCAGAGCACAGGACAAGCCCTCCAGATGGTGCACAGTCAATGAGGCGAAGATTAAAAACATCCACTTTTAGGTTTCTCATCCCTGGGATAAAGGAGTAAAAACAGCTCATGAATTTTCCTGGGGGCTGATGTACTGTTAGGTTAGAGACAAAGGGCCTCAGGCAGAAAGCGATATAAAAACACTTTTCCTATTAGTTTTGTTTGTATCCACGATGTGTTCTTATTTTAATAGAACCCATTAATTTCTGAACCCATATTTCTTATTTTTGCTCATATATATATATACAAAGTTTTATATATATACACACACACACACACACACACACACACACACACGTGTGTGTGTGTGTGTGTGTTTGTGTACATAAAACTAATTTTCACAGTCGCCAAATTGTTTGTCCAACACAAGGAAACATAAATTTGAGGAACATAAAAAAACACGCATTAATATCATGTAATCAAATTTCATTACAATATGTTTTAGACTTGATGATTGGATTATTTAAGTTGTGAGCCAAATAAATACTATTGGTCCATTGCACTCTTGCATGATATTGCATGTGTTCAGCTTCTGAATGGCGTACGTACTGTTCTTAGATGCTTTGGCCATCTAGGTCTTACGCAGAGAATGCATTTTTAGGCATCACACATGCGTATGGGCACGTGCCAAAGCATTGCACACAGCACCATACCCGCCGTTTAGGGGCCGTTTCCTATACTACTAACAAACAACCAGCCACGCGCCTCCAAATTATGATCAAGTAGGATTCATCATTCAGCACCCCAGAGTAAGGGCACATTTGGATGGTAAAGAAAGGCTGGTGCAGCTGGAGTTGACTTCAATTTTCTCTTATTTTTAATACAAGTGAAATTTAAGAGAATGTTGATGCATAAGGCACCATGTTTTTTCCCCCCCCCCCCACACGGTTATTACAAGAATGAAGTTCTGGCATGAAATCTTACTATTTCATAGGATTGCAGGTTCCCTAAAGTCCAGCACTCAGCCACACAGACAGAGCTTAAGTACACTGGCCTGCTCAATTAAAGTTGTGCCTTTAATCTAATTAACTTTAAATGTCCCATAAGTGGATTTGGATCACTGACGGAGCCATTTATTCGTACACCTGCTGGAGGTAGATTGAAGACACGATATAGTAGGATAAACAGAGAGGTAGAATTAGAGGAGAGAGGATAGAGGAGGCAGGGGGGGAGAGAGAGACACACACGGAGGAAACAGGCAGGGGAGAGAGAGAGAGACACACACGGAGGAAACAGGCAGGGGAGAGAGAGAGAGAGACACACACAGAGGAAACAGGCAGGGGCGAGAGAGAGAGAGACACACACAGAGGAAACAGGCAGGGGCGAGAGAGAGACACACACAGAGGAAACAGGCAGGAGAGAGAGAGAGAGAGAGAGGCACACACAGAGGAAACAGGCAGGGGAGAGAGACACACACACACAGAGGAAACAGGCAGGGGGAGAGAGAGACACACACGGAGGAAACAGGCAGGGAGAGAGAGAGACACACACACGGAGGAAACAGGCAGGGGCGAGGGGTCACTCACGCAGATGGCGTTGATGTCAGACTCGTGGCCAGTGAAGGTCTGCCGACACATGCCCTCCCGCACGTCCCAGAGCTTGGCGGAGGCGTCACACGCGCCCGAGACGAATAACCTGGTGTCCGGGGCCAGGGAGAGGCTCATCACGTCACCGGTGTGACCCGCAAACGTGGTGGTTTGCTGGCCGGTCTCTATGTCCCACAGGGCACTGCACAGAAGCACAGATTTCAGTTTGACAGACACCTGGTCCCCCCCCCCCCCCACTTGTGTATGAAAACTTGGAATAAATGTCAGCAGCAGGACATTACAACCACCGCATCAAACTAAACCCTCAGGACACGCCAGAGGGAGCAGTGGAGTTATTCTACATGCAGTTCCCCCAACTCACCACGTGGTGTCACCAGAGCTGGTCACAATCTGGTTGTCATCCACGAAACGGCAGCAAGACAGGTAGCCTGAGAGACGACAAAACAACATTCACAGCTGACTCCCATGAGGAACAAACCCCACTACACATTCACCGTAAAATACCCCAAAGTGGTGCAAACACTGGACCAGTCTAAATGTATGTGGTTGACTGTGTGGCCAAAATAATTCTTTAAGAAACCATAACAACAGGATCAAACCAAGCTGCTTCAGAAGGGCTTAAATTCAATCACGTTATTGGTAAATATATATCTACTTCCCTTTCCTGTACATACATGACACAAGTTTGAGCCCTTTGTGGTAACATCTAATACAGTGACATCACACACAGGTACCCCGTGTGAGTGACGCACAGTGAGACAGCCATCAGTGCAGCACAGTCCATTTCAATCAATCCCAAGACCATTACAAGTTACACCATTTCAGATCACAGTTAAACATCATAGTCAAAGGTTTGGCAACTAGGAAGCAAAAAAATCGAAGTGTCTTTAAAAGAACCCTGAGGTAGAGATGTGGACGTGTTGTGAGTGCAGGTCTGCTGTCTGCGGTCTGCGGCTCCTCACCTGTGTGGCCGGCGAGCTCGCGGCTGACGCGCACGTTGCCCTCGCGGGTCTTTAGGCTGTAGATGGAGCAGATGTTGTCCAGGCCACCGCAGGCCACGTAGTTCCCTGAGGGCGCGTAGGCACAGGTCATCACCCAGGAAGAGCGCAGTGGGATGGCGTGGACCTGGGGGGGACATGGTGCAGCCCAGGCGTTAACAAACACACACAACTGGAGAGGCCTCTAGTCTATAGGACCAAAATCACACGCCAAGCAGTTCCTCCTGTAATGATCTGATCAGGTAGTTTTTGGGACTACAGATCAAACGATATAGGTCCTGGCCAAACAACTGGCACAATAGATGAAAGATTCTCCTTGCCAAACCAAATGGTCTCAGAGACTAAAAAAATAAAGAATTACTGATGCTTCGTCTTCTGAGAATTCGTTTAACAAAAGGATTTGGACAACCCTGGGGTGTGCAAACTGTGCTCTATGAGGCTGTTACCTTATTTGTGGTATAACTGTCCCAGATGATGAGCTTCCCATCCTGAGAGGCACTGACCAGGAGCCTGGAATGGAAAAGATGGAATGGAAATGATCAACTCCCGAGATAAGACAGGAATGCAGGTCGCGAGTACACGCCCCTTTTCTAAACAAGAGGATTTGAGTGTTTATTCCTCCAAGTCTGCATCCAGCTGAAAACACGACATGAATGCAGTCAGAAGCATTGGAGATGGTCACCACTACACTCTACAACCACACAATGTCCATCACCCTCACAGGCTAATTAAGGCACAAACATTGAACCTGCTAGCTCAACGCGAACTGAGGCCTTCCATTGACATCACAAAACCTGAACGATCAAGGTACAATACATTTAAAAAAGCCCAATAAAAAAAATCACATGCGCGACCTGTAGCTGCCTGCCTAGTTCAGATACTGTTCACCAGAATGAGGGCCCGCAGCCAGACCTGTCAACTGCACTGTGGTTTAATTAGGACGTCTTGATCCTCAGTGGATCTTTATAGGGTCGCAATGAAGATCCGCTGAGGATTGAGACCTTGTCTAATTAAAACACCGAGCTGGAGTACAGAATTCCGTTTCGTCAGCACACTTCAAAAAAAGATCTTGAACAAGGCATATCTCTGGGAGGCGGAGGAAACCTTGGCGTCATGAGGCGCTAAAGACTAGTTTCCTAGGTTGAAAATAAATAAAGTAAGACGCCTGCATGACACGGTCCGTAACATTAGTGCTCTCCCGAGGGTGGAGAATGGGCCACTCCTTTAGCAATGCATGCTTTTTTTAAGGACATACATGTCATGCCCACGTATATATATATATATGGCTTAGGGGTGCTCTCCTAGAACAGCCTCTCGTTTCAGGAGGCAGCTCGCTCATGGGTTCTCCCAGCAGCCAGGGCTGGAAGCTGCAGCCACGTAGCGGTATAACAGGGTTAGTCATACCTCCTACAGTATGGATGGCCTCCTACGCCTGACACCGTGCTGGGGTGAGGGAAATCACCAGTCTAATTGGAGCTCACCAGTCCAAAGAATAGGGTTGGGATCTACCGGACACTTCCCCATTCAATATTACCATATTTAACTGCGGATTCAATATGTATTGCAATCCTTTTTAAAAGTAGTATTGCAATTAGATATTAAAAAAATATATAAAATAAAGAATATGTTTTGCAGATTCTTGCACAGCAGTGCTAACTGGAGAAAAAGTCATGTGCACTCTTTTTTTTTTTTTAATTGCTCTTCCAGAGCATTTTCACAGACTGGAAGATATTAGGATGGGTTCAGCTTGGCGCTCACATATGTCTGCATAGCTAATCATTACTGTATTAATAAATTGGGGTTATTGGTCAGTCACGGCGTGTTCAAAACCAGTTTGGATGCCTTTTCAAGGCAACAGCCAGCAGCTATGCAAATTTAGACGAAGAACCAGAGGAAAAGAACATTGCCCATTTACGCGTAGGCCTAATTACAACCCATTTCATTTTATTTACAGTGATAGCTTCCTTCCAAAGCCAGAGTGTGTCATTTGCCAAACCATGCATGAAGCAATGAAACCACTGAAATTGCGCCGGCATTAAGAATCGAAACATGCGCGTCTCAAAGATAAATCGGAAGGGGATGAATTGGATGAAGTACTAAAACTTTTTACTGAGAAACTTGCAAAAACGTCTCTTCACACCCCACGTTTTAAAGGACAGGAATAGGCTTGTCTCTTTCAGAGTCCATGTGATAATGGCCTATGTCACTTTTTTTTCAATTGCTAGAAACCAGGCGCACCTATCATAGGGCCAATGATTTTCCATTTAAAAAAAATGCATTTTCCGTTTCACATTTGGTGAATTCCGTTTTTTTTTCCGTTTCAGCTCATTTTGTTCACCCTGAGGTATATTGATGGCTTAAAATGAGTGAATAAGATGTGCCCTTCTTAGATTGTTGTTTGCCAGCATTAACAGAACAGAAGACTAAACATTTTTTGTTTTAAATGCGATTGGGAAGACGAGCAAGTGAATGTGACAATGTGGCTTTAGCGGACGTGTGTGGGTCAACCGTTAAAAAGGGGGCGTGGCCGGAGCAGAGTTCAGCGCAGACGTGACATTTTCTCAGTGGTTTTGTTCTTTAATTAATGTTTGTTCATCGTTGCAATCGTTGTTGTGTTTATTTGAAAGAAATATAGCCTTGCAGCCCAAAATACAGGGGAATTTGGGCGATTTGTATGCACAAAATGATGTTTCCGTTTCAAAGTTGCAATTCCGCTTCAAAGTGTTCATTCCGCGAATTCCGTCCGTTTTCCGTTATCGCGGAAAATCATTGGCCCTACTATCATATTAGATGACATCACACTCCTCTTTATTCTCTGCACTATTTCCAGCCTGACCATGTTTTGTTAGGTAAAAGGGCTGCCTACATTGTGTAAGGGCTGTTCAGGTTCAGGGTCTCTTTCAGGTGCATCCTATCTTTCTCTCGGAGGTTGGAACCTGTCAGATTTGTGTTGGGAATGTAATCAGTTCATCATGTTTGGGGCACGGTTAGTTTTGGTAGTGATTTATGTGAAGGCAAAACATTGCTGCTGTATTTGCCAGTTCTAACATGTGTATGTGCCCATTAAAACATTACTTACTAACTAACTAACTATCCTGTCATGAGTTGGGGTTGGTGGGGGGCCCTACTACCTCAATGTTTGACATACATTTTATTAGTTGGGGATGAAATTTAAGACAATGCTGAAGTAATCCTAAATATTCATAATATGTTCCTCACCTTGAGGAATACGTTACAAATTACATTTTAGGACATGTATGACATCATCTGTAGTGGGTTACATTTAAAAAGTAACACTCTCACTTTGACATCCCATTTCATCTTCTCCTGGTTTGTGAAGACTAGTTTTTATAGGACCGCTTTTCTTTGTGAACAGAACCTCATGACCTCACTCGTATGTTTCCAGATCACACAAAATGGAGGTAAACCTAACAGGCAGAGGTGGCTTAGTCATCAAGTTAAATAACTGCGTCCAACAACTTAACAGCATCACTCCTTGTCTATAGGGCTCACCCTCATCCATACCACTCCTTGTCTATAAGGCTCATCCATACCACTCCTTGTCTATAGGGCTTGTCTATAGGGCTTGTCCAGAAACAAATACGTCATAAATACTTATTTGCAGTGTGTCAAATTTAAAAGGACCATTACCTGGAGTCAGTGCCCCAGTGCATGGCATAGATCTTTGCAAGATGCCCCCTCAATGTTCGTCTTGTGCGCATCTGAATCCGTCCAACGGGGTCAATGTTGGCGGTGATCTGGAGAAGAATGAACATGCATAGAATCAGTTAACAAAGAGATCGTGGCACTTTAGATAATACAAAAGAAGAGTATGCTTCAAGCCTTTAGAATAGGAGACAAGGACACATTCGGACACATAAGCTGACAAGCTGGATACGCTGAAAAGTCACTTATTTTGCATACATCTTGCAAAACTGTGTTCCACGGAAACGAAGGTCAGAGCTTTTTATATCAATGGCACTGTTCACACATCCTGCAATAAGGCAATGCTCTAGAATTCTGCTGCTATTTCGAACCATACCATACCAAAAGTGTAATACCAGATCACTGAAAAGGAGTATGTTCATATATAGCCCTGTAAATATAGCAGGTATAGTGTAATCAGGCTTTAGAGAGTAACCATGTAACTTCTCATGCAAGCTATGGAGGAGGAGATGCTTTGTTTAAAAGAAAACCCGCAGGCAAACAGACGGTTTGTGCTTATTGGGCTTGAAGTCACCTGGCCCTATATTTCTTTTTAAAGTTGGTTTTAGTAATTCACCTGACAAATGTGTCATCAAAATGGCATCACCATTCCTTGTCAGCAAACCCTCCCAAAATTAGAATTGAAATGTTCCCTCAACATCGCAGTTAATATCACTGTCCAATTTGGGCAACGACTACGGCTAAGTGAGAACAGGGTTTACATGCCGATGATTGTGTCAGCGTCAAATTTCCACCCGGAAGTGGGACACTAAACAATATGCAGCTAAACATAACTACTGTGCCCTCTTTGACATCACATAAAGTGAGACGTTTGGACAATGTACTGCACTCATGGCTTCAGAGAGATAATGGAATGTGTTTGTGCGTATGTGTGTGGTAGTGGGGGGCGAGAGGAAAGGACATCACGGTTTATGGTGCTGTCCAGCATGGAATGTTTACCTGTGAGAGCGTGGCATCGGCGCAAGCCTTCCTGGCATCCTGGGAGAGGACGGAGAAATGGAGACACATTACTCACACATCAAATAGCCATGCTCTTTCTTGGTCACACACACACACACACACACACACACACACATATACACTCACGTCATTTCCCTATTCTTACGGCCTGTTTTGTTTGCATCCATTTTACAAGGCTCGCACAGTAATGGAAGTATGGAAATAGGCATCCCCAGATTTGCCTGTTTTTCAGTTATGCAAAACTGCACACGGTTTCACTACCACCGCCTGTCATGCTATGTTGTCCTGGGTAGGTCAAAAGCCACAAAGCCACAGATATAAAGCCATCAGGGCAGGCAAACATCCATTTTGTTATTGGAATTATTGGTGGAATTTCTTGCATCTCTTTGTTTTCATTGGGGGAATCCTTTGTCAACCTAACTCTAGAAATCCAACAATATGAGCACAAGTGCAGTCTGGACTCCAAGGGTTTGTTTGTTTGGTGCCTAAAACCATACAGCTGACTTGTGTTAGAGAGGGAGGAGGAGGAGGAGGAAGAATGGCTCTTTACTCGGATCTGGTTCTTGAGCTGCTCAGCCTCCTGGCGTAACTGGTCCAGTTCACTCATTTTCCTCCTCTAGAAGTCTTCTCTCTCCAGCTGCCCACACACGGTCTGAAACACAAACACAGAAGAAAATCACTCATCCATAGCCCTATACAACACCAACAAGAGAAATACAGCACTCCCCCACCCTGCCGACTATGAGTGTACAGATCACGGCCACACACACACACACACACACACACACACACACACACACACACACACACACACACACACACACACACACACACACACACACACACACACGTAACCTATGATGTCCACACACTTTTAACTTCATCTACACAGAACTGGAGACCACCCTTCCAACACTGGCAGCCTTTACAATGTTATCTAACCACAGACACACCAATTGCTTTGTGGACATTTCTCTTGAATCCCTTTCCAACCAAACAGCAATGACAACCAAAATTCTCTTTTGGTTTCACTTTTACCGGGTCTATTTACCAAGAGATTGTTTATCAGAAACGACATCCACTGGTGGTTAAGATGGTGAGACACTGAACAATATACACTTTGATTTTGGTCACTCTGCCTGCACATTTTACAAACGCAATGACTTTAATGAGCCTGGCAAAAGTCAGCAGTGTGACAGCACGGTAGTAAGACCCACCAAGGAGTTCTTTCTACCCACAATCCTCTCTGTATCCCGTGTCAGTGTTGTCCCTTCTCCAGTTCGTCATTGACAATCCTGGGACACGCTTGATTCAGCGCCTTACAGGTAAATCCTGTTTAAGGTTGTTAAGATATGAGGACTTGCTGATGGGAAAAACAGCACCTATCCCGCTGACCCCAATCCTCAGAATGCACACACACACACACACACACACAGAGAGCAGTCAGCACCTCTTAGCTCAAGCGTGAACGTGTACGGGTTAACCCTGTCACCACTCTGCAGTTTGAGGAAGAGGGAAATAAAACTGTTCTCTGGAAGTGACCGCAAAGGGACCAGAAAACAGGCTCTTGACTGTTCAGATACAACATTGATCAATTCGATTCTTAAGACAACTTATTACTTATCCCTTCTGCACTTAAAAATCTTGTGCTATCAATAAACACAATTTGTTCTTGTTTTTTTTAAATATGTATCTTATTCTGTCTATTCTGAAGAGTCTGGCACAGTGGTTGCGCCGCATTGAAGAATTAAGTGCCACGTTTTTTTGTCTAAGACACTCTTCCAGACGTACCTCACATACCTACTTGCTATGTTACAGTAGCTTTCCCCTTACCTGGTGATACTTTCAGAGTGGTTTGTGAGGATATGAGAACCAACTCCACCTCAGGATACACCTTCACTCAATACCCTGTGCGATCCCATGCTAGATCTCTTTTCCCATTGGATGACCCAGTGATCGGCCTTTAGCCTGGTCAGTGTTTCCAACTCCTCTTATCTTGCTCATCAAAATGTCACCGTTATAACAATGATTACTACATTACACCTTCAGTGGACATTTGCCACACATATTCAGTCTGATCAAAATATAACTGAGGCACTTCCACTGTTCATGCAAATGATTTCTATTCTTGCTATTTCCATTCGGAGTCAATGCAACAGCTTGCTGGGACACTGGCTGCACTCAAAGTAAAAGCCAAAGAAAGCTATTTCATGGTCAACCGAAGCATATATATATTTGTGGTAGAACTTAGGCTAGGCTATCAACAAGCGATAAGGAACGACTGAGGGACTTGAGATTAAAATCGTATGTGGTCATGAATCAAATTTTCATTACTGGTTCTGTTCCGTCATGAATAACATTATGAAGAGTAGACAGAACAAACAGAGCTCTTGTGAGATTTTCAAGCTTCCTCAATGTTTACCAACATATGATTCCCCTTCACCACTAATAGGCCAGTGCAAGCGCAAGGGACAGGAGGTACTGGAGGGGTCACAATATTTGGAGTCCCACTTTTATAAAATGATGGTATTATTGCACTGAAACAAACAAACATTTGCTGACCACTTTCCACTTCACAAAACTATCCAGTAGGCCTCATTTTTTTCCAACACTGAAAACCCTGCTTTTGGCACAGACAGTAGAGATTCTGAGATTCAGAGTCATTTCCTGCTTCTGGTAGCTTCCAAAATACAGCTGATACAACAGTCACCCTCAGGAGAAGATGGGATTATTATTTTTAACGCTGTGCAATTTTTGCTTTTGGAGGATTGCTTGCTCTGACAGTCAGCAACCTAAAGCAAGCACGCAGTTTTCTAAACTTCTAAAAGGTCTATGGCATTGGGCATGTAGCTTGCTCCTCTCCTTTTCATCATCTAAACAAGCACCTGACAGCCAGTCAGCTGATAGTGTGGCAAACAGAGGAGCTGGCGAGGGGGCCTAAGGGTGTGGCACACTGCTTCTCCTCTGGGTCACTCGAGGAAAGCAGCTCCAGTGAGATGCTTTATTTACCATTCTAAGAAGACCCCGCCACACGCCCGTTTGGTCGTAGCGCCACCTCACTTCTGTGTTAGTATTCAACTTGATCTGGGTCCCATGGCAGAATATGGGAGGGGAGGTCATGGGTCACACATTTCATGGGCCCATTTACCACTCACATTAAAAGCTGTTTATTTCATGCTAATTAACCATATCGGCGTCACAGGAGCCAATGTTGCTGATACGGCGTAGCCGGGCCATGGCCCTATACCCTAGCTACCTAGTAACATTAACAGCAATCCTCTGCCACGGCTCAAGTGGGAATGTGAGCCACAAGATTGCCGTCTTCGAGAAGGGCAAAGGAGTGTGTCTATGTGAAGCCATTTAACATATTTTTGGAAACAGTGTCTCCAAAGTTAAATGTACTTGTTTGAACAATAATGCTAGGACCACCCTTTCCCCCAAAGGGGTGGTAGAATAGCCATTGTGTTATTTGCGTACACCAAAAGCACTGTAACGTCTGTGAAACCTCAATATGATTTCTGCTTTGGGTGTGGTTTGTGACGTGCATTCTGTTCTACAGAGTTTGCCTTAGTCCCATTACATCAATCCTCAGAATATGGCCAATGGCTTTTTGGGGCCACCATCCTAGATCAGGAGCACCTTTCACCATCCTCATGCTTATTTTGAGCAACGACTGAACTTGAGTCTATACCACTTGATAGGTTGACAAGATATTTAGCATTAACAAGCAATTGTGCAGCTGTACCTCATGAGATTATTAGTACTACTGTTATTGTATCCTGCGGAATTCGCACCAAACAGGATAACCTATTTTGGGGTTCTTTACTGTTATGTACAACGTAGATGTTGCAAAAGCAATACGCAACACTGCAACCAAATAGAGGTAGCCGTAGCTACGATATCAAGAATGTGGTATAAATGATGACAAAAAAAAAAGTCTACCGTAATTTCCGGACTATAAGCCGCTACTTTTTTCCCATGCTTTGAACCTCGCGGCTTAAACAATGACGCGGCTAATTTATGGATTATGATACCTGTTACGGTGGCTTTGTGGAGCTAGGATGCTAGCATGGATGCAGCCGCATGGATGCTTAGCTCCACGCGATTTCTCAGTATCTCTCAATAACTTAACTAATGTCAAAATAACCACAGTCTACCGGCATAGACAGAACACAACTCAAAACACTTTAGAAAATAAAAGTTTACTACAATACAAATCCAGTCTTCAAGTTCTTTAGCTCACTGGTTTCAAACTAGCGTCTTTCTTCTATCTCTCTGTCTTCAATCTAACGTTCTAGCTTCTGATTGACTCTTGCAACTGTGCTCTCTTAAAGCAACAGTGCACTTATCGTAACTGGCAAAACTAATAATATGCATCACTATTGTATTACTTTTGATATTAATTTTAGCCTGTGTAAAGTTAATTTGTTTCAATGTACCGGTAGGCACCTGCGGCTTATAGACATGTGCGGCTTATTTATGTTAAAAATAATTATTTTTGAAAAATTCAGTGGGTGAGGCTTATATTCAGGTGCGCTCAATAGTCCGGAAATTACGGTACTAACAAATGCGGTACTGGGCTTCTATCTTCCGTTTATTCATACCGTTATACTGTTAAATGCATACTGTTAACCATTTGAATGAACAGGACCACAAGCATGATTTGCTGTTGCTAGAGTTACTGTTGAAGCAACTTCTCTTGCATAACCAATACCCTATACTCAAGTAACAGTCTACAACTTAAACAAGATTTTTATCAAACCAATGGCACTACGAGACCAAATAAATCCTTTAGCATCAGCAAAACGTGGTTTGGGTAAAAAGAAGTTAAGTGGAAAAGGTTGGCCTTCTTAACCTGTTTTAATGTTATTAAAATTGTAATGTAATAAAAAAAAAAAACAAAGGCTATTGACTGTAACGTTATATTAAACAATCTCAGAGAAGACCTTTGCAGAAGATGTTTCCGATAGATTACACCTGCCTCGTAAAAGTAACACAGACCTTCAGCTCACAGTAGCACAAACGCAGTTGGCGACACACGACCACCAACAACGATATATTGAATCGGAGATTCATTACATCAATAACTGTTCCAATTTAATATGGTGCAAACCACTGTCCCCTCAAAAAATAAGCCAGCCGTTTCAGTATCTTTAGTATAACGTTTAAATATTGCACCAGTGGCTACATTTTAGGCACCGTCTAGAGTGTCCTCCCTGAGCAATCACACAGACAGCGGAACTGGAATCTTCAAAGCACCAGGGAGATGGTATTTTTAGTGTCTACTTTAGATGGAATTACACAGTAATTGTGCTTTACATTTAATTAAGTCAAAAAATGTCTAGAGATTAACTAGATTACATTTCTATCCATTGAGACTGAGAACGCAGTTAAGGCTTTGAAGGGCGGAGCTCGCACTCATCCTTTACAGAGAATAAACGTGTTTGTTTATTCTTGTACAGAGTTAACATGGATCAGTTAAGGGTGCCCCCCCCAGAGTTATCCATCTGCACAAATGAACAAAACTGCAAATTACAAGTGGACTAGGTTACTGAACCTGTATCACAGGGAGTTCATTTGCATTTAAACATAATGCCTGTGACTAACAGACTATGCTGACATGCTCTAGTACTTCACCATGTTCACCAAGAATGCAATTTCACAAAACAAAAAAACACTTCTCCCCAAAACATTATTTGGTTATACAGCCTGTATACAATACTGAATTAATAGGGAGGTCGCCAATGGTGAATTCTGTTGTTTGTTATATCCATACACTCATTGTGTGAAGAACTACACAATTTAAGAGAATCATGCTGGCCCACTTCCTGACTATTATACTTTAGTGGTGTTGATATGGCTTATTTTATGACCGATTTTCAGCATATTCAGTAAAGCTAAAGCAGGATCATAGAAAAGACCATAACCAGCAATATCACTAACGACAGCAGTAATCCTAAAAGCTAAAATCCACAGACAGTAAGTCTTTAATCCCATTCAGAACCTTCAACAGGAAAACAGCTGGCCAAAGCCAACCCCAGGGTCAGGAAACCCTGCAGCAACATGTTCTGGTCTACCACTACAACATAATCTTTTTCCAGCACCTCTTTTATTTAACCCATTACTGATACCCTCACTAATCCCCTCATCAACAGCTGAAAACATGATGGATATCAGATGCCTAATAATGCTAATTCAATGGGGAGCTATCTTATTTTTCACATTTTAATAAACAAAATGCTCATTTATCCTCAACGAGTAACTGCATTCTATATATAGGCTGTAGAATTGTGTCATTGTTCGAGACCTTAAAACATTCAAATGACATCAGGCGACGAAACTTGCAGTACAGACATTATCAATTCTTTACCCATTTTAACCGATTGCAGGTATTGCTCGAACATAAAATATACAGTTATTTCGCAACAGACCAAGAAAACTGCCGTGAGATTTGCTCTCTATGTGAACGATGTAGACAGCTCGTCAAGCCTCCTGCTCCATATTAACCATACAAAATGAACGAACGCGGAGATGAATAATTAACGTTAGTTTAAATCGGTGCTGTTGATTGTACTTAGGGAAACAGTCACGCTTTAAACTAATAAATATGTATTTTATATTACATAATACCATGGTCTTTATGAGGAATTGCTACCACATTAAATTATCCAGGCCTTTCCGAAGGCTCAATCGATGTCTTGCTTATGTCTTGCAGAGTGACACCAGGATTGCAAACGCCATCTTGTTCTGTAGCTACCGCTATTTAGGCCCAATACTGCATAACTCATTGATCCCAATAAGTTCCCGGTCCTGTTGGAAAGAGGAGTTGTTTTTATATAGCGGCTAAAAACGGAATTCGATTTTTAAAACTAGTTTGGCTTGCTTAATGAAACTCCCTATCCACGGCAAATGGGGTACATTTTCACCACTCATTCTAGTGACCTCAATTGTGGGCTAAGCTACGTAGCTAGCTGTTTCTCGCCCTTTAAAGTAGACTGATCATGTCGATAGCTTGCTAGCTAGGGTAACAAAATATACATCTAATATGTTTAACTTGTATTCGATGATCATCGAAATCACAACAGAACACGACTTTTTACACGAACTGTGAATTAAGTACTTGATTTACACAAATTGATGCTCGTCTACTGTCGAGCAAACAGCGCTATAGCGTCGTTGTGTCTTTGGTGTGGGACAGGAACTCACATTAGCTAGCTAGCTAGCAGGCAACGGTGAAATATATTAGCAAACCAGTTAGCACTCATTACAAACATGACTATATAGAACATGGCCTATACTTAGTAAAAGACAAAAGCTCAGTAGCAAGGCGTGCACATCTACGAAGGTAAACCAATTAACGTTATCTTGTTATCAAGTTGTTAAAGGCGTCGGTTCTATTTAATTCGGTAATGAATTAAACCAATTAACCTGGGAGCTCACCACCTAAACGCACGCTTGAATGGTAAAAGTGAGTGATAAATGGCCTGTTGCGGCTAACTAGGAGAGCTAGCGATAACTGTTTACACATTTGATTTCTTGGCCTATCTGAATTAATCATACACCCTCCGGTACTCTCAAGACAGGAAAGACAGTCAGACTGTAACGTTAGTGTACAGGCACACTACATAAATTAACCAACCCTTCTCCAGAGCAAGTGAGGAAAAGGCGAGCTCGGTAAAGTAATTTGTCTTGAAAACTAACTTAACGTTACCTAGCTGCCTTGCTATAAGGTAACCAGCCATGGTTAACGTTACGTCCTTTAAGAACTTGCTAGCGAAGTATCTACACTACATGAAGAAAGTGAGTTTCAGTTTCCACCAGCTAATTAATATTCTGCACCCATGCGATAACTAACTGGCAAACTCTTGCGAACAGTTTAATGTACAAACAGCGTTAATCATGTCGATTTAGATATGGTTTACCGACGCTCATGGGGCAAAATGTATATTTCGTAGTGAAACTGAAGCATTTCGTAACCAAGCCAGCTAATTGACGATCGCTAGCTAGATTTTATTCGCGGAAGGTAAATGAACGTAACATGTTTACTTCCTAGGATGACCCGAGACCTGACTTATGTTCTCTAAGATTAACGTTAGTAGCTAGCTAATGAGGTGAATAACGCTATAGTAGGTTACGTTATTTAACAGTCATAGAGTTATGACAAACATGTTACAGCCAGTCAGCTTCCTTCCGTCTGCACACTTAAACACTAACTTAACTTGCCTGTTTCCATTGCTAGATAACGCTAACGTTTGTCTGAAAATACCACCTCACAATTCATTGAAAATTGACAGTGTTCACGCTACTTGCTTGGAAACTCAGAAAATCGTCCTGATAGCTACCTACAGCCAAGTTAACCGTACCAATGACTGCTGAGTTGCAACTGTACTTAACCTGATTAACAGTGTTAACGTTAGTCAGGGAGCTAGCAAACAACCTACAAAACTGTATGGGTTGCTTAGGCCAATTCATCAGACTTACATTAACGTAAATGGTTATCAAACAAACGGATTATAACGTTATATCGGTAGATTCTCTTTAAAAATCTACTGTACAACATTAGTTAGCCAATTCCCTCAGAGGCTTGCCATTTGCAAGCCTGCTAACGTTAATTTGCCTCTCAGTTACCTGGCTAGCTAAAATTAACATAACGTTATACAACACGGTTTTACTGCAACTTTTTTATAAAAAAAAAAATCCAAAAACATAGCCAGCCCATAGCGCAATTTCAGAAACATCTCTTTTTTGGGGGTGAACCTAATTAACCTCAACTGCTAGATCTAGCTAACAGTGTAGCCAAGTTGCTTTTAACCTAGCGTTAGTTACAACAATTTATCCTAGCAAGCTAGCTTGGTGTCTTCCTGTGATAGCTAGCTATATGAAATACTAACGTTACCCCACCCCCCCAGAAAACACAGACAACTATTGGCAACACCGAACAGTGATTTTGAATCTTATATCCAAATATTAAACGACACTCATCACACATTACCTGTACTCAGTCGTTGTTGGCCTTTGTTTCAATTGCATTGACCGGAAAAACAATAATGTTGCTCTAAAATCCACAGATCAACGAACAAACAAGACTAGCTAGCTTGCTAACTAGCTTCAGAGGAGCGGCACTTCCCGAACGAGCCCAGTATTTCAAGAACCTGTGTCAACTGTGGAAAATCGCACTGTCTCTGAAGGCGACGACACGGAAATCTCCGTTTTAATCACAGGGAGAAACGATCATTGATGTCCATATATCAGCTTCACTCCGTAATGTGTCCGTTTGGGCGTCCCTTCCCGTGGGCTTCCTTGAAGGAACAGTTTCTGACAATTCTGTCCTCACCCGGCCATCAGAAAGCGAAGAGATGGGCGCGGTAACCCTGCAGTCTGCCTTGGGAAACCCCACGCTGCAGTAACGTTGTCACGCTCAGTAGGAGCGACCACCCGAATTCTGAACGCCGGCAGGGGGTCTGGGATAAAAATCAGATTCCCTAAATAAACTCCTCTGATTATAAAATTGTAAACAATAAAATTAAAATAAAAAACAATCAGTATGTTCACCTTTGCATCAGACTAAACAATCGTATTGATACTAATCAGCATAGGTCTGCCCGTTTAGTTTACAGACCAAAACTTGTTTTGGTGAAATTGTTTCTGGTTTAACTGTCGTTTTCACTAAACTTCAAATATGTAAAAGTAATCCACTGATATGGGACGAATCTAGTAGATATACCCTTCAGTTCTGTACAGTTTTGCACAACACCTGTCAGGGAAAAAAGTGTTTAAATGTGTAGTAAAAATGGCTGATTTAGCCCATTGGCAATTTTCTAGATTGTTCTAAGAATTAGAATATAACATACCGTAGGCTAGGCCTACGTGTCAAGGGTTTACCTGTGCGTTGGCACATTTATCACAAGCGCTGCCTGCGAATTAAGGATGTCTCTCATCCTAACCATGAATTTGTCACCTTCCTCCAATCCGGCAAGCATTACAGGAGCCTTCGCTCCTGCACTAGTAGCCCCAGGAAGAGCTTAACATAAGGCTATGACCCTGCTAATAGCATCATTGCACTCATTAAGGCACTGTTTACTGTACTTTAACGGCCATGTGATTTGCACTATTCATATTCTGCACAGTCGGAAACCACCTACACCGTTAAAATAATATTACTGTACATAAAACCAACTGTACATACAGTATGTTGTTTATACTCTGCATACAACTCTACATTTGCACTCTCTATTCTATAACTCTGTCCACTTCTCCTTTGTATTTACATATTTCAAATATGAACTATATACTATCATTGTAACACTCCACTGTCCCTCACATATTGTAAGATATACAGTAGCATCCTTTAGTACTTACTTTTCCTGCACTGTGAATAATACTGTATGTTTGCACTTCTGGTTAGATGCTACCTGCATTTCATTTGTTTTGTACCTGTACTCTGTACAATGGCAATCAAGTTGAAATTAATCTGATCTAATTTCTCACTCTTGTTTCAGGGGTCTTAGAATACATTGTCTCAGTGTTGCAGATTTGCTATGTCTACTTGGCAAAGGGGGGCAGCAGCCGACTATCCCCCCAACTCCAAATGTGAGTCTCTGGAATAAAAGTCTTGCACCCTCACTGCCTTACCACAGCATCAGGCTCATTGGTAAGCAGGTCAGGTCTGTCACACTGACCTCTGGATGTATGTCCTTGCATTTCACATGCCCGTGGAGATTTTCTTGTGTTCGTCCCTCAAACTGCACTTCACCCATTCCTTAGAGCCTCCAAACAGGGCTTTACCCGTTTAGAGGCTCCTCATTTAAGTTGCTAACTCAATGGGCACCCTCCCAATGGCCTCATAGGAACATTCCCCTTTCTGAAACCACAAGCAGCAAAATGTTGGCCCCACCTGGCTTTGAAGAAGTTATGGATAGGAACGAGAAAGTATAATAACTATGCGTTCCTATAACAGTAGGAGATTAACACATTACTGCTGACTATTGATTTGTACAGTTTGCAATACGATAAAAGTAAAATCTTGAAGAGGCCTGTAAGTGAAATGCTAGATGAATAATCAAACAGATGTACCCAAATATGAATATTATATTTACACATTTTAACAAGATGTGAGAATTTATATGATACAGCCATAGCCCTTTATGTGGAATGGGACGTATTCACCGTAATAAACCATGGGGCTGATTCACACGGCATTGTGTGGTTTGTCATTTGTTTGAGTTTGAAGGTACAAGAAAGGCTCGGGCTCAAATGCAAAATCTAATCTTTGTCTGATATCTTGCCAGTGGGCTCTCCTGATGCTGGTGTATTGACAGATGACAATAAATAACAATGTATTTATAACTTGTTTTGAAACTTGTTCTGCAGTGTGATTAGAGACCAGAGATTGGATTTACCTGTGAGGTGAGGAGACAAACCAGGCAGTTATTGCGAAGGTGATGATGAAGGCAGTGATGATATTGTAGCCTAAAGGTGGACCATCTCAGCCAGTGGCATGTGTTTATACCACACATTGGCCTGCCATGCCAAATCTAGTGGTGATACCCATGCAGGGAGTTAAGTGACTGCACCGTCATTCATGTTGAAGGGGTGTGGGAGGGGCATGTTTCTACTGAAATCCATAAACATCTGTAGTCTTTTTTTTTACACTATGGCACTGGTTGTTCAGCTTCTTCTCTGTAAGCAGACATGCTACTATCCAACTTGGTACCATTCAGCTTCAGGTTTAAAGGTGCAGTCCTTGATTGTAATCCATTAAACGTATTCGTCAAATTCAGTACAATTCTCCTCACGTTCTTCTAGCTTCGTCCTGTGTGCAATAAAAAACAACTCTGGTGTTCGTGCACAGTACTGGCTCTTTGAATGAAAAGCAAACAAAGCGGCTCTGACTGACCCTATACACTTTTCCAGCCAATCAACATGTTGCCTCAGGAGCATGGAAGGGAAGAGTTTTATTTGATTTGCTATTGAGCTGAAATATCAACAACCTTTCGGCAGAATTAAGGACTGCGCCCTTTAAGTCTGTGTGCCTGCGGTGAATGAAGCTGTCACCTCACCTGTGCCTCAAATCTGGATCTCTGGGGCAAGAACTCCGCACGCTAACCACCACACAGAAGAGCCAGGCTCGTTAATATGACAGTCACAGCACATACTCAACCAAAGTGATGGTACTCTTGTCACATCGCCCTCCTCCCCCTTGGGGAGCACATCCTTGTTTTCATCCACTCCTGCATGCATCTCCTACACTGTATTCTCCCACCCTAGGGTGCCCACACTCTAGTGCTCCCTTATTCCACAGGGTTTCACATATCCTGGTGTTACAGGATATGTACATATACAAACTGGTGCTCCCAGTGACCTCACAGAAAAGTAATCCCCCTTCTGACACCTTTAGCCTCATGTGACAGTGCATATACATTAAAGTGTGCTACGCAGTAAAACATTATTTGTGAAAAGATCCTTGATGGGAAAACTTTGCACATGGTCTTGAGGTGTGGTGTATGCTTTATATTTGGGATTTGCAGATTGAAGAACTGATGGCGATGCAAGCAGGCTAAACAATCTTATCATTGCAGTCAGGGATTCTTGCACTCATATCGTTAATTGAGTAGACCTATTACCCTATTTACCAGATTTTGAGGTATATTTAACAGTGGCAAGGCGAATATTAAAATGTGTTATAAATACAAATTTAAATAATTGTAGGTGTGAAAGTAAAGCGTAGCATAAGTTGTGTTTGATAACTCTGATGAAAAACCTCCATACACAAATTGTGGGAATATGTGAACGTATGACCCTACAAGGGGTTGCACACAAAGATTGATACATTTGGCATGTGGTGAGGGGTGAGAGCAGGCACCCCACCTGGCCTGAAACCCAACCATACCAAAGAGACTGGTTTGTATGGCAGTCAGAGGACATGCTCCACCTAGTATGGTTCTCCATCACAAGTTTCCTTAGAGATGCATTTTTTGATGGAAAGACTCAGGATAGGTGTTACGACCCCCTGCGCCCCTGCAGACTGTGTAGCGGCCATGCACCGTTATCATCTGCCTCCAAATGTTTATGTTGCGGTCACAAGCCGGCCGTAACAATAGGACAGGGTCATGGGGTGTAATCTTGCAGGGTCAAGGGTCAGACACATCTCATTGTCATGAATATTCAAGTCAGGCCTCTCCTCCATAAGGGGGTCCCAAAGACATCTTTTCAGTTTTTTTTTTTGTGGCCCAATTGGACTTAAGGCAGATACAGTATATATGTTGCAACCCATGGGCTGTAGTCAACATATACAGTATCTACATAGGCTCATTATGGAATTGATTAATTAGTTTCTGTTGATAAAAATCACTGTTTCATTTAACACAACAGTAAGAAGTTTTGGTCTAAAACTAGCAAGCTAACTACCTAAAAGGCATGCAAAACCTTGTAAACACCACCGGCAGCCCAGCTGACACTGATAAAAGCTGGAGAGCAAGCTAACTGGTGTCTTTTGCCGATGTAGTTGGCGATGTGATTTGCTGTGGCTGTGAAAGGCTGTGAAAGCTTTTCTCACATTTTCACAGGGTGCTTCATCCCAGACCACAGAACTACAGTGCATGGCCAGGGCAACTAGTGGGAACGACAAGTGGCATATCTGTCCTTCGCACCAATACCAACTCCACTCTGAGCCACTTCTCTAGGGTTAGGGTTAGGGTTAGGGATACTCCTCCACCATCACGCTAAGCACTGGCTCTAGGGCCTAGGGTGTTCTGAGCCCACTACTGTACTCTTTGTACACTCATGACTGTACTCCCGACCCATCCAACCAACACCATCATTAAATTAGCTGATGACACCACCGTTATCGGACTCATATCAGGAGACGACAAATCAGCGTACAGAGATGAAGTACAGAAACTGACAGTGTGGTGCTCAGACAACAATCTGTCACTGAACACCACAAAAACTAAAGAATTCATTCTGGACTACAGAAGGCAAAGTGCAGATCCGGCCCCACTCCACATCAACGGGGACTGTGTGGAGAAGGTCTACACCTTCAAGTTCCTAGGAGCCCACTTATCAGATGACCTCTCATGGTCTGCCAACACCTCAGAGATAGTGAAAAAGGCACAGCAGCGACTACACTTCCTGAGAGTAGCAGGGCCAATAACATCTTGAAAGACTCCTCTCACCCAGGCCACCACCTGTTTACTCTCCTGCCCTCAGGCAGATGGTACAGGTCCTTTAGAGCAAGGACCACGCGTCTAAAGAACAGTTTTTTCCCGACGGCCATCAGAACACTAAATACAGACATGCACTAAACATAGAATTTCATTGTGCAATATTAATACACTAATCACTTTATTGACTGCAAGTCACATATGCCATCTCAGTCACCTTACACATGTGTATAAACAAAACTGCTTCTGTATTTATTGTAAAGCACCTCAGGGAAGTACTGTTGCTGTATTTATTGTTCCTCAGGGAAGTACTTTAATCTATACCACCGCACTTGAACTCTTAATATATATATATATATATATATATATATATATTTTTAAGCTATTCATACTGTTTTTGGATAGTTGTAGTATTGTTGTGTTATATGTTGTCCCTCATCGCACCAACAGGAGCAACACTCCAAATTTCGTTGTATGCGAATACAATAACAAAAAAATGTTTTCTATTCGATTCTATTTCTATTCTCTGAAGTAATGTCCAAACAAGTGCCCTGACCTTTGAATGTTATAAATGTTACGGGGGAAAACCGGAAAATAAAAAAAATCTTGAAGTTGAAGAATCACAAACCCTTTTACTCCATTTTTACACCAACTGCAGCGCAGAACAGGTAGTCATTCACTTAACAAAATTTGACAAATTGTGCAAAGATGGTCATTCATATCTGTACAAATGGGAAAGATGGTCATTCATATCTGTACAAATGGGAACAGTAACCAGGATCTTGGTGTGCAACGTGTTTCTGCTATTCCCTCTTCTACCGTTAAATATTTTCTTCCCATCAAACATGAGTAGAAAGTAATTAATGGCCATTTGTTGTGATGAAATGACAATCTCCAGCATTGGTTGACTCGGTAAGACATACTGTAGATAGATAGATTCAATTCAATTCAATTTATAGATAGATAGATAGAAAGATAGAAAGGAAATTTAGGACATCCAGTAGCTAACAACTCACAAATAGTGACAAAACATAAATACACACAAATAGTAACGAGACATACTAAACAACAATTTAAAACTAAGTTGCAAAAGGCATGGCATAGGCTTGACAAGTCCACATTCAGTGGTGTCATATTTCCAGCATCCCTGATGGGAATCTCAATGCGATGGTCGAAATAAGCTCAAGTCCAAAGTGTGTCCTTATTTGGCATTCAGTAAGGAAGCCTCTCACTTGGGAGTCCACAACACCTGCTGGACACGCCTTACCCATCAGCCAAGAACAAGTCCCCAGATCCCAGAGTTGTTGCATATCACAATCTTAAAGTCAGAGCACTGTTTTCAAATTTACTACATTTACAAATATATTATATAGACTCATATAGATACAGTTTTGTTGTAATGTTTTGTAAATGTTGTCGGTTGGTCACATGACCTTCAGGGTTAGATTTGGGTAAGAGTATAATTCTTAGCAATTACTAAAATATATTAATATAATTTGAAGTGATTGTAATGTTCTCTACCCTGGATCTCTTTACAGTGAATGTTATCGTCTAGTTATATTTCTCTCCACCCCAAGCCAGATATATTGGGGGATATTGCAGCTGTATGCCTTAAAAGGGCTAGACAGGTTTAAATCCTGTGGGATCTCTCACATAGCCTCCCAACAAATCTTAAGACAGATTTGGTCTGCAACTTCAGTCACAAGTACCAGCAGTGCCCGTGGGCTCAGTGGAGGACTCCTCGTGTTCAGAATGGTAAGTTTAAATCCATTCATTATTTAGCATTGCATGTGGCACATAGACCAATAGTAGGCTTTTGACAAGCATGACTCAAGTTTGCGTTCACATAAAATATCATCACATTATTATAGTTTCTAATAGTGGAGCTTCACACGTGTGTTAACAGTTAAGACATACTCCGGTGATGTATGAAATGGAAGGTTATTCCAGAAGTGTTTAACAGTTATACATATATTATTCTTTTGTTCACTGATTTGTCTGTTTTAGGTAATATTCTTCTTTATAGCTAACTAAATTCAATAAGTGAGAGTATCACATTTAACTAATGTTTGTGTAGATAAGGAACGATTGCATTACAAAGCCTGTTCTGTGTTCCTTCTTTTCTCTAACCAAACAGGCAAACAAGCTGACCCCAGAACAGATCACAGAGTATAAGGGGGTGTTTGAGATGTTTGATGAGGAGGGCAACGGAGATGTGAAGACGCAGGAGCTGGAGAGGCTAATGAGTTTGATGGGCATCAACCCCACTAAGAGAGAGCTTGGCCAGATGGCTAAAGATGTGGATAAAGATGGTAAGGTTCTGATCCTCGCCCTAATGTACTTATCAATCAATCAAATCAGTCTATGTAATTGTCGAATTTTGATGTCTAATTTGAAGCTGAATTCACATTTTTAAGTAGATTTCAAAACCAGACACACTGCGGTTCCCTTTATGAAAGTGGAACTGGGTGGTGACTTGCATTCTAGAACCCATTCAAATGGTGGCACATGTGAAACTCGTCTGTCAGTTCCTTAATGGGTTGTTTTTTCAAGCAGGCATGCAAACGGGCCCACTGCTGTTGTGGGTCACTCATGGGACATGTGGTCAAAAACTAGTAGAGTGAATGCTTAGCCAGGTGAATGTACCAGAAGAAACATGTAGAAAGGAATGCAGAAGAATCTCTGAGATGAGGAAATAGCCAGTAGCGAGCTGCCAGTAAGGATAGGAGTAGCACCCAGACTGTTGTTACACAACACTTTTTCTGCCTGGAAGGACTTGTCAGACAGGAAGACTAAGCACAAAGTGAAGTGGAAAAAAGTTTAGTTTTTTTCTATTACCTCTAGTGGACATTGAATGCATTCTGAAGATATTAGAAGGATAATTTCAAGAATTCATGATTTTTATACTTTAGTAGGCTTTGATGTGTGTGAAACAGTGCTTTTCATTTCTAGTGAAAAGTGCTAAAATGAGAATCAGATATTTAATGACAACATATTCCTAGTTATTGCTCTTTCATTTATTTTCTTTAAATGTTCATTTGAAGGATTTATAATCAATATGTAGAACCGAAGGAAAAGAAAGCATTGCATAATCAACAAAAAGCCTTCACTCAACCAATTTTAAACCCATCTCAAACCAATTAGCAGAGGCTTTACTGACCTCTGGTGTCACGTTTCTGCAAATGCAGGCAAAGGAGCTTTCAACTGCGACAGCTTCTTGGGATTGATGGCCTTATACCTCGAGAGGACCAAGAACCAGGATGCAGAGCTCCGGGCTGCCTTCAAAGTGTTTGACAAAGATGCCAAAGGCTATATCGACTGGAACACACTGAAGTATGTTAATTGCTTAAAATATTTGTCTAAATGTTATTTGTTTATCTGTGTTTATTACATGTGCTCCGTGTGAAACTATCTCGGTGGACCTGTATTGACCTGGTTAAATTTAGTTGGTGCTTGGAAAAGAAAACTGATATAAGAACCTCAATAATTAAGAATAAAATGATCAAGGAAGACCACCGGCACTTAGTCTATAACTTTGTGCACAATAGCATAGAGCACAGATCAGAATAGCAGAGGAAAAAACCCGACTGACCAAACTATGTTTGCACAGATCTACCAAACTTTGATCTTATCGGAGTCTTGTGGGAGTTCTATGATCTCAAGTTCTTCTGGGAGTTCTATAAATCACGCGTGAATTCCTCTATGTTGTTAGGTATGTGCTGATGAATGCAGGAGAACCCCTAAATGAGCTAGAGGCTGAGCAGATGATGAAAGAGGCTGACAAAGACGGTGATGGAACCATTGATTACGAAGGTAACACTATCAATACTGATACAAAACCTAAATATGTCTTGTGTAGTTAGGGTAGCCTTATTTTCGTGTTACACAACAACTACTAGCTACTAAATGCAAAATGAATCTGTATTTGTACATGATTACACAAAAATAAAATAGTATGTATTTAGTCTTTTTTTAAAGTTAACCATGAATTGATGTTCATGTCCCCAGAGTTTGTGGCCATGATGACAGGAGACTCGTTCAAGATGAGTTAAATGTTCTGAATGGGGGAGGAGCAATGGGTGGACTGGATAAGCCCTGTTTTGGACATCATTGAGTCAGAAAAAGAAAGAAGAAGACGAAGGAAATAAACAGAATAAACAAATAAAAATGTTTACAGTTAAAATGGGATAGCAGATATGTTCAAAGATGCTCAAAAGTGTGCTTGTTGAATAAATTGTATGTTCTCTTTAGCTTCATTATGTGTATGTACTGCATTGTCTTGTCTGCATTATTCCCAAAATAGCAGTCATCCTCAGTATTAATATACAAAAGAGAAGAATTACTGAATAAACCGCCGCGATTAGGGCTCTAGTGATGATTGAGAAGAAAATGGTAATTTTAAGCCAGATATTGTTGTCTCCAAATGTTTATTGTCCAGCACAATATGCCATCCATCTCACCATTTCACAGGGAAAACAGAAACTCTGTGTGTGTGTGTGTGTGCGCGCGTGCATGCATCTGTGTGTGTGTGTTTGTGTGTGAGAGAGAGAGAGAGAGAGAGAGAGAAAGAGAGAGGGAGAGAGAGGGGGGGAGAGAGTGAAAGAGAGAGAGATAGATAGAGAGAGAGAGAGAGAGAGGTTTAAGGCTTTAGGTTGTGATAGTTCTAGGGTCAGTGCTTAAGTCAGGATCAATGAGGATTCTGTTTTGCCTGCCAGGTTTTAATCGAATCCTACCCAGGCCTGAACAATCATTTTCTGATTTTGAAAAAAAAAAAAAAAAAACATTTCTGTCCCAGGACTTCCCCTCAGAGAACACCCCCCACCCCCCGAGTTATTAAAAATACCATAAGCTTGAAAAGAGGATTTAAAAATATGAATGGAAAAGGGCTTAAGGGAATTATACTTGCATAGTGCAAAGTGTGCTAAACACGTGGAAATGTATTTTAACATCAGTAAATCCATTTAGCCAATCATTCCTCTAACTTACCACAGTTAAATTGCTATTGTTTATAAGAATATTTTTTTATAGTCCATCACAAAACAGATCACTCTAAGCACTGACTCTGTGTTATGAACACATTGAGTCATATCTGAGTGTCCTCACGTCAGATGTGAGAGGAAAGGGTTCATTTTTCCATTAGCTGCCTACCCGGATGCAGTCATGGCATCTGGTGTGCACAGCTATAAAATCCTGCTGACATCCCTGCTAAGACAGACGGACAGCTCAAGAAGCCAACCAGAGTGTCAGATTACATCCCAGCTGGCCAATGGCAGAGCTGCGGTCGGCCCTGGTGGGCTGTGACTCTGGGAGCTCAGCCTCTCTGTGTGTGTGTGTGTGTGTGTAGCATCCCTGGAGCTGCCTGCGCTGTCTGAACTGCAAGAAGCAGGAGGAAAACAATGGGATCTAAAGGGAGAGAGGGGGAGAGCGTGGTCATGAGTGCCTGAGTGGAGAGCACAGCCAGAGGCGCATCCTTCCCCCGCAACTGCTGCCCAAGTGGTAATGGATTTTTGCTGTTAAAAGATTTACAACCCTTTCAGCAATAGATCCTCCTCCTCAGGATCAAGAAGAAAGGAGGAGAAAGAGGAGTGAAGGGACAGAGGTTCTCTCTTTTCTTACAGGGCGCTCTTCATCTCTCTATCCTGAGGCTCCCCGGCTATCAGCTGTGTATGTGTTTTCCTTCCAAATAAGGTAAGCGCCTCCATCACTAATCTAGAAGGTCAGGCAGGGTTACCCAGTGACGCTAGAGGGAATGTATGTAGGCCAGTGCTGTAGCAATGTGACAGTTCTTTTGAAAGGACTCTGGTCAAAAAATAACACTGTGATGTGAGGCAGTGGGGCATTCTTTTTTTTTTCGTCCTGTGATATTTGTGTGAACGTCTTTGTGCAGTGCTGTTGCCTCATTGGATGAGAATGGAGGCTCAGATGGGTTCGAGCGGTTTGATTGGCTGGGATATTCACATGTTCCTCATTAGGGGCGAGCAGACTGTGAGTACACACTCCAGGCAGCGCTGTGGTCTCTGGCTTATTCCTGTCGACTAAATAAGTGTCAGAGCTTGTCGTTGCATAAGAGGATTTCTCCCACAGCTATCCACAAACACACAGGTCAGAGATATATCTGACCTAGGTGTGACGTGCGCTTCAGATATCAGAAAGTAATCAGGAAATGGAAATGGCTGCATAGGAAAAAGACATACCTTAAGGGTGTGATTTGCAGACCATAAGAATGAATTGAACTAATGATGTAATTCCTATGGAATAATGAAAAAAGATAATGTTGCCCAATATTATTGTACAATGCATATTCCCTCTTTCTTTCAGGAGATCATGATACATTTACTTGAATAATATCAGAATTATATTATCTGTTTTTTTTTTTTTCTTTAGTGGCAACTCAAATTACATCTACAAATACCTACGAAAACACTGTCTTGAGTGCTTTCCCCAGAGACATGTATATGCATTCATTTAATTTATGTTGAAAAAACGTATATCCTCACTGATCACTGTAATGATTTACTATATATTCAGTATATATTATTCATGTATAGAATCCTTCTGACAAGCAACTAGGTGGTGATTGGAAACAACACATGGACAGGACCCTCTTGAAGAGGTTGCCTTGCCTCTCTGAGAGGTGGATAGGTCAGGTGTTTCACACCATTTGCAAACCTTTTGTTTTGACTGCACATTGGAGAGATAAAGAGGATTATGGGAGCCACTGAAGCGTGTCATTTAAGGACAACTCAACTGGACATGTTTTCTGCTCTGTGGCAGCTCACGGAGCCACACAATGAGCCAAAATCATCCGCCAGCATCTCCCATTTCACACAATACACAACATGTAAGTTGTGTGGGTTTAACACTCTTTTGCTGGTGAGTTGCGGTGACTTTCGGATCAGTCACAAGGTGGTATGTCAGGTGCATAGCCTCTCAGTAGTGGGGCGATCCTCTGCCTCTGGTCCGTGGACACCCAGTTTGGTTCAGCGGGTTCATGGGAAGGTGAGTCCAAATGCCTGACCCCAAAGATTGTTTGTTGTTATTTTTGTAGCGGCTGCAGCATCTCTATGCAGGGCCATTTGCTCCCGTTTTAATTGGAGCTAAACTGGCGCCAGATTTAACCATGACATTTGACTTGGAAGTTGGAAGATACTTTTATCTGTATGTAACTTGAGTCCCACCACCAGGGTTAGTCAAAGGCCCACAGGGACTTAACATGTGTTGATGGAGAGACAGTGGTTCAAGAGATGATGATTATTCTCTGGTCTGTTCTGATGTTTTGTTTTCATTTTCCCCTTTTGTTTTCTGTCTATGACCCTGACAGGAAAATTGTCAAGGGATTGATCTTGCTAGATGCTATACTTAAATACTTTCCTTAAGTAAAACGTAAGCAGTCATTAACTTAGCAAGTCATTGACCATATGTTATGTTCTTTTTAAGATGTGACAATGAAGCATCACATAAGTGTTAGGTAGTTTTTTTAGCTAATCCTGAATAAATATTGTGAAACGTGGAAATTAATGAACATTTCAAAACATCAATACTTTCTAAGGACAACAAGTACTAGGCTCTTGAAATTCTTTCTGAAAACTCATTACATGTTTTGTCCTAAAGATGGAGCCAAATTGCTGGGCCATTGCATCGCTTATATGTCAACACAACCTGGGCTGCGTGCCCCTAAAATGTTGTTTAGCAACTACCATTGTGAAATGACAGCAAGACTATCATTTTGAACAATCTCTCTTTAATGTCTAAACCATTTCTAGTAATTCAGATGACGTGATTAAATGACAGTGTTCAGTTCAGTGAATTTCAGTTCGTTCTGTGCATCCTTATTTTTTGTTTTAGGCTTCATAACATATTTCTTTACATTTCTTGAAATGAAAACAAAACCCAGAATGGCTAAAACTTGAAGCAATTTAAGACACTGGGGGCTCTTGCATGAGTTATATCACTGTAGTAGGTGTGGACACATTCTTATTTAGAATAGAAACATTTATATATTGTACCTTTAAATATTTTGAGACAAAAACATAAACTACAGATCTGACATTTATATGCCTTACCTACATAGTCATTTGCCTTCAAATGTTAAGATTTGACTTTCTCAATTCTCATCACCTGAGGCCTGGAAAGTGCTATGACACGTGACATGCTAATATTTACATTTATATACCTAATAGTATGCTTTCTGTGCCAGATACTACACATTCCACATTCCTTACATGTAGCTTCACAGTCACCTATAGGCAGGTGTGCGTACGCTTCTATGTGTATGCAATCGCGCGCCTTTTATCCGTGTTCTCTCTTCTTGAACGCCCCTTCAATACGTGGGCCGGCTTTTTCTGGGTATTGCTTTTCCTCGGTACAGTATTTGCCAGGCTGTGCCATTCTGTTCCTCGCGTCACCATGTGACCACATCCTGCCCACAACACTCGCTACTGCCCAAGGCAGGGAGGGGCCACTGGCACCGTAAACGGCACACCGAGCCGCTTTTTCGAGCCATCTCTGCCTCTCTCTCTCTGGGCTCACTTCCACTCCTCAAAGTACCCGTACAAAACATATATGTACACACTTACCTCAGGCACATGGTGTGTGTCGCAACACCAACCCCCTTGCTATTGCCCAATCTCTTTGAGACCACGGTTAAAGTAAACCTAAGCATAAGCTGTTCTGAGAACGACGTTTGACATCTTCACAATGTTGAGAAACAGTTGGCCCAATCTGCGCTGATGTCAGCTGGGACTCGAAGATATGAATGAAGTTCTCTTTAATTGTAGAGCGTGTTGACACAGGCAAACCACACGTGCATGAATGAGTTGGTTCCATCTGACCTGCCGATGTCAGTTTGAACCAGTGTGACTGCAATCCTCCCAGTGTGGTTAGACTCACCAGACTTCCTCCTGTCTAAGACCCCACACACACATTCAAACCAACATCCTAACGGTTCTCAACTGGAAGCAAGGGGGCCTTTTAGTGGTTTGATCATTGGACATTCAGTGGCACACACTCTCACTCGCACATGTATGCATGCGCTGCACACACACACACACACACACACACACACACACACATTGCGAGAGAAAGAGAGAGAGAGATCAAGCTGTAATTATCTGTCCTGTTCCAATCAGATGTCTTTCAATGACTAATGTACCATAATGATGCTAATGATATCGTGAGTGATGATGTGAAACACGGGGCCTCTCTCGCAGGTCTATTTTTACCCCCGGGCTCTGGGCCATGTCTCCTGAGTCTCCGCCGGAAGCAGCATCCTGGGAGCAGCCGAGCCGTGGCCCTGCGCCACCCGAGGCGCGAGACTGAGGCGCAGATCGGAGACGCAGCACTGAGATAAAGCGCCCCGACTCCAGTGCCACCCCCACACGGAGCCCGTTTGCTCATCTTGCCTGTCTGCAGCGCTTCCTTCCCTCCCTCCCTCCCTCCCTCTCTCTCTGTCTCTTTCTCTCTCATCTCATCTCTTTGTGCATCTCACCATGGCGACATCTACAGCTATAGGACCTGACCTCCTCCTAACCCCCACCCCCAACCCCACCCTACTGCTCCTCTCCACGGTGCCCGGCACGCCCACCTCCCCTCCCGTGAGCACCGCGGGGCTTACGACAGCCGCGGAGAACATCACGACCGCCGCCGCCGCCGCCGCCGCCACACCGACTGTCCCTCTGACCACCTCGCTGGCCGGCAACCAAACAGCCTTCAATGGCACGGAGCTGCCCCAGGTGGCAGAGCAGGCGGCGGGTATGGGCATGGTGCTCGTGCCCTTCGGCATCATCACTGTCCTCGCCCTCCTGATCATCGTGGTGAGTCGAGCCTTTGTCTGACTGTTCCACCCAAAACTCTTTCTGCTAATCTCCATCGCATTAAACACCATGTTTGTGAATCAGTGTATGCCTCCTCCTAGGCGCACGGAATGAACAGAACAGACCCCCTCTCATAGTTGGTACTAATGTCCGCACACACACCTCAACACAGCCGCCACTCTCCACAGACTTTCTTGAGCAGTGCAAAACAGGTTACCTAGATTTTCTATGATCCCAAAAAGAATATAACCAGTCACATGCTTGAGAATGTTCGATCAAAGAAAGCGAGCAAAACCCAAGCTGCACTAGCTGTCTGGCATAGCAGTATAGGTTTTTTGGCAAACTGTCTATGAATGTGATTTGCTTAAAAAACAAGGCGCCTGTCAACTCCTGAATAAGTTTGAGTTCGAGGTTGGATGCCACACAAAATGAGCACAGGTGCCATTGTGCTAAAAGCGATAAAGGCACTTTCAATTGCTCAACTGTTTTGTTTTTCCTACATAGTGTCAGGGTCAGTATCGTTGAATGTTTGGGCTGCTAACTAATGGTGCTAATTTGACTGTTGATGTCTGTCCCGCAGCTGCTATACGTAAGGAAACGAAAAAGGTAAAAGCACACTTGTCTGCACACATTAACCTCAGACTCAGGGTAAATGAGCCCTGTCTTTTATAAGTGACATTAAGAGGCAGTTATGCACTTCAGTGCATCACCGCAGATTAATGTTGCGTCATTAAACCCGTGTGACCTCTGACCCCACTCCTGGCAGGCTGGAGAAGCTGCGACACCAGCTCATGCCTATGTATAACTTTGACCCCGGCGAGGAGCAGGATGACCTGGAGCAGGAGCTGCTGGACCACGGGCGGGATGGCAGCCCAGCGGGACCCAACGCCAAGGTGAGCAGCCCCGGTCCAGGGAGAACCAGCTCCAGCACCTCACACACACAGAAGGAGCATGTTTGTGTATCAGGACATGAGTCCTGGATTAGGATTAGGAGAATGTAGTTTGTATGACGGAGTAAGAGCATGTCAATGCTTTAGTTTGCTGCCATTTGTAATCATTGCTTGTGAGAGAGTCTGTTTTTATCACATGATTTTGAGAGTTGTGGACCAAGTGTTTTTTTTTTTAAATGAAAAGCCATATCTGTTGCTTTTTGTTTTCTTTCTTTGCATGGCCTTTAAGTTATGACACATGACTGGTGAAATGGTGATAGTAGCGTATGGTAAAGTATACCCAGTGGTGTCTTGGCTTTGTGTCTCCATCACTCTTCTGATCCTTTGTGGGCTTTTTCAAACACATCCATGTTTATTAATAGAGCTGAAGTTCTCTCTGCAGATCAAACCATAGGAAACACGCTTGTACATAACAGTCACAACCAGTCCTCTCTCTCTCTCTCTCTCTCTCTCTCTCTCTCTCTGTCTTTCTATGTGTCTCTTTCTAACTTCCTTTAACTTCACTCAAAAACTATAGCGCTTTTTCACAGTTAATGTTTTCAAACCCACTTGATCCTCTCACCTCTTCTCAGTTGCACGGTTGCCAACTTCTCTGTCATGTTTGAAGGTGTGCAGATTTGCTTCCCCAACTTTGTCCGATTCTCAACTTGGTTTGAAGTTCTTAAGAACTTAACTGTTTAAAAGGTGTGACTAAACACCATTTCAAACTGCCCCTTGACCATGTTCTTCACAGAAGAAAACTTTCATACACACTCACCTTCATCTGTATTTATTCTCCTTCTGTTTCTTTCGTTTCCCACCCTTTCTTATCTTCTCATCCTATCGACCTTCCTTGGCATCTTTTCCCTCTCTTTTTGTCTTTTTCGTCCACTTCTAAAATATGAGGACTCAACACCAATGATTTTTTCCTGTCGGTAATTTTGTCTCTCCCTCTCACCCCAGACTCTGACAACGAGCCAGGGCGCGGCGCAGAGGCCCAGTCGTCTGGTGTTCACCGACGTGGCCGAGGCCATCAATGCATAGTGCACATAGACCTGACACACTGTTGGAGAATGGTGAAAGGACTAAAGATCTGAGAAGATGGACTGAAGGTTTTCAAGCATGGAGACCAGTTCCAGATTTTTTGGTTGTGACTTTTTGGGGCGTCCTGATGGGGAGATGGAAGATGGTTTGTTATCTGTCCTTGTCTGGACCACAAAAAAAAAAAAAAAACCTCTCGTCTTCCAGTTAAATATAGCTTTTATGTTATGAACAGAGAATGGTATTGAGTTGAATGATGAATGATACATGAAAATGATGTTAATTTGATGATATTTCAGGCTACAACAAGCAATCCTTTCCTGAGTGTTGTTTCTTGTTTATTATAAGTGTATGGGAGCATTGCACTATGTTACAACTTCTTTGTGTGGCAACTCACTGCTGGATGGTTGGCATCTCAACAGCTTTGTTGTATTCAGTGTTTATTTCCCTGTGGTCACTATCTTCCTCTAAATTAGGGCATAGAAAATACGACTTGATGTCAACAACTGTGTGAAGAATTTAGAAACCTCCTGAAAAGTGAAGTAATCATCAGAAAATATTTCCATGGATTATGCCAGTAGCGAAGCGTAGGTGATGACATTCAAGTGTCCCCCTTTTAAACTGGAGTAGCTGCACCTACTGTCCTGCACACGCCATGTATGCTGGAGCTCCAGTGCTGGGCTTGGTAAGATGACTGGGATCAGAGTGCTGAATTCTCAGGCTGACTTTTCAAAACGAGCTTTAAGCTCTGAACTATGGCTTTGTAGCCGAGCAGATTGTGTGGACTGGATTCTTTTCTTTTGACCGTTCTGTTGTTTGGATACACTGCTGCATGCATTTTAGGATCTCATTGAATGTCCTGGGACCTTCAACAAACAAAAGATGGCCAGGTGTGGAAAAGAAATGTGAATGATAGCAGGAGCGACAGAAGAGTGCTGGGTCACAGGAAGAGAGAGAAAGAAAGAAAGAAAGAAAGAAAGAAAGAATTTCCTCTGTCCCACCTGACTCACCTTTTCAAGGGAACCTTTGTGAGAATCTAGTGTTTTAAATATTTACTTTTTTGACAAAGGGAATAAACACATGAAGAAATATTCTCTAAACTGTAAATGCAGTGTTTTTGTTATGACCTGCTTAACTCTTCCACTCTTTGTTAAATGTAGGAATCAGATGTTTGACATGGATCATTACCTTGAGAGGGCTGACAGAACAATCAGCAAAATTCCTTGCGATTCTGTTGGATAATAAATAAATAGATTTGAAATAGACTTAATTACACTTATTTTATTATAAATACACTTTATAATTCATTAGTCAACCAGCAAACAGCAGTGTTTTATTTCATCCTGGCCAAACGTGTTGAGTAATAATAGTTTATTTTATTTGTAATGCACTCTTCATTCAAAAGAATCTCAGTAATGTATATCTATGTATGTAATAACCAATTAGCAATAATTACCAATTTCAATGATTATATTCAGTTAACTAGAAAATGCATTTCCTGAAGGAAATACCAGTACATGAAATGCAAAAGTTAAGAAAAGAAGAAGAAAAGAAAGAAGAGTGGAAGTGGGAAAGAAGAAAGGAAAGAAGAGTGAAAGAAGGAAAGAAGAAAGGAAAGAAGAGTGGAAGAAGGAAAGAAGAAAAGAAAGAAGAGTGAAAGAAGGAAAGAAGAAAGGAAAGAAGAGTGGAAGAAGGAAAGAAGAAAATAAAGGAGAGTGAAGAAAGGAAAGATGAGTGGAAGAAGGAAAGAAGAAAAGAAAGAAGTGGGAAAGAAGAAAGGAAAGAAGAGTGAAAGAAGGAAAGAAGAAAGGAAAGAAGAGTGGAAGAAGGAAAGAAGAGTGGAAGAAGGAAAGAAGAAAAGAAAGAAGAGTGAAAGAAGAAAGGAAAGAAGAGTGAAAGAAGGAAAGAAGAGTGGAAGAAAGAAAGAAGGAAAGACTGTAAGAAGGAAAGAAGAAAGGAAAAAAGAGTGGAAGAAGGCAAGAAGAGTGGAAGAAGGAAAGAAGAAAGGAGTGGAAGAAAGAAAGAAGAAAGGAAAGAAGAGTGAACAAGAGTGGCTCTGCAAGACAGTAAAGAGAGAGTGAAGAGGGAAAATATTGAAAGAAGGAGTGAAAATGGAGTGAAGCAGAGAGATGGAGTGTGAGAGAAAGTAGAGTGAGAGGGATAGAGAGAAAGATGGAGAGAAAAAGAAGTAGAGTATGGAAGGTGTCTCTTAATATTCCTAGTTATACAGTTGAATGGAGAGGGACAGAGAGAAGAGGAGCCTTGGAACCTTGGCGCAGGTGTCAGTGAAGCACAGGTGCAAGCCAGTTTAATTACCCTATTATGATGTCATAATGGCCCAATGTAAGTCAATGGGAAAATTTGTATTAGTTTTTCTTTAATATCCTAAAAAGTATAAAGTTTAGTGGAGACTAGTGTGGAGACTAGGGTGTAGGCATGGGTGTAGAAAAGGGTGGAGGCACGGGTGGAGACTAGGGTGGAGATATTAAGTTTAGAAAAGTGAAAAATACATAGCATAAGTGTCGTTTACAAGACATACGCGACAAAGTTTGAACGGAGTTTCTAAGTTCGGTTCGAGCTGAATTAATCGCAGAAGTCGGTAAGAAGAAGAAGAAGTATAAGAAGCCTAGGAATAACAATACAGGGCATTTCATGCACTGTAATTAAAAACACAGACATATAAAATATCAACACAAACAACATCACAACAACAAACAAGTGTATGACAGGAAAACTCATGGAAAATTTATTAGCAATGTATCCAAGAAACTTAAAAAATACAACAAAATACTGCCTTTGAGGTATAAAGAAAGACCATCTCCAATTTTCTCTTCTTCAGGTACAAGCAAGGAAAACCAAGACAAACTACCTAAAGGCACAAACCTGAATTAACCTGAACAAAATACAATGATCTAGCATAAACTGACAAAGAACAGATGTGAACAAATATTCTAATTGAACAAAAGATTCTAGTAAACCTTTATAATTATAAAAGACTAAAAGTGATTTTTACCAGCAGAGAACATCTTTGTTTGTCCTGAAAACAGAGCACTTGTATTTATATGCAACAAAAAGAGAACATTTTTGGCTTTGAAGAAAATAAAGGCTGTCTGGTGAATGCGGGATGCTTTTTATGACATGACAAGGTATCACTCATGATTCCACACAGAGAGGGCCAACATGTACAGTAATTGGCAGTAAGTGGGGCAGGGGAGGGATTGAAGGCGAGAACATTGGTACCACAGGCTAAACAGAAGCATCTCTCAGCGGACTTGCATTGTTCACGTAGGTGATGTCTGAAGAGTAGATCAAGTAGGTACGTTGTGCTGAAGGATTCTGGGCTCAGAGGAGCACTCACTCTTAGTGTGAGCATGATCTGAAACTTTGGAGGTACTGAGTTGTGCTGAGGCACTGAATACAGGGGTATCATCCACGTATTTCTGACAGAGAGATCTCATAATCATTATGAAGTATGTGAGTAGGACATGTAAAATAGTACACACTGTCATAGTAACATGCAAAACCAGTATGGTGGGCCAATCAATGACAATTAAAAAATGAGAAAAATAGGATACTGTGTATACTATGAGGTATTACAGCTATGTGCAGGAAAATGATCTGTTGTGTGTAAATTGTGAAATTTGAAAGATATCTACATTTTAAAATATATTTATATCCCACTGATACATCCAGTATAAAAGGGATACAGAGAGGGAATGTGTGAAAGAAAGGGAATGCAGGTAAATGAATTACATTAAAACTAGCAATGATTGACCAAAGAATAATAAACTATGAATGAGATGAATGTGAATGAAAGAAAAATTGAGATATATATACACGTATCAGGTCAATGTATCATATACAGTAAAGAAAAAAAAAACCTTATGCTGACAGCTATCTATGCAGGAGGAGAGCCAATCACACGCTCTCAATTTCACTTCCATTGAAAGGTTGTGTATGACTTCCAAGAAGACAGAAGATCAAGGAGGTAAATGACGCTTCAGAAACCACATCATCTTGTGAGTGAGAATGGAAACAGAAACATTTTTCATACTTTGCCATAAATTACCATTACCATAGGTTGATTTAAATGCACTGTGCAGACTACAGACTTAACCATTTGTTTGCATTATTGTCAAAGATTAATACACTGTCTAATTTATCTTTTTATTTCAAAAATTAATTTCATTCATTTGAACAATATGAATTTTTTCTTGTCAAATACAAATTCATTTCGATTTCATGTGCCCCGTATTTCATTTTGAAACGATTAATCCAACTTTCCAGACATTCGGTCACACCAATTTTTCGAAGCTTACAGTAATGATGCACACAGCTTAAAAATAACAATCATACACCTTTTGAGAAGAACATGAAACGTTTTATCCTAAAAACACTGATGCGATTCTTCAAGCATTGTCAGATAAATGTAAACTCTTGTGCTTTGTCCAGAGTGGAGATCCTGAGTATTCTGCATTCGTAGAAGAGCTGGAGGGGTGGAGGCGTTGTTGTGTACGGTGTGTGTGTGTGAAGACATCCTGAGGGGGGGGGGGGCTGGGATCAGTGCACCTGTGTGAGGCAAACCCGATGTGACTGCTGCGTGTGTGTGTGTGTGTGTGTGTGTGAGTGTGTGTGTGTGTGTGTGTGTGTGTGTGTGGAGGCTAGGGAGGTTAGAGACAGACCAACCGATTCTCCTGAGGCAGCACCAGCCGCCTTCACAACCCCCCCTGCTCGGGTGGAGGCGCTGTGGGAGAGGGGGGCGCAGGGGGTGGAGCAACGTCTTTGACACGAGCCTGAAAGGAGAGAAAGACACACAGAAAGGTGGAAATGAGACTGCGTGTGTGTGTGTGTGTGTGTGTGTGTGTGTGTGTGTGTGTGTGTGTGTGTGTGTTAGAGACAGAGAGAGAGAGATTGAGAGAGAGAGAGAGAGAGAGAGAGAGAGAGAGAGAGAGAGAGAGAAAGAATATGCACAAGTACACGGCTGAGACATATGACCGTTAGGCCAGGAAACCATGAAAAGTGGTGAGTTTGGTGACAGTTTAGTATTTAGTTTCCCTTGCTGCTCCTGAGTCATTTGGGCTGCGCTGGTGCCCGTCTGAAAGAGTCTGGGGGAATTTCTGTGCAGCCTCTGGCAGGTGCCTCTATGAGTGCACCGGGAGTTTCTTCAGGGTTTCAGGTCCCTGCCTGGTGGCTTCTATACGCCCAGCAGCAGTGATGTGACCTGGCTGGCCTCTTCTTTCCCAAATGCAAAGAGCACAGGGGTTTTCTTTAATAACACTACTGAAAGAACTCAAACACTCCTGTTTCCAATAACAACTGCAAAAACTTGTTGATGGGACCTCATTTCTTTAAGGCTTATGACTAGCCACAGTTTTTAGTAGTTCAACTGTACACACACACCGAGACACACACCGAGACACTCAGCGAGACACTCACTCACATCAGTCCAATGACCAATAATTGCTTCTCAACTGACTGTGAACTGAGAAGTCAAATCATTATGCTCCAGCAAAGACATTGGCAATGAACTGGTAGCAAACTCATCTACTTACACCACAACATAAATGGTGATTGAAAAAGATGAAAACATACTGGACAGAGCTTCCTGTCTAATTTTACTGATCATTTACAAAAATGCTATCAGAAAATGAACAATAGCTTTTTTTCAATACTTTAACTGGCAACAAAAACTGCATGTATTTATAGTTTTTAATTTTTTAAAAATCTTAATTCCAGGTTGAGTGTTACTAATGTGGATGGGAGGCATAGCGATAGATATGCTGTCTCTATGCCATGTACTGATAAGGGAGGGGCGTTCTAAAAAACAAAGAAAAAAAACCTGACAGTACCAACGGTTGAATTGAGCTGACGTGGTTTGAGATGTCTATCAAAAAGCAATGTTAATTATGCTGTCATACAATGCAGCAGCCATTCCATTCTATGTATAAACTGAAGACCATACTAACAAATAATTTGAAAAGCAAAACGGAAAAGTGTCCACATTTTGGTTTGTTTACATTGAGTTATATTGCTAGAGTGTGTCAAGTCTTACCTGCTGCTCTTCCTCACTCAATTTCTGTGGCTGTGAAAAAAAGACAAGTAAAGGTTAAAGGTTAGAGGGGGGCGTCATAACATAATTGCTTATTAAAATAGTGTGATGGGGTCGTGAACTCACCCATTTTCTTGGACGACCACGTGGCCTTCTCTGGCCCACTGGCTCTACCTTCTGCAACAGAGTGAAGAAACGCAGGTCAACAACCCTTCCAGGATCAGCAATGGTGGAAAGAACAAGCAGTGATGACAGAACTTGTCACTGTCATCCAATTGTTTTAAAGACATCGTTAAAAAAGGAACCTTCATGTGCTCAGTTAAGACATCTGAGTAGAACTTTTTTCTAATATCATTGTTATTCAAACACTATGATTAATTAAAGTATGGAGAATATCTAAAAGAGTGATCTTTTGAGGCAAGTTTATATTTCACTGAATGCTAAAAAAGAGACTGAGGCCTCTTAAGAGGTCAATCATTTGAACACCGGTTCTGAGAGACCTAGATCTCCAGCACCAGCGGGGCAGCAGTTGGGGTGTGTGTAGTTGGGGTGTGTGTGTACCTTGGGTGTGACCTGCTTGTTCTTACTTCCTCTGGGTCGCCCGCGAGGTCTCCTGGGAGGAGGAGGACCTACAGGCTCCTGACACAGATGGAAGGAGGATGAGAATTAGAGAAAGAAAGAAGTGGATAGAGGAACAGAGAAGAAAAAAAAGAGATGGGGAGAGGAACAGAAAAATGAATAACAGAGAGGATGGAGGGAGGGAGGATGGGATGGCAAGAAAAGAAGAGAGGATAAGACAGGGAGGGAGACACACAGAGCAAATCGAGAAAAGTCAAAAAGAGAATGTTTCAGAATGAGTGGCTGTAAACTGACTCTGAGTGGTATGTAGTCTCAGCATCTTTCTCATCATCTATATCGTGATATCTTCATGTCGTCTTCAACTGCCACTTTCAGCGGTCTATTCATTTCCAAATCACCACGGCCCTGATCAGTGCACTGAAACTCTACTGGTGTCACTGCAGTCACGAACTAGGGGTGCTTCTGTGTTTCAGCAATTCAGCAACGTCAACACTAGATGCCACTAAATCCAACACAATCCGACAGATCAATTAAATATCAACCAATGGACAATGGAATGTTTTCTCATGTTTGTGAACTGGCCTTGACAAATAGGCTAATTTGCTTGCATATGCTGTCCTCTTCAACAGTCGGTAGCGTGGCTAACTAGCCTTAGCATAAACTTGGTTAGGGAACTTACTGCTACTGTCAGTTTTTGTACGACTACTGTCTCTCACTTTCACGTATTCCAATTATTCATAAGGCAATGATGCGCAATAAGAAATGTAACTACATGTATTTTATTGGCATATGTTTACAATAGCAGCTCACAGACTAAAGTGGATGGCATTCAGTTTAATAGTTCGTCATATCTTTGCGTGACTGTATTTCTAATCTGATTAGTGTTAAGACAACACCAAGCTGGGTTCCCTCACCTGCCCACTTGCGATTTACTGTATGTTTTAATGGATGCCAAACATTTGTGGGCTTCCTGTACACACCCATTGGGCATTTTATCTCTTTCACATTCCAGTTAGAGTGGTACAACACTGGGCATTTAGAGTGGTACAGACCAGTTAGAGTGGTACAGTCCAGTCAGAGTGGTACAGTCCATTTAGAGTGGTACAGTCCAGTCAGAGTGGTACAGTCCATTTAGAGTGGTACAGTCCAGTCAGAGTGGTACAGTCCATTTAGAGTGGTACAGTCCAGTTAGAGTGGTACAACACTGATGAAAAAAAAGGGAGGAGGCCAAGTGGGCGTGAACAGAGTCTGACTTCCTGTCGGCGGCATTAAACATAAGCGCAAGCCTAGGCTACTGTAAAGTGAGAGGCTTTCAATGATATGACTTTGAAAACGTCCAGACTTCCAGTCACTTCCAGTCACTATAGTCACGGTAAAAATAAAAGGTAGCCTACAAAATAGTTTGTAATGGCGTGACATGTTTCATAAAAGTGTATTCCACATGTGTTATTGCTTTAGATGTTCACGTCTCATTTAAAGTTTTTCTCACTCGCTTTGGGACATTTCTCAGATCATAATTAAAATCCTTAAAACTGTGTCCAACCTCCACATCATCTATTCATGTGTGCACTTTACATTTACATTTAGTCATTTAGCAGACGCTTTTGTCTAAAGCGACGAACAAGGGAGAGAACAGTCAAGCTAAGAGCAATAAAAAACCTGGTGTAACAATAAATACTACTTTACATAAGAAATAGAAAAACTACCTAGAAAGGAAAAAGGAAGTGCAGGAATGTAACTGCTGAAGTGCAAGTTAAGCGCTAGTCAAGGTGCCAGTTAGGAAGGGAGGTGCTCTCTGAAGAGTTGGGTCTTCAAAAGCTTCTTGAAGGTAGAGAGGGACGCCCCTGCTCTGGTAGTACTTTACAACAGCATTTTATCATTCTTTTGAATATTTTGCAAATGCTTTAGCATATTTATGCAAAAATGTAAGAAAAATTAGTGTAAAACCTCATAGGCCACCATGCCAAAGTGAATGTGCCAGGCCAGTGTGAGGGAAACTAGGGTGTGACAGTATGTCAAACAACGATCTGTTCAGTCATATTTTCACCACTGAGCCTTAGAGAACACGAAATCTTACCTTCCTCAAAGTCATTCAGAGGGATCTCATTCATGAGAACGAGAGGGGTTTTGTAAAAACCTGCATGCCAAATGATGTACTGTATATGGTAATTTAGCTCATTGTACACTTTCTCCTCAGGAGCAGCATTAGGGAATGGTTTGGTGGACCACAGGTGGAATGCTGAGTACTGTTCTATCTATTGATTGGATAACATGCAAAGATCGTCCATTGTTTCTCAGCAGGTTGTGTGTGTTGCTACTGTCCAGTCTCTCAAGTGATTTTGTGCATCCTACTACGATATTCTTCGACAATCACTTGGATTCTTGTTGAATTTAAATTGCTGTCAGTAACATGAATAGCATTCAACTTGCAAAAATAAATAAAAAATGCTGTTTGTTGGAGACATGCAATAATCTGGTATGGTGATAAATTACTGTGAGTAAAAGAGAGACAGTAAAAAGGAAATGTGGAAATAAGGAACACACTTCCAGGATATCATTTTATATTGACAACTTGTATTGTACACGTATTTTGACTGTCTTTGTTACAAACCATGACAAAAGGACTTGCAGTTTGTTGGAACTGACATATTCACATTGACATAATTTTGACATAATTTACTTTTGAGACATAAACTAAGCATTTTGACTGAGTTAACAGGCTTTTGCAGGTAATTCATCGTGTTGTGCAGTTTGTACGAATTGTTTTGAGAAATACTCTTAAAATGTTAAGGATGGTTCGAGAAATGTACCGAAAGCCACTGACAAAAAACTTAATTCTGAGGAAGCCTGGCTTCCGCTAGGAGTAGCCATTGGCATAGACATATATAGACATGTATATACTGTATGTCTATGGCCACTGGTGCCATGCCCACTGGTATGATTTTAACCTCTGACCTCTTGCTGTTTGCGTGGCCGACCCCTCCCACGGCGTGGTGGCTCAGGCTGTGGCTCCTCCCCTGAGGTAAGACCCGCCTCCTCAGCGCTCTGACTGCTGGACCCCGCCTCCATCCCGCCTGGTCACCTGACACACACAGGCAGGCGCAGGAGCATGGACCGTCAGGATGGGCTGCAGGACCGGGCTGCTCAACAGGCAGATGTTAAATAATGGTCATTATTAACGGCCATAAAGAAAGACCTATGTGAGGTTAGAAACCGATCCAAAAAAGTGGATTTTGGATTCAACAATACACATTAACCATTGCCAAAGATAAATTCAAGAAAAACTGATTTTCTTTTCTTTTTGGTACCTGGCACACTAAACTAAAGTAATCTTCCGAGACCTTATGTAATTCTCTTGCAGTTGAGTGACAACAGCAGCAGTTACACACTGAATTCTGTGGAAGAAAGAATGACCTGGAGATTGCTGAATATGGGGTCTTTATGTAAAAGTCTCAGTAGGACTCATGCTATGAGTGTACATTATCATTTCTGAATTACTTTATTTCACACCTGCATCAGTTTTGAAATAACTCTCTCTCTCTTTTACACACACACACTGTGCTCAACAAACGTTTCTTAATTAGAAATGTAAGTTTAGTACATACTATATAATAAAACAAAAATACGAAAATATCTAGAAAACATCACAGAGGACGTTAGGATTATCAGTCATGCCCTTATTTACCATTAAATGGGCCAATTATTGTATCCACGCACCTGCGTCTGGAACAAAACAAAAACAAACAGCGTCTGCTCCCAACGAAGCAATAAAATAAAATAAAAAAAGAAGCAATTTATTTAAAACCTTAACTACTCAATTCGCATTTCAAACATGACGAAGAACGCAATAGCGTTGTGCTCTCGGCATCCGTACAACGTGCTGCAGACACTCATGTAAACATTGCTTGATCGCTGTCTGAACTGGTCAACTACAGCCGCATTGGATAGCTTACAATTGGCTAAAACAAGGTAGCCACGCCAAACTGAATATATTTAATGCACCGTGGCGCACATTACTGTAGTCGAGTAGAGTATCCGTAGCATCGTATGTTAGAATAATAGTTTCGTAATTGTTCCTACCGGCTAAAACCATGTATTGGATATTTAAAATCAACCCGTTGCCTGTGCTAGTAAAATGCTTTTAATGTAAATGCGTGCTATACGCGACTGCTCAACTCACAACACTCAAAACATTAGCGACCTTGTTGTGGTAAGAAGGTCTTGAACCTAAAATCAAGTCTGAGTTCCCTCTCCACACCCTTGTTGGAGGAAACTGCGTAGGCTGCTGTAAACATCATGAGCTAATACACTTTTCTGACACACTTCAAATGACGTGAAATTTAATAAACATGTTGTTTACTCGCTACACAGCTGGCTTCCACGCTACAGCTGTACGAGCGGGCGTGCATATCACGTAGTACATCAACAAATAATACGAGCCACAAATAAACATTGAATTAATTCACATGCAAGAGAATAGCCAAAGAGATTCAGTAACCTACTCACATGTGTCTACCTGCGTCTCTCTCTTTTCTTTTCCTCTCTAATGCACAGAGAGCTGGACAGCTGAAGTCTGCAGCACAGACTAGACTCAAGCATTGCTTACTCTAGCTAATGTGCCAAGCCTTAGGAGAAGTGTATAGGCTTTCGTAACAGCCTTTGCCGTATAGTACAGGCTACCTCCCACTTGAGAGGCGGACCTTAAACACATAAAGATCTCCTCGTGAAATCTAGGTTCAAGCTATTGCATATCTGCAATGATGTCCACGAGAACTCTGTGTTGTAAACTATATACCTACAGTATCCATGTTAAAATACAACTTCATCATCATATTTGACACTATAGGTTTATTTAACCAAAAGCTTTTTGATGGTGAAGAATGAGTAACACAATGTACAGAAGGGGCTCATTAGTGTGAGTACTCTCCTTTGTGTGTGTGTGTGTGTGTGTGTGTGTGTGTGTGTGTGTGTGTAAATGAGCTTGCATTGTCTGAGATTGCGTGCGGCCCCAGCTCCAGTCTTGGGGTTTGTTTAAGCTGGATTCCATCAGGCTCATTGGCGCTGGCCTTCAGAAATCCTCCTATAGAACTGCCAGGAATGTGCAGTGCTCACACTTCTGCTCACGGCTCAGATGCATTCATGGCACCAAAGGATGGCCAGCCGGACACCCCACTGCACCGAGGAGGAGGGGGAGGACGGAGGAGGTGTGTGCGGTGGTGCGGTTAGGGGTTTGGGGTGGGCAGGGGGGCAGATGGAGAGAGAAAGATAACCATACTAAAACTCTAAAAGATTGAAATCTTGTTCCTTTAGGGATAACCTAAATGAATAAATGATAAATCGATAGATTCTGTAGGGGCAGGGATTGTTGCCCAATGTTGGTGCTGATGTTGTCCTAAGGTGTGCAGTCATGGGTAGTGGAGCCTGTGGTTTTTCTTTTGACACGCATGCACCCCAGCCACACGCCAGCTGTGTTACTAGTCGGTTGCTTACAAAGTTGTTGCGCTTGACAACCAAACAAACCAGAAGATAGCCACAGAGCGGAAGTATGTGTGCGTCACTAGATGCGTATGTCACTTATGTAACCTGGAGCATCATCATACACACCCAGTGTCATTACAGTGATGCAGGCCGCGCTATCAGCGAAACGAAACGATAAGTTACTGGTAGTCGCACATTCCCGAACGCTCAGTGCAATGAGTAAGATGGCGAAAGACCGTTCATTTAGAACATTGGGCTTGTTGTCAGTCTCTGTTTGAGTATTGACTTGCTTGTGAGACTCAACCACACATACACAGAAATATTATTTAAGCATATTTGTCTGACCCAAACCTGTTTCACCAGAACACATGGAAGACACAAAGTGAGACACTGTAAAGTGTAGGAAGAGTATAATGTTCACAGATAAAAATAACAGCAGAAGGGGTCGTTAGGGGTCAAAACAGCACTGGGTGGGGGGGGGGGGGGTTTGCTGGACGGGGCGGACCGTCTCTGGGGCTACTAAGCCATGACCATGACCTTCTTGATCCAGTCCACGTAGACGGAGACGCGGATGAAGATGTTGGGCTGGCCAGGGTGGCCACACCGTCGCATGGGGATAATGACCCCCTCCAGCACCCAGCAGTCACTGTACTGACAGGCCAGAGGGCCTCCGTAGTCCCGCTGAGAGAGCATGAGAGAGAGAGAGAGAGAGAGAGAGAGAGAGAACGGAAGGGGAAAGTGAAAGAACAGATAGACAGAGAAAGAGTGATGAAAAGGGTTAGACAAAATAAGAGATGAGAGAGAGTCAAAGACTGCATGTGGCGATAAGCGCGAGTGAGTGCTTTGTGAGTGCATCTATGATGTCATGATCTATGATGTCTTCATCTCTCACCTCACACGCACCCACACCTCCTTGGAAAGCCTTGGTGCACATCTCATTCTCCTTCACTCGACCCCGGAAGTACTTGTTGCACTCTTTGTTGCTAAGGACAGGCATCTGAGCGACGTTTAACACTGACTCATCCCCTGTGCCTGCCGGGAGGGAGGCAGAGCAAGAAAGATTTTCAGAGAGAGATTTTCCAAATATCACTTCACTGCACAGCATTAAGTTACAATTATAAACATTACATAGACCCATATTATACAATGTAACTGTTTTTAATCACTTGATGACTCATCAAAATAGTTCACATAGCTGTGAAGATATCTTAGTTGAAAGGGATCGGATTGGGAAGAGAGAGAGAGAGAGAGTGGGAGAGAGACTGAGGAAGAGATGCTCTGATGTGTGTTCACCTTTAGTCTCTCCCCAGCCAGCGATCTCACAGATGGTGTCCTCTCGAACTATGTGTCGCTCAGGGGGAAGGCAGATCTGAGAAATGCGCTCATTAAACTGCACTGGGCTGGAGGAAGAGAGGAAGGCACAGGAATGATTGAGATGAATGGATATGGACACACACACACTACAGTAGACTGCCATGCACTGCTCTGTCTGAACAGGTTTAGACTTTATAGCACCACAAGCACTCTAAAAAAATGCACCGATGATGATAAATGTGTGTGTGTGTGTGTGTGTGTGAATGTCGTGTCTGTACATACGGAAGTATTTAAAGTACTGTAGTCAAACTTAGTTTTGTATGTTGTGTGTTTTTGAATTAGACTATTTTCACACATTACACACATGTCTGTACACATGTACTGTACATGGTGGTTTGTTCTGAATAGATGCATTATGGAAGGGGCTCCATTAGACGTTTATAGTTTCACTTGATGTGTTATGCACATGTAATGTACATCATGCATAGCCATACGCAGCATTTACACTTTGACAGGTGAGTAAATATTATGATGAAAGTTGGAAAAGTTTTGTTCATCTATGTGTGTATCCATCTATGTGAGTGTTTGTGTGAGTGTGTGAGAGAGAGAGAAGAGAGAGAGACATAGAGAGACAGAGAGAGAGTCTGTGTGTGTTATAAACCACATACGTCTCCAGCTGCAACATGACCAGGTGGGACTCTGAAGGCCCGCAGACAATCTTGGTGAGGGAGATGACCCGCCTGTCAGGCTCTCCTACCTTGGGGTCACGGAAGAGAGTCCCCATCACTGCAGAGTACCCGGTAAGATCGACATAGCTGCTCACACACACACATACACACACACACACACACACAAAACGCACGCACGCACACACACACACACACAAAACACACGCACGCACACACACACACACACAAAACACACGCACGCACACACACACACACACAGACACACACACAAAGGCATTCAAGAAGAGATCAACAGTAGCCATGGAAAAGAATTGTGCATACAAACAAAATGTTGTATAATGCAAGGCTTCTTATATTAGCAGAAATGTATGGAGTCATACCAGGAGGAGAAACACTGCTTCGTGCTGATAACCCATTCGGAATTTACCAGAGATCCCCCACAGAAGTGGTTCCCTTTTCTGTCCAGAACCAATGCGAGATAGTAAGTGATGGGAAGAGAGAAAAACAGAGGGAGATTCTTTGATGGAGGAGTCAGAAACAAATATGTCATTAATGAAGACTACCGTTATATGTAGAGAATCTCCCAATGAATAATCACATATGCACTCCATATATCAATACTGAAAGCATTCTAAAATAGGAATTTTCCACTGATGCAGTGTATAAGTTAAAGCAAAACAAAACATGTTTCAGCAAACTAATTATTCAAGCCCTCACTCCTGAGCTAGATGTTTAAAGTGAAGATGGGGATCTCTGTATTTGACAGTGGAACTCTGAGGGTGAGCGAACATGTAATTAAGAGGGCTAATGGCGGCTGAAAGAAAGACAGCAGACCTGTCTCGGAGGCTGACGGTCCAGGGAGAGTTTCCCGGTACGCCTCCGACGATCCGCAGCCTAGGGTTAGGCCGGTCATCTCGCTTGCCACATTCACTGAACTCTACTTTCTCTGTGCCCACCAGACACACACACACACACACACACACACACACACACACACACACACACACACCCAGGAAAGACTCATTTCATTTTTTGCATATGCATTTCAACTTCTAACTTAAGACTTCTGATAGAGAGGGGTGATTCCCCATGTCAGCTCTTTCAGTTTCAGTGTTAATATAAAGTTGTGCTTTCAATCGATTTAAAAAATAACTAATTCATCGCACAGTTTGCTTTTTGTGATGAATCTCTTTTTTTCTTCTTAGGACTGAAGCTTTTGATAATGGATATTTAAATGTAAAATTACAGAATTAATGTAGAATCAACACAAAGGAAGTATATTTAAATTAAAATACTGTTGTTCAATAGCATCTTTTTATCTTTTTTCTTTTGAGCAGATTCTCTCCTGTGATCTACCCATTTCTAATAAAACCACCAAGGGTAAAATTGACTGTCAGCTTGAAAGGGATATTTATTATATGAATAGCACATAAAGTGTTAAGGGACTTTTATTTTGTAACCGCGATTGAGATGAAAAAGCGGTGAAGCAGAGAAACGAACTTTCGGGGAGGGAAATCATTTGGAGCCGGTCGGTAGTTAGAATGTGGTTGACGTTGAAGTGCTCAATAAACTTGCAAACCTGTGAATTCAACTCTCTGTGGCAGGTGTATTTTGGATACCCCTGGATATTTCAACCATTACCTTATGCATAATAATAATAAATAACAATACCCAGGCCACTGTGTTAATTGCATGTAATATTTCAAATTGATGAAAAAATTAATGTTTCAGCACTAATATAAAGTATGCATTTACTATAGAGTAGCCTACTAATACATTTACTTATTACGGAAAGGTCTTGAAAAAAGGTCTGAATAAATATAAATAACTACAATCCTCCAGTCATGAATATGTGCACCTAAAATAAATAACCAACCAAAAATCTCACCTGGAGGTCTGATACTGGGCTCAATGATCACTCCATCTGTTTAAAAAGAACATGGATTACGATTTCGAACCTTATAGACCCTCCCAATTACAGTGAATACAGAACTGAAATCAGCACTCTACATTGCATCAGAAGCATTTCCAAAAAAATCTCTAACATGACGAACGAACAGATCTAATTATGCAGACAAAACTTCATAAAATGAAATGAAGCCTCAATCCAACGAGAGATCAGAAAGTAGCAGCAGAAAAGACAATATTGGATAGCATCACTGGAAGAAATGAGCCCTTAATGTGTATGAAATAAGAGAACAACTTGAAATGCAAGGAGTAAAGCAGACTGAAAATCCAGGCATAAGAGAATAATAGTGATAATCATGAGATAATATATAAGAGATAATAGTGTTTCTTCAAGACAAAGGGAACCTACATGACATACAACTACTTATTTGGATAAAGAAATAAAAAAGTAGCTGTTGTTACTGTTATTCTTTGCTTTGATGAACAATTTTGTCACATTACCACAGCGTTTGATGGCACAGTAATCAAACTCTGTCTTGGGATCAGTGGTGTAGCACCAGGGTCCATGCTGGTCCCCATCGGGGTTGCGGCAGAAGTTCTCTGTCAGGTTCGCATCTGGGTATGTCTTTTGGTTGATCCTGGGGACTCAAAACTTTACCTTAATACCCTTACGATACTCTATTGAAGCATTACCTTAATACCCTTATGATACTCTATTGAAGCATTGGGCAAGAATAAGCATTCTGCTGAAAGAGCTGATGCTGCAGTGTGCAGAATATATTACGGGGGAATGCACACCTCTGCACTGGTAATACGTTTTTTTTTTATACAATGTTTTGGTGATGAGGTATACACCGAACTAAGCTGCATTCGTCGTTGGTTCATGATTAGTTGTTTTGGGGGAACTCACTTGGTTTTATGTGGGGTGTGCCCACTCCACTTCTGGCAGTTGATGCCCTTGCGGGTCTTATGGACCGTGCCCCTGTAGTTCTTTCCATTGTCGTGATAGCAATCTGCAATGTGAACACAACTGTGTAGAGTACAATGGATGCCATACTGACTTTCCCTGTTTCCCAGGGCAACAGTGAGATTGACTGGACTGGGACCTTCTGTAGAAGTGGGCTCAAGTGGTTTGTGACACACCTCGTGATTTCTTGGTCTATTCAAAGAAGCTTCTTCATGGGGGTTCTAAAAAGAGCTACACTTCACGCACAGAGAAACTTCTTCAAGAACCACAGACAAAAAAGGTACGTTGCACCCGTGACTGGTTCTAAGCTGTCGTAGAGCTGAAACCAAACAACACTGAAATAGAAGGCGGCTTTCAGTAGAACTAGAAGGAAAATGGTTCTATACTGCACCTTCTGCCTCAATGTCGTCAGCACAGCGTTTAATTTGCAGACACAGTGCCGTCCGCATCTCTGGGACAGACGTGAAGCACCAGGGTGCCTCAGATCCATCTGGGTTCCTGCAGTAGTTCTCCTCGAGACCCCTGGCAAGAGGAACAAAGTCAGCTGGGCCAATCAGGACATCACCATAACCACACAGTTCCCTCTCAGAGAAGCTTCATATCTCATCACTGATGTGTTTTGTCACTCTAGACATCTCATCAGGTGTAGCTTCATTTTCTTTATTTCAAAACCCCTATGAAGTATGTTTCAGTATGTCTGTAAGACACTGTATAAAAAGAAAGACATAAAGATCACACAAAGCATATAGAAATCAGACATTCACTTTCCGTCTTCACCAGGCTCGTGATGCAGACTAAAGTATAATGAGGTCAAATAAGCTCAAATTCAGTGGAGTTTCGTCACTCTTCTTCTAGCCTGACAGATGCAAGTTTTAAGTGGCTATGTGTGTAAACAGTGCCATGGGACACTCTTGTGTTTTTGCAAGATGTCTGGGTTAGTCTACAGTCACTGTTCCAGCTCATGTGTGGGTGTGTTTTTTTTTTTTTCAAGAGACTAGGGTTAACAGGAAAGGTCAGAGGTTGGTGTGTGGGGTTCACGGAGTGCGTCTGGCTCACTTGCACTCGTAGATGTGTGGGTAGAAGGGGTGCTGGTGAGGTTTCTGGGCCTCCCAGCGCTGGCAGGGGATTCCTGAGGTCGTCTCGTTCACTTTCCCCCGGTAATCCTCCCCGCGGCCGCGGAAACAGTTGGTGGTGTAGCTGGGGCGCAGGCGCCGCGTCGGGGCTTCAGCTTACAGACGGAACGAGCGAGAGAAGAGGAGAGCGGAGAGGAACCGAGAGAAGACCAGGGGGGGGGGGGCGAAAGAGATCGAGGATTAGGGGAGCAGGAAAAGAGAGGGGGAATGAAAGGGGGAAGAAATTGGTAGAAGAGAGGGGTGGAGAGAGACAATGGAAAAGAGAACGGAGTCGAGGGAAGCAGAAGAAGGAGATGAGATGAAAGAAAAGAGAGAAGATGATTCAAGGATCCATACAGGAATGGGACAAAAAAAAGAGATGGCAAATTAGTGTAAGGGGCATATACAACCCAAGGCCAGCTATGAGTCTAGTAAAAACTGATCATCCAATTCAGAGATGTATTTAGGTCGAATATGAGCATAAAAAGCTGCTGACATACAAGCATTCATGACAAGCCATGGGATCATTATTACATTGTAATATAGAGTTTACAGATGTCCTATAAAGCTCTGTGTAGTTCACACTGGAAACATATGATATACCATGCCATTCAGTTCAGTTACAGAGTGATCGTTGTGAGTGATATATGTTTGGATCCTACTGAAAGTTTACTGAATGTGATGCAATTTAAAAAGCCCCCAGAACATGTATTTCGATTTTACAGGAATAGTCTCAAGTGTGCTTGGGTAGAGCACCACCTATTGTTTGTAGGTGAATAATTCATCAAGTGCATCTTGCGGTTTGGCAGGCTTACCGGCTGCTGTGCTGTCAAACCATATTATCTTCACGCGCCATATACGTTTTTCTGGAGATCAGCACTCTGACTTTTGGATTTCCACTTTTTATCATGGGATGGTGAAAATAAAGCAACTTGTAGAGGAACAAAGTGAGTGAACTGATTCATTTTTAATTACTGTCTGTGAGGCGGTGGGGTGAAGCAGAAATTGGCCATTTGTGTCTTCTTCCCTGACTGCTACCCATGACTGTGGACAAAGCTTAACAGTCTCTTTGATGGGCCAGATCTACAGTGTTTGGTGGCCTCGTGAATTTCCCCTTTGCCCACTGTTCATCTGACGCCATGATTGTACCTTGATTTCTGGGAGTTTCCCTCTAAAAGCCCAAAACACTGGGTGGAGATTGAGTGGACTGATAACCAAATGCAGATAAGCACGGAGGTGTCTTGGCTTACAGCATCTGCGGATTTCACAGTCCTCCCTCTCAACTAAAGGGTCCGTGGTGTAGCACCAGGGCACTGGTGACGCATCAGGGTTGCGGGAGTAGTTATCATCTAGGCTTTTCTCTGGGTACCTGGTCCGGAAAACACACACACACACACACACACACACACACACACACACACACACACACACACACACACACACACACACACACACACACACACACACAAACACACACACACACACACACACACACACACACACACACACATAAACATTGTGCTTGTAGCATGTGAAGTCTCTGAATGAGTAGGTTGTGTGTGGGGTATGATGACGGCTATGTGGCTGTTGGTCAAGGGCCATACTTCTCAGGCTGGTATATGTGCTGGTGAGGGTGCTGCTGGTCCCATCTCTGACACTCCCGGCCACTTACAGTGTGGTCCACTTGTCCCCTATAGTCTTCCCCATTACACCTGATGCACACCTCTGACACACACACACACACACACAAACACACACACGACACACATACACACTTTTTTTTCCAGGACATGTAGACACAGCTAACAAAACATGTTCACACTCAAGCTACTGTACTCCTGATGTACCAACAAAACTCTTCCTTTACAATGACAAGAAGGAAATGAACTCGAAAGGAGAAAGAAAAATGCAATTCAACTGGAGTGATCTTAACTCAATTTTCAAGCATATATGTTATGCTGCCCTCCACTATAAGGACCATACCATCTTTGCAGTGGGGGATACTGCAGCTCTCGTAGCGGTGCTCTGGGTGAGTGGTGTAGCACCAAGGCCCAATTGGATCCCCGTCTGGGTTCCGACAATAATTCAGCTCCAGGCCGTTAGTGGCTGTGGGAGTCCATCTATGAAGTAGACAAGAGGTAGTTTTGGTATATGTGTGTGTGTGTGTGTGTCTGCATATGCATAGGTGTTTAAGATATACAGCATATGAGAAGCAAGGGAGAGGGGGTGAGAGGTTGGAGCAAAAGTAACATATTCAGGCAGAGACAGGAAGAGAGAGGAACAGAACGAGTGGGTGTGGCTGTGGTGTGTGTTCTTAGGTTTGTGATAGACATGCAGAGAAAGGAAGCATAAGAGAGGCAGAGGAAATAACATGGGAGATCAGAGAGAGAGAGAGAGAGAGAGAGACAGAGAGAGAGAGAGAGAGAGAGACAGAGAGAGAGAGAGAGAGAGAGAGAGACAGAGAGACAGAGAAGAGATGGACTGACAGGATTACAGTAAAGTGAAGGTGTAATTCCGTCGATGTCTGCTGCATGCATCCTCTGCCTCCGTGACACTTGTGCAGAAGGCCACTCACCTGTGGTCGTGAGGGAACTTTGACCACCACTGCTGGCACTTGTAGCCATTTTTTGTCACTGACACTTTCCCACGGTAGTCTTCTCCCTTTCCCACAATGCACTTTCTCACATACACTGTGCATCAAAGAAAACAAACACGCTGTTGCTATTTACTCCACAACCATAATAAACAGTACAATAAAGTCACCAAGCAAATCAGATCCATCTGCCGTCATTATTTACGACAACAGAAACTGGAGCTGGAACTGAAAACTGGGGTTTGGAAAGCTACTAATGCAGACTGCATAGCTCTTTGAAGATATGTTTTTTTTTATTTCAAGGTTATGGTAAGCTATACTTTTTCTGAATTATTTATGCTGAGGCCGCTTTCACAAAAATAGACGGGACTCTCCTGGACTCTGTAATCAGGAACTTTAATTTGAACACAATTTGATAAGCAAACTTCCAAAGAGATGGGGATCCCTTTGACTTTGTTTGCACACCGCACACAGAAGGAAGTAGGTGGACAGTGGCTAAGTCTGATCAAAGCCAGCACGAAATGCAAAAGTGATTAGAGCATGTTTAATATCATGATTGGACTGGTATATAACATCAACTGGCATTCTGGTAGCAGATTATAACATTTCAAAAGACCTGACCTTTCTTCTCATAAAGGTCACAGTTCACATTCCTCTTGACCTCTGCGTTATCTCCATCCCCAACCCAGGGGAGCTGTTTGCAAGCGAGAGTTGGTCGAGTCTCATAGTTGAATGCTCTAAGAGGGACATAATAATTAAAGCTTCAATAGCTCAGACTACACTACACAGACTGGAGAATCATTGATTTAAAGTGCAGTGTGTACATTTACTTTGGTGACACCAGGTCTGAATTATGAATCCCTCTCACTGTTCACCCTGTGCCAATTCTGTCAGACCTATTAATGAACGTAGGTCTGTCTAAACTATTGGATTATAAATGTCCACCAGTGTAGCCTTCTTAAGCTGAACACTGGGAAACACTGGCTAAACTGCTTGATTATAAATGTTCAACTGAACACAGAGGAACACACTGGCTAAACTGCTTGATTATAAATGTCCAGCTGAACACAGAGGAACACACTGGCTAAACTGCTTGATTATAAATGTTCAGCTGAACACAGAGGAACACACTGGCTAAACTGCTTGATTATAAATGTTCAGCTGAACACAGAGGAACACACTGGCTAAACTGCTTGATTATAAATGTCCAGCTGAACACAGAGGAACACACTGGCTAAACTGCTTGATTATAAATGTCCAACAGTGTAGCCTTCTTCAGCTGAACACCCTGGCTAAACTGCTTGCACCATTTGCACGATTTGCCTGATTTGCACCATGCTGTGGAAAAAGGAGGAATAGGTAGGAATCAAGTGCCTGAATCGCATGCCTATCAAGTCTGTATGCTTGGCTTTGTTTGTATGCTTTGTGTGTGTGCCCTTTGTGTGTTGTCTTGTGTGTATATTTGTGAGCTCCCAAAAGTGAGTGTGTGAACCTGCAATCCACTCCCTCTGTACATCTCTGGGCACACTGCTCCAGTGTGAGGCCGGGGATCAGGCGCACCCTGTCTGCATTCCAGGGTTTAGCCACCAGCTCCCTCCCCTCGGAGCGCTGGTAGTCATTTAGTGCACTGCGACTCCCTGTACGCAACACACAAACATAAACACAAACATGAATATTTATGAGCGGGCTTCTAAATTGTAGGGAAAATACCCATCCAATATAAACCACCCTCTGAAACCCTTGACAAGTAAATCAGCCTCCGACATCCTGAAGATGAACAACGGACTAGTAGGTATTGCACGCTTACAAATCAAATTCAAAATCTGGGGTACGTTTTAAAAATACAGATGTATTCTGAAAGCAGCAATAAGTAGTTCTGTTCCAAAACTAGCAAGCTAACTACCTAAAAGGAATGCAAAACTCTTGCAAACATCACCAACAGCCCAGTTGGCACTGATAGAAGCTTGCCAACACACTAACTGGTGTCTTTTGGCAGTATAGCTGGCAATGTCATGCTGTAAAAGCTTTTCTTCCATTTTTGCAGGGTGTTCCAGCCCGGAACACAGGACTACATAGTGCATATCCTGGATGGCTAGTGGGAAAGACACAGGTGTTTATCTGTCTTTCACATGACCATATGCAATCAATACGAATTTGAGGATGGTACCAAAACTAGTTGCCTATAAAACCATACCTCAAAAAGTGTCAAATTGTTGCATAGTGTTGCTTTAAGAGTGACTATTCAAAAAGTGGCAACAGTGTTGTTGGTATTTGATGTCTAATCAAACATGGTCTCCTGTTCTTTCCTAGATGACATGTATTGTAGCGAACTCTGGACACAAACACAACCTTTGGACCTACAATCCTTTTTTTAAGCATAGATGGAAAAGGACACTGACATACAATGGAAACATATATCCACACCATATGCAGACAACACATGGGCATACACACAGACAAATTCCCTCTCTGTATGTGTGTATGACAGTAGTTAAACCATTTAGCCTAATATCCACCAGTTTAAGTGGCAACTTATTGATGTCATGACTCCTCAAGATTTACCAATTTTATGAATAAAACAACTTTTTTTGTGATAGGAATGACCTGAAAAAAATTATAACTTATATCACTTATATGTTGAGAGTAAAAAGGTTCGTTTAAATAATGAGACCTATAAAAATACCCAAAATAGACTGTTTAAAAGGAAGATTAACATTAACATTAAAACACGTGTATAGGCTATTGTCCTACTCTTATATTAGTTCCGACAGGACGTTTTAGAATTCTTACCGTCGGCAGGAAAACTCCAAAAAATCAAAGACGCGCCGAGAAAAACTGCGTTCATTATACTCATGTGGTTGATTTCAACCTCGGAGGAAGCCTACAAATGGTCTAGCTGGAACTTGTCCGGCAACTCTTTTGTGATCGTAGGGGTGTCCTGGCTAGTTTCTGAGACGTTTTACGAACATTTACCGTCAGCGAAATTAAGTCTGTGTTATACATTTAATGTATATTACAACGTCTATGTATGTCAGAATACATATTTTAAGCTAGGCTACTATTTAAAGGGAATCGATGCCACAAACTTTCCTGACGTCGCTACGGACACCCACATCCGCGCACTGCAACAGTGCAATCAATGAATTAATAGTTAACCAAATCTGACTTTTAAACACGTTTTTCAATGAGTTGCTCTTGGCAATTTTCCTTTCAATTCTTCATAGCCAACAAATTATCCGGATGAATGCCTTTACTGCCTTGCCGAAATATGCAGTGCTGTTTCGCCTTAGGCAAGTGGAATCTAAATGAATTAAAGAATAGTGGGGTAATCTGGTGATAAGGTTTAACAGTGTGGTGAAAATGTAGGCCTGTCTTTATTAGCCTACCCTAATCGTAGCCAATTCGTTGCGTGGACAACTGACAAATGTATGTTTATATCAATTGGCTAAGCAACAGACGATTTCTAGAAGAAGAATGTATTCCAACCAATAAGAAATACGAATGTATTAGTATCTCTAGTCTAATATGATAGTAACTAAACGTGTGTAGACATGTAGGCCTACACTATGCCTTAGGCTACACAGTTGGTGACACTGCCTTCCAATGGGACTATCCATGTCATACTGGCCCTCGTAAAATAGTGTGATGAAATTCCCCAAAATGTTACATCCAGATTGATCAGCTATGCTAATTTATTGGCAAATGTGGCAAGATCTCCTCTTACTGAGTAATTATCTTGGCTATTTCTACGCTTATGTGGCAGACTAAAGTAGCCCTACAACAACTCTTATAGTGGCCTAGTCTGTTTCTGTAAGGTTAATTGGACTAGACTGGTGTCTCTCATAAAATGACATTTCTGAATTTGCACTTTAGGGCCACCGTACGTGTACAATATTGTATTCAGCCGTTAGAGGTCAGTAGAATTCTTTTAAAACTTTAAACTTCCTGTGAGAAAAAAAATGAACTTCAACCTACAAAGTAGTCTAGAGAGAATGATTGTTGTCGAGTAGGCCTACATTTGGTTACTGTAGTGGACCGCTTGCCACCCGTTTCAAACAATTCTGTCAAAGATATAGTTGCAAGAACAAGTTGCCTTGTATTTGCATCATTACTCTTTACAGGAAGATGTCTACAGTGAAACTCTCAGAGGGAACGGTGACCGTGGACCTTTGCGGTGGGACGCCGCTGTTTTACCGACAGGGTGAGCCAGGGGCGGGAGAACCACGGCTCTCTGTGCTCCTGTTGCATGGTATCCGCTTCTCCTCCGAGAACTGGCTCAATATCGGGACCCTTGAGACTTTGGCAAAGGCGGGCTGTCGAACTGTGGCTGTCGATCTACCAGGTAGTCTGTGTTTCAATTGCAAAGATGGAAATTCCCCATAATTTCCCGTGAACTCATACGTGGTCATTGACGTTTAGTGTTTACTTAAACGAAGGATGACTCAATTCTAACATAACAGAATTGATACATAATCTGGATACATCGAACATAATCTGGATTTTGATCTGAGTTACCATTGAATTCTATGAACGTTTCTGAATACTCTCCTAGTTATTTTGTATCATGGAGAGAGAGCCAAGTGAATTTATTAACACACTTTCTGCGTATATACTTATACACACACAGAAAAGTAAAGCTTGCATTCCCAATTCAAAGTAGACTAGACAACCCGCTTGTCCAGTTTTAAAGTAGGTCATGTCTGACAACCCCCAGGTAGCAAGCATATATATCGGCCCACCGGTGGATTTTGGTCGGCACCCCTCTGGTTGTATGCCACTTGTTCGTTCTCGGTCCACCATCATCTTTAGTGTAAAGAGTGTTTAGTGTGTTAGCAATTCTTGTCATTTCTTAATCATATCCTTGGCATAATCTATTTAACTAAACAGAAGTAGTTCATAGCCTACTGGAAGGCTATCAAAGTGAAAAATGATTTGGTCGATTATAGACATATGTTACGCACTGGTAACATCAATAAAAATGTTAAGGGGGTGGTGAAAATGACTGACGTAGTATAGTATAAACTAGTAAAGAAAAACAGGTTTTGAAAGTGAGTGGCAAAACGGTCCGTTGTTTGTCAGTAACTCACCAGCGGACCGCCCGAAAACCAATGAGGCCAGTGGACCTCCAGCTCTGCCCCCAGTGGGCCGACAGTGGTCCTCTGGTCTTTTGCTATCAGGGACCAATGTTAATCCTATCATCAGAACTCATTACATTGCACTCCACTATGACATAAACAATCCTCTTAACAGTTGTGAGGTCCTTTGTGTCATCTCTGTAGGCCTAGGACAGTCAAAGGCTGCTTCGGCCCCAGTGGCGGTGGGGGAGTTGGCCCCGGGAGCCTTCTTGCAGCAGGTGTGTGAGGCTCTCAAACTGGGCCCAGTGGTGGTAGTGAGCCCCTCTCTCAGTGGCATGTACTCCCTGCCCTTCCTCTTCCAACACGCCCCCCTGCTGAAGGCCTATGTGCCCATAGCGCCCATCTGCACGGACAAGTTCATTGCCCAGCAGTACGCCAGTGTCCAGGTATGTGAATGTATGTTGTATGGCACGTTTATGTGCATGGCATCTAATGGGAGCAAGACTGGCTGGCATAATTGTAGCTCAGGTAGATATTGAATAGTAGAATAGTCTGCTGTTGTCTTTGGCAGTATTATATATGCTTTTCTGTGTGAAGGGAAAAACAAACAGCATTACTCTCATACACAAGAAAGTCCTTTCACAAATCTAGTGCTGTGAGATAATTAAGCCAAACGAATCTTGTAGAGCACAGCTAGCAAGTTGTAGGCTAATGCAGTTGGTCACTTTGACAGTCTGGTGTGATTTAAGCAAGTCTTTGTGTCTGTAATGGCCTGAATGGTTTGTTTAAGAGCATCTGATTTCTCAATATCTTTCTCCTCTCAGACACCCACTCTAATTGTCTACGGAGACCAGGACACTCAACTTGGGGAGTTGTCGCTTAGCAACCTCAAACATTTACCCAATCACAGAGTTGTAGTGATGAAGGGAGCTGGGCACCCCTGTTACCTTGAAGACCCAGAGACATGGCACAAGGCCCTGTTGGACTTCCTGCAGATGCTATGAAAGACCCACTCACACCAAAGGAGTTAGGATGAACAGAAAAACCCAATCAGGTATCATGGATGAATCTGCACAGACAGGTGTTTTTGCGGGTTGAATCGTTTGGATTCCTTTACAGTAGCATTCAAAATGTCAATCTAATTATCACTAAATAATCTTATGACTAAATGACCAAATAACTAGCATCATGAATTCACAGTTTTCATATGCTGTACTGTATGTTTGTAAATACATAAATGGATGTTTATGAATGTGTATATAACTTTTTACTATTTTAAAGTGAAATTAAACGCTACCAACATGCTTTCAAACTTTATCTTTAGATATATTGAGTGTTTTTTTGTCTATGTACTTACCATTGAAATCCTTGCAAGATAGACAAGGCAAGACACTACAGAGTATTGGCTGCACTTTGCAGATTTCAATATGAATCCATTGCCATTTAGAGAGAAATTAATGGTGAATGGCGCAAGCAATAATATATTGTTCTTCTTAAATTTTATTAGTGTGATTCTGTTAGCATTACGCAATCACAGTATTGGCTCGCAAAAATTCTAAATCCCTTGTAGTTCTTCAGGAAGGCATTCTTCAGAAGTTGTTTACCTGAAATTAATTAGACTAGTCCAAATGAAAATAATTTAATGTAGAAAGGTAGATAAAAAAAATGACAATTACAATCAGAATAAATCGTTGCAAATAACATATTTTGCTCATCCTTAAATTCTTTGCTTATTGTGTATCTGTTTTTAAATATTCAGTTAAAAAATGAATGTTCACAATGTGATGCTGTTTGATGATGTATTGATTAATGGTGTATTGTCACTTTAAGATATTTGGTTTAGGCTACATTTGGTTTATGATGATAAATGGAAGGACCGTTGCTGTGTATGGTTGGGACATTGTGATGTGAATCTGATAGGCTAGGGTACTGCAAAAGAGAATGTCCATGAATGAGTGCTATACTTTGAGGAATGACAGATCGTATAAAATGTTAAAGTTACATCTGAATCAGAGGACACTGATTCAACACCTTTTAATGGATGGTATGTGTTAATCAGTCTCAGAATAAACCACACATTCACAAACTTAAATGCTGCCTAGCACACGCTTTTTGCCCAAGACTAATGTTAAATCTAGCCTGTAAGATCTTTAGCTTTCTAACATTAGCTAGTTAACTTGGACGTCTCATGCCTGTAATGCATGCATTGTGTAGGCTAATGTTCCAGTATTTTAAGAATGAACACGTTCAAACTAAAAGATGTAAGAGTGACATCCCACAGTCTTTCTCTCTTTTTCTTCTGCCCCTGACTCTAACGCTCTTTAGCCTATAGCCTTCATATCATGTTGTAGTGTAAGTTCTGTGTTATGAGATACATCTTGTCCTTTATGTGCACAAAACAGGATTGATCTCAGCTTTTCTGCTGCTATTTTTCGTGGAATGCTGGTGTGACATTAAACAGTAAGGCAGTTGTACTGAGTACCTGAACTATGGCCCCATCATTTAATTTAAGCACTTTGAACTGCATTGTTATGTATGAAAGGTGCTATACAAATCAAGTTTATTATTATTATTAATTTCCTCCCTCGTCATATCCCACACATTCTCTGGTTATATCACTGACAAAGCTAGCAAATTTGTCAGTGGAGGATAACATTACATCAACTGAGGAGTACGCAACTGCCACCAATTGTAGGATGGCAATGGGGGTAGGCCATTGAGAACCATCTCAGGCAAAAGGGTCAGAGGACCCAATTATCATACAGGACAACCAAAGGTTGTCAGACCTGATTGCATTAGAAGCCTAGTTTATATAAATTAAGAGCCTTGGATATATCTTAAAACAGTGTATATGGTAAGTTTGACATACTTGAGATCCTTAGTGTTCCACGTACTTCGTTACTGCTCTTTACTGGAATAATGACTGATTGCTGCATCAACCACAAGAAACATCCTCTTTTCTCATAAAACAAACCTCGATAGCTTATCAGATCTGCAACTCGACTTAACTTAGACAAAAAAAATGTTCTCTCTCGAAAGTGATCCACAGCCTGCACATTCATAGTAGGGTGTTTTTAGTTCTGCTCTGTTGGTCCAGCATATCATTAAACTGTATGAGATGCTACTCAAGCCTACACGTAGCGGGCTTCCATTAATATCAGATCAAAGCAACTCATTCTGTAAATGTGAATGTGAGCTGACTTAAAAAAAATAAAAAAAAACTCTCATAAATCCCGTTCTATGGACTGACCATTTGTATTGTTATTTTTATATTCGTTCCATATTGTATTATACCTGGACTGCATTGCAATTGCATCTTCTATACATTATTATTTGACCCTTTTGCATTTTTGGATTTGGACTAGCATTTTCAATTAACTGTAATTCTGCCTATAGCAGTGCCTGTAACTGCCTGTGTTACTGCCTGTAACCAGTTATGGTCACTGAGGTCTGAACCCTCGTCATCTTTTCAGATAAAATGTGTTGTGTGTGTGAGAGTTGAGAGAGGATGCGAGTGGCACCTGAACATCGGAACTAACAGCAGTACAAATTCTGGAGGCACGTAGGCAGCAGGTGGATTGCTTGTAAAATGGCAGCATACTGCATTCGGTAAGACAAAAGCCATGATTGACACGGCATTATCTGGTAGCCTGGTACCACATCTTGAGTAGGCCTACAGGCTATAGAATAGAATAGACTTTATTTGTCATTGTGCATTGGATACACAACGAAATTTGTTTGTGCAACCACTAAAAAAAGTGCAGTTGTGCTGGGTGGAGGGTATGAGGGTTGTGTGATTGTTTAGTTCTGTGATGGCCCTGGGGATGAAACTGTTCTGCAGTCTGGAGGTGAGGGCTGTAGTATGAAACATGATAAATATGCGAACACTGCTCATGATGAAGGATAGGCTATGTCATTCTTAGTAGCATTTCACACATCATCTGTAAAAAAAAAAAACCAACTGAACTCATTGATAACAAGGTCTAATTTAAGAATATCCAAACCCACAGAAAATAAATAGAACAGAGAGAGAAGAGACCAGTCAAAATGTCAAAGATTGTTGAGTACTATAAGTCTGTTTGTTAGGTAAGCCAAGACCTGAAGAAACTGCATGATGCATGTAGGTTACACACAGGTTAATCCCCCCTGGCGTTACAGCCCTGTTTATTCACTTTGCCCATTTTTCTTAAAATGCACATGGACTGTATGCTTGTGTAGGGGTTAGACTAAAGCAACTCATTTTGTAAACTTTTTAAAACTTCTCTCTCTATATTATCATTATAATACATTCCATTATATAGACTGACAACTGTTTGTTCATTTTATATTCGTTCCATATTGTATTATTCCTGGACTGCAATGTGATGGCATCTTTTAAACATTATTATTTGATTTGGATTTGTTGTATGGACCATTGTTGTGAAATGGTTGTGTGGGGGTCAGAGGGGGCCACAAGAACATTCCAGACTGATGGGCCGTTACCTTTGACATTGGGGAGTGGGGACGTACCTGTGACCAACACATATCTCTCATAGCCACTGACTTTAAAAAGGCACTTATAGAAGTTTAGTAACCAATCTATGTGAAACAGATACATACTTGAATTACCTTTATGTAGCTAACAAGTTAATGAATAAAGACCATCAACCATTTTGAACACTGACTGATTAATAGTTTAATAGCATGAGCATGTCAGTGGGTTATTGTCTAAGAAGGAGAGTTATGACAGTCAAACCTTTCTTTTGTGAGGTAAAGTCTTAGCATCCACGTAATTGCATAGGTTACAGTATGCAATGACCAAATGCTGCTGCAGCGTAATCACATTCCCTTGGGGAAATGCATCTGTAGTCCATATGCACTGTCCATACATTAAAAGACTCATAGGATGTTTGAAAAAGAAGGACACCACAAACGGAGCTGAAGTGAAAAATATGAACATTATTTAATAACTGATTCTCTGTAATAAACAATTTGAAAATATTTTACAAGGAGTCACAGACACAATATTTTACAAATTTTGCCCTCATCTTTTTTCTTTTTGAAGTTTCTTCTGTACAAAAAAATGGAGCAACGTGGACCAACGTCGCTGGAGGCCACACACTGACCAATGCACAAACAGAAAAACTCCCACTGGATAGCAGACCTCAAACTCATGATTATTATCAGATGAACTTTAGTCCTATATATATATAGTATGTTTATATTTCTTTTTTTTTTTTAGTCTCACTTAATGTTGAAATCTTATCTTTTATACTGCTTTTTTTTCTTTTACACATTTGTCAGACATGGTCACAGGGCACCAGACTAAGGACTACAGAATCACATACATACGTGTGTTGTCCACGGAAACGCACCTACATAGACAAGGCAACAGGGTCGAGAGGGGCAGGCGAAGGTGGGGGGAGGGATTCAATCCCCGTCCCCTCCAGGAAGCTGACTGTGAAGAGACGCCCCACTCTCTCTCTCTCCCCCACAAACCATTCCTTTCATTTAACTTGTCTTTTTTTTTTGGCAAAATGAAAATTTCTCAAACCACAAAAATATTGGACCATGAAGCCCAAAAGAAATCTCTCCCTTTGTTATTTTTTTCCTTAGAGGGACACGCACACAGACACACACACATACACACACACACACACACACAATCCCAGGCTCTCCTCTTCCTCCACCTAAATGTGTTCCACACCTTAAAGCGAACAAATCAAAGTTTTAGAATCCATGTCAGCAGGAGAATAAGGTAATGACTGCGTACACCACTCCAGTTGTAAGGCCACCATAAAGTCTTCAGTCTTACTAGTAGAGGTCTTACTAAAGGGAGGATGTTCAAAAAAGTCAACAACAGAGCTGGAGTGAGTATGGGGGCATTCGGTGATTATTGCACTCATGGACATCTGGTTGACGTTTCACTTTTCACCACTGATTTGAATGGCAATCAGCACACTAAAGACGTTAGCACACTAAAGACGTTAGCATACTAAAGACGTTAGCACACTAAAGACGTTAGCATACTAAAGACGTTAGCATACTAAAGACGTTAGTCGCTTGTTTTTCCAGGGGAGCAGGTTTTGGTGTGCCACTGAGACAGACACGTCCACTTCCTGTTCTGAGGAGCCTCCCCATTGATTTATGAAGTAGATGTGAAAGCCTAAGGAACAGTCACGGCCCCCCTGACACACGGGAGATGAATTCTCATAGTCTTCATGTGCCAGGCATCAGAGGTAAGAATAGACTTGATGCTGACGTGGATCAGTGCTTTTAACACAGGACCTGACCAGAGGTGGCCAATGACACTGACCCGTGATAACCTCATGGGTTGGGGGGGGGTCCAATACATCACCAGAGTAGGGGAATGAGAAAATACAGCTGGGTGGGAAGGAGGAAAGGAGAAAGGAAGAGGATGCAGGAGAGGAAGAGTTTTAGAAATACACAAGGAGGCTTCCTACCTAGGTTGTCTTAGAAAAACTGAGACATCAATATTGAAAACATTCTTTATCACTTCTGTGATGATAGGATCATTTCTCCCAAATGATATGACTGGATGTTCTTCTTTCTTTTCTTTTTTTTCCCCCCAGAGACCCCCACCCCCTTTCCAATCCTAACCCACCCCAGACATAAACACATAACACACGTCATAGGAGACAAATGATCCCGCATGGATATAGCATAGCAAACACCACTCTCTTTCCCTACCGTTTTGATCACATTGAGTTGACACTACAAAGACAACCACCTATCCAACATGTGCACACATCCCTCAGACACTCCCCTCACAAACACGCGCACATCAGACACTCAGCCGCAGACACACGAAAGCACAAAAAACACAAATATGCATCTCACATCCCTAGCAGAAAATGTCTACAGCAGTTAGGTAGCTCTAATAGAAACACTGACGCTCCAAGGCTGATTAAGTTGAACTCCGGAAAAAGAGACAAGCCTTTCTTCAGAAAAGGCCTGCGAAAAACACTGCGGCTAGATAGCCAATGAGGAGAAGAGCTCAAACCCTATTAAGAGCTTGATGAGAATAGCGCAACAGCCATTATGTTGTTTCTGATGATGGCATCATCAGTTTAGGCAAAGTCTAAGGGCCTGTACACATACCGCTGCCCTGTAGCTTTAGCTGTCCCCCCACGCAAAAGAGACTGTGGCTACAGCATCCGGTTAGCTATAGCTATGGCCCAATGGGAATGGGCCTAAAAGGATAACAGCTAAACTTACAGTCTGTTAACCTGGACAGGGGAGAGAGAGAGGCTGCGTTCCTCTCGACTCCCTCTCGCGATGCTCTGCTATGGAAGCTGTAAGGCCTTTGACGTGACTTGGGAAGGGATACCACAGCCCCACAGGCTAATGCTGCGCCTGTTAAAGGTGATATACCGCAATCCAGAAAAGCCCATGCTGTTCAACACAAACAAGTGCGTAAAGGCACGACCAAAAGGGGTGAGATTGTTCCTAAAAAAAAAAAGTTAGAGAAAAGATAAAACACTGATGAAAAGTCTGACATCTGAAAAAAACCTTCATCTTTTAGGACTGGTGCTGATCAACAATGAAAACAAAAGAAAACTTGGAGAGCATTTTCTTTTTTCAAATGGCTGCAAATGGCAGAATAGCTCTTGTGAATACATAGCGTAGGAGGTCGAGAAACTCAGAAATGCACTGGGGGAAAAAAAAAGCTCAAAACAAAAGATAACATTATGTCTGAACCTCATTTTCAGATAACACAATTTTCCTCTGGCCTCACAGTCCCATGAATGAATAGAACCCTCTGGAGGCGAGTGAGGAAAGAGAGACAGCAGTTTGCCTCTCTCCCTCCTCCTTCCGTCAGCGTCCCGACATAAGCTCACAGCACCATAAACACCCCCCTCCCCTCCCCTCACACACACAAACACTCCCCCCTCAGACCCTTGTGTGATTCATTATCATCATTATCATCTGCCTGATGCAGTGTTCTCACAGCTGGAGGCTTGCTCTGTGGTGATGAGAATGGCAGGTACGTTGGACAGGACATCTGCTTATACACACACACGCACACACACACATCTACACACACACACACACACACATCTACACACACACACAATCTCAGCAGCGGTGGGAAATGAGGAAAGCGTGAGTGCCATGTTTGTTTGCTGTTGTCGGCGGCAACACAAGAGGAACGTGAGGGAAATGTTATCAGCTGCACCTCCTGCTCGGCGCAGAGGAGCTGTCAGCCTTCCTCGCAGGGCCCCCACAAATGATGATCCTACACATCGCCGATTGTATCAGAGCCAGAGGAAGTTTGCGTTGCAAAATTAAAATGTCTGCTTGAGCTTTTTTTTTTTTCCGTCTTCCCAGCTGTCTATCCTGCTCTCCTCTCGTATCCAGGTGAACTTGTCCCTGGAGGAGGTGTTTCCGCATTGTGTGAGATCCTTCCAGGTCCTCTCTCTTCCGTAAATCCAGGGGGGGGGGGGGGGGGGGTCTATACTGGCTAAGCTGCCACCAAGACCAAGGCCCTAGTCAGAGAAGAATGATTCCAGATGATTCCACCTCGGATGCTTCACAAATGCCTCCATTTTCTTTTTTTTCTTGTCTTTTCTGGATTTCCCCCTCCTATATGAGTCCTTCTATCAATTTTTTTATTTTATCTCCATCTAATTTGGCTAGAAAAATAAGACCACACCACAAAAGTCTATCTCATTTTGGCAAGAAGTAGATACAGTGCATGAACAAACAACATGTTTTTTTTGTTAACACCTACACTCTTCTTTTATCCCATTAAGTATGGAGGTGCGCTTGGAATACTCACACCATTATTTTTTTTCTTTTCATTCTGTTTTAAACACAAAAAATCATACATTTTTAAAGCCTCCCTTTTTCAATGCATGTGGATGGCTGAATGTTCCATAGCCCGTTTCATTTAGGTTAGGCAAAAGTAGCAGGCCACAGATGGCCCTCTGCAGTTCTGCGATGAATACGCGGGATGAACTTTGACCTCTGTGGTCAGAGTCGTATGATCTAAAACACAGTGTTCCATTGGCAGCAGGCATCTGTCGTCCGTTGTCGTTCTCTTAGCTGGTCGGTGACTGAAAATGTTCGTATGACAATTCTGTCCCCCTGCCACTGGTTAACATCTTCCACTTCTTTCCACTGCTATTTCAACATTTTACATAGAGAAACACTATAAGACGGCAACTCCCTCCACAGCTGAAGGGTGATTGGCTGGAGACCACGTAGCTCGGCGACTGTCACTAGGCAACAACCTGTGAAGCTAAGTGGGCATAGCAGCAGCACAGAGATGGGCTTCCATATTAGGTCAACAGGAAGTCCCTTTATAATCTATGACTAGAGCAGAAGAGGAAAGAGAGAGAGAGAGAGAGAACAAAAAAGCATATAGGTGATGCAGGAGAGAGAGGGAGGAGAAGGAGGAAGAGGGAGGCGAAGAGTTAAAGAGAGAGAGGCAGGGCCGGAGGAGTGGCCCATATAGAAAGGAGGAGGAGGAGGAGGAGAAGGAGGAAGAGGGAGGGGAAGAGTTAAAGAGAGAGAGGCAGGGCCTGAGGAGTGACCCATATAGAAAGGAGGAGAAACTGGAGGGAGAGAAGAGTGCCTATGGAGGGGCTGAAGGAGTGACCCCGGCCACAGTCTGACGAGTTCTCCTGGAACACACAAACACAAGCACCATCTCATCACAGTGAGAATGGGTGGGACTTCAGTACTTTTCATTTAAAGGTGCAGTCTGCAATTCGAGTGAAAGGGTGTTGATATTTGAGCTCAACACCCAATCAATAAATCAGGACAATTAATTAGTTGACACATATTTGTAGCTCACCAGACATGCTCAAGTCACAGTTTTGCTCACTCAAATTCCATGACAACCTATTCTTGTTGAAATCAACATGGCTTACCCCAGAAACGCACCCATTCTGAAGAATGTAATGTAAAATGTATAACATGACACACATTGTAAAATTATACACATCCAATTTAATCAGCCAAATGTGTCTACTGCAACACATTTGCAACTTCGCAGCAAGGTTGCTTAAATGTTAAATGTTTCAGCTAGGGTGCGAGCGACTTTGGGAGACAGAGAGGTCAGCCTTATTTTCTATGGAAATCAAAGTTTTGAGACGGAAACTCAGGTTTTCTTAGTACTTTCACTCTTCCCTAATTTGCTCCACACAGTGTGGTGACACCAAAGGATGGACTTCAGCGTTTACAGCAACAGCTTTATTAGGTTCGTCTCAGGTAACTATGGGATTCAACGTTAGTTAGATTGAAATGTGTTCCCTTTCAAAGCGTTTTTCACTTAAAATTGTTCTTGGGACCAAACTGTAGGTCATTTGATGCTGTCAACGCATGCAGAGTCCCAGCAGAACTGAACAGGTGTGTGAAAGCCTGTCTAGCTGAGCAGTGGGTCATCGGGAGAGCGTAGACATCTAAACGGATTCATTCTGCACTCGTCTAATTAGGTTACATTATCTGAATAGAAATAACAAGAAAAGTCATTATGTATCTGCATCATGGATGACATGCGTTGACTGCCTACTAGGGTTGTCACGATACCAAAATTATGACTTCGATACTATACTTGCCAAAATATCACGATACCTGATACTTACGATACGATACCACAAATACGATACGATACCACAAATACGATACGATACTGGTATATTTATCTATGATAGTAATAAACAAAACATCTGTAAGGTTCCCTTTTTTACCAGCTTGTTCCTGCCCAGCTTTTTGAACACTTAACAAATGGCATTCATATTAGTATTAGCCCACAGCAAGATATTAATGAAAACTACATGGTGACATCATAGCATTGATTATAGACCTATTGTCTGTATCTGACTATATGACTACATAGTTATTTCCATAAGTATGAATTACATAATTTTACAGTGTGTTTGAGGTGGAAAAAAACCTAAAGCTATGTGGGTTGGGTAGATTAAAGATAGACACATAATTAAAGGGCAATTTCTCCCCTTTATTGAAAAACAACAATGAAAAACATGCCACCACATACCTTTGCACCAATACACACATGCCATTACACTATGGTGAACAATGAGACAGCCTGTCTGTCTGGTAGAATTATTTTGAATTATGAATATTCACACTTGTTGCAACTTGCAACTATTGCAATTGTTTATGCACTTATTACAACTGAACTATTTACACACTTTACAAACTATTTACACGCTAACAGAAACACTAACTCTATAAATGAACTAAAATGTATTTTGTGATGGTCTTGTTAGCAACTGATGTTCTAACAAAAAAATGATAATAGTCATGACGATAATGTGCATTGTCTCATTTTCTGGACAGTTCTTTTGCCAGATGAAGCCACTTGCTTGATGTTTGACTGTGTTAGCCATGTTGGCTAGGTTGCCAACGACTTTCCTATCACAATAACATTACAAGAGCACTTAATACTAGCATCAGGGGTGAAAAAAAACGTAGTACTAGCATCAATGTCCAAGCCTGTTATAACAAGCTTGCTAACATCGCTAACGAGATGTCTTGCTAGCGGCTACATTTAGCGAAACCTGTTAAATTTGCTTACTTTGTTTATGACAAACTAGCAAGTCAACAACTTTCCTAACACAGTCAAACATCAAGCAATTGCAACACAAGACAAAGCAGACGTCCTCTTTTTCGAGACCTAAATGTGTCCGGGTAAAAGAGGACGTCTGGTCACCCTAGCTAAACTAGGCTAAGGCTACTCGTGTTAGGCTGTATATGGGTGAGCTTGGGTGTTCATGTTTATAATCACATTTGCTAACCTGTCGTTCTTTGAACTTTCTGAAAAGTTCTGGGTGTCTGTCTGATAGGTGCTTAGCCATATTCGACGTGTTCCCTCCCTTTGCCTGAGTGGATTTGAAGGTTCTGTGTGTGTGTCGATGGGTTTTCCTTCAGTGTCTGCTTCGTACCCGAAGTATTTGCATGTGTGAGAGCTGGGCAGCCCCGCCCCTTACAGTCAATGCGTGCCGGCAGCCTGACAGGGAGCGGAACAGTGAGTGCGCTCTGATTGCGTGCTTTTTTAATGAAGTACCGGTACCAAAAATATGCAAAATCGTATCGTTTTTAACGTAAGGGTACCGCGGTACTTTTCTAGTACCGGTACACCGTGCAACACTACTGCCTACTGCATTTCATTTCAGTGAAACAAATTAGACTACCTCTTCCGAGATGCTCGAGTCTTTAAAGGGACTAGGGCCCAAAGTGTTTTGGATAAGAAGTGCAGACTGCACCTTTTGATGCATTTACTTCTTCCAACGTACACTTTTCAGTGTACAGTGCTAATATCAGTGTGTGTGTGTGTGTGTGTGTGTGTGTGTGTGTGTGTGTGCATGCATCTGTGTGTATGAAATAAGGCCTGTACTAGGGTATTTAGTATTTGGGACTTACCGCCGTGTTGTAGTCGAAGCAGGTGGAAGGGCCTTTTCGATACCGTGCTGTAGCAAGGACATCACACGGGTCCTCCTCTTTGACTGGGGACAAGGAGGTTAAGGAACCCTAGATGAAGTGTCAGTATATCTGTTTAGGTAACATTTGAACCAGGAGGATTTAGGTCTCAGAAGCGCATACCATGAGCTCCATGCATGTATACTGTATATGTGAGGTGCTTGCCTTGTGAATGCACAAAAGAAAACAAAGGCAAGGTACTCAGAGCTCTGGTAGCACACATGAACCCTCAAACATGCTTAGCTTTTCATTTCTTTATTTTCTAGTATGCAGTATCTGAGTATCTTTGAGAATCAATGCAAGAACAAGGCTCTGCTGAGGTCAGAAGGATACAGTCGACCTCCACTTGAGAGAGCTTCTCAATCTCACAGGAGCCGCAGGGTAGAATCTCAGCCACCACAAACAGCAGGTTGGTGTTCTCTATCCGTTTAGCATGGAACAACCTGGGCACACACACATTCCCTCCATTTACACTTATGTCCTTCCACCGGCTGTGGTTCAAAAAGCCTGAGACTTTGCAGCAGGTTGGCATTCGTGTGCATGTTACTAGTGTGTGTGAGAGGTAAAGCTGCTTGAGTAAATAAGTGTGGATGTGTAAGTAAGTAATAGTTGCTGTGCTTGTATTGTTTATCTATCTGCATGTTTGTGTATGTACTGTTTACCTGCTCATGGGTCATGGGCCTGCGCTCTGTGTGCGGAGGTCTTGGGTGTGTGTGAGTGAGTGTGTGTGTGTGTGTGTATGTGTGTGTGTGTGTGCGTGTGTGTGTTAGAGAGAGAGAGAGTGTGTGTGTGTGTGTGTGTGTGTGTGTGTGAGAGAGTGAGTGTGTGTGTGTGTGAGAGTGTGTGTGTGTGTGTGTGTGTGAGAGAGAGAGTGTGTGTGTGTGAGTGTGTGACAGAGTGTGTGTGTGTGTGAGAGCGTGTGTGTGTGTGTGTGTGTGACAGAGTGTGTGTGTGTGTGAGAGCGTGTGTGTGTGTGTGTGTGTGAGAGAGAGAGAGAGAGAGAGAGAGAGAGAGAGAGAGAGAGAGAGAGAGAGAGAGAGAGAGAGAGAGAGAGTGTGTGTGTGTGTGTGTGTGAGAAAGAGAGTTGTAGTATATGTGTGCATGTATTATGTGCGTATCTACTGTACCGGGAGCAGTTGCCGCAGTCCTGTAGGGTGTTGTAGGAGCTGGTGACGTTGGTGAAGTAGAACTGAGTCTGGATCTTGACACAGCTGGTTTCTCTAGACTCCATCCCGTCCGCATCCACCGTATCTATGACACATACACGATCACACACACACACACACACACACACACACACACACACACACACACACACACTTGAAGACATCTTACTTAGCACTTAAGGATGAGACAGAGAGTCTCCTACAAATACATATATGGTGAACAGAAGATGACAGTAAAAAAAAAAATTGCAACTGGCGAAATATATTTAGATATAAACACAAATAAATGAATGAAATAAATATTTATATATTTATTATAAATGAACACATAAAAAAAAGACACATTTCTCTGTGTAATCTCTGTGTCTCACATCTTCCCCAACCTCCAGCCTCTCGGACAAGAAAGTGAGGCGTGGTGGTGGTAGAGTCTGGCGAGTCACTTTGGTTTAGTGGGAGAAAATGAAACGTCAGAAAGACTAAACTAAATCAGACAGAAAGTCGGCCTCAGCAGAACCCTCACCTGTCACAAACCAGCTGCGGTAGGCCATGCCATACAGCATCTGCTGCAGCAGAGACCTGCCCGACAAACACAGCAGAACAGCAGAGCGGTGAAATACAAACACACACACACACACACACACACACACAGACACACACACACACACACACACACTAGAAATACTTCAGCACCTGGATCCTGAGACTGCACTCTAACACTGGGAAAATGTGCCGACACTTTGACATGACTTGGGCGCCACTCAGATTGAAATCCCTCCAGTTTCCAGACTGCCACTCAAAACCCCCGCTGTCTTGTCTACATTTCTAGAGTGACGTGATGTGACATGGCATGAGTTTTCCGTAGAACTCAAAAGCGTTTAGACCTTTAAACCATACTGAATGTAAAATGGATATGGAAAAACACAGTGCAGTAATACTTTAAATATGCATACAATTTTAACTACAATATTCGAAACATGTCATAATATATATACGTATATCATATTTTATTATAATACATTGTGCGGCTTAAAGTAATTATTGAACTGTACACACTAACTAAAGGCTTGTGTCTACTCCCTAAAAATTCCCAACATGATCTACTAATGCTGTATATGTAATGACCACATTGAAAAAAAAACACCTCTGTTCCATTTTGTAGTTGCCTAAATAAATATACAATTACATTTCAACCAAAACATGACAGTACAACATGGAGCAGGTGGAAATGCATCAATTTGATACCCGCCATCCAAAAGTAATTCTCTTAACTGTGATTGATTGTGTGTATGAATGAATACTTGCAGGTGGGAGTTAATCAGCTTGCTTACTTGAGGTTACTTTTCTCAGAAAGGTATCACAGGCTGAGTGTAAAAATATGCTGAATGGATCACTGATGGATGGGTAGTAGGAAATGGATCTTTCCCTCTCATATGAACACATTTAAATGTTAATGGAGAAAATAATTCAGGCACATTAAATTATGCCATTTGGGAACATTTGGACGAGGGGCTGTGCTCAATTTGCCGTTGTCTTCAAATTTGTGTTCCATCTCTATTTCCATCAGATGTTGTAACCTACCATATTAGCACAAAATGGCTAATGTAATGTTCTCTCTTGCCATATTTATATTCTCCTGGGACTCGACAGTATTCTTGATTGCCTCTTGGATCAACATTTTAATGAAACCTCATAAAGCTATTATTTTACGCTTTATTTCGTCGCTCTCTAAGCATCATCAGTTAGAATAGACACACATTTGGATCTTTGTACAACCAAGCTGCTCTATATTTAGCATTTCGGTTTTGGTGAGTTTTAGGTTATTCAATGCGTAGACAAAACGGACTAGCCTGTCAAGGAAGGTACAAGGAAAGATACGGCACTGAAAGCCAGATTAGTCGGGAATAATGGGAGTTCAGCAGCGGGGGCGCTCACCATGCTGCTGCTGATGTCCACCAGGCCATGTTCAGGAAATCAGCGATGGTTGGCTAAACAAAGAGAAAGCAACCAGTTTAATAAAGCCGACACACTGGAAAGGCCAAGTCTTTGGATCGGAGGGCTGTCCTCCTAGTTGTCATTATCTCCCTTGCTTATCACACACAAAGGATGGCGCTAATTTGTATATTTCAGCTGTTACCATTTCTCATTTTTCTAAAAGAAAAGACTATAAAAACATTTTTGAGAAATGTCTTTATGTCTATGATGAAATGAATAGAAAGGAATAGTGTTGACTTTACATAACTATAATAATTTACGAAATTCTAAATTGTAATTGTAAATAAACGTCTAATTTGGCCAACTCCTACGGCTTTATCATCATCTTAGTCTATATGTGAATCAAAGCTCCTGTCTAACTATGTCAGTAAAGAGGCTAATATTAATTTTCTCATACTCCCATTTGGTCTCAAAGGCAAAACACAAATATTTGTTATATCTGAAGATAGAAGTACAGTTTGATTTTCTGCAGATCACTCCTGGAGCAAGAAGAGCAAGCTAACATTGACATCAGCATTATGAAGCACAATGTTGGCATAGCTCACCACAAACACCCCTCGAGGTGCGGCTCCTGTGTTGCTGTTTGGCACCAGCGCACACACGGACTGGTAGTCATGGGAGCGCTTGCGGTTGTAGAAGGAGTTATTGTACAAGGCGTGCATCAGGTAGGGGTCAACCTCACTGAAAAACATACCAATCTGCACGGCAGAAGAGAGGAGACACGCTCAGCTTCGAGCTCTTTGCTAGAACACAATCTGAGTACAGACACCTACAAGACCTTTAACTAGGCAATCAGAGTAGCATTAGCATAGCATAGTCATTAACACTGAAGGACTTTTTGAATCATTTCATGACAAGAACAGCTGTTGTAGGTGTTGTTTTTGTCATCACTGGGGCAGAAACAGAATGGGACAGAAACAGACAGCGTAGTCTGTCAGATGTGATGATGTACCTCATAACCAGGCTTTCCAGTTAAAAAGCACAGCCTATCAACAAGGTCTGTTCTC
>NC_045156.1:25784763-25802263 GCF_900700415.2 Clupea harengus
TCAGCAGGCAGTGGTGGACTGCCACAGGGGACTGTCATGCTGGAGAAGGACCATGCTGTTTTCCTTGTTTTTATCCACTACTTGCTAGATGCTGCTGTTACAGTGACAGATATAATAACCCCCATTTGGCTTCCCAGAACCTATCCTACATTCAGGCGCAATCAAGTGGTTTCAGCAGTATACAGTTCAGCTACAATAACAATTACAGTGATTAGTAGCTGCCACACAATCTGATTCGTTGAAAAATGTTCCAAGTGTCCAGCTAGTTTGAGATAACACAATCCCACTCTTTATTCCACAAAGTGATATGGATAATTGCACTGGTCAATATCTGGCCTAAAATGAATGAACTTTTTGTCAGGCTGAATTCATTTCTGTGAAATTCTGTTAGGTGTTTGTCTTCCTCTGTGAAACGCAAAGTTCTGCACCAGCAGCGATGAAACAGGCTTGGGCAGACCCCTCTCCTGGGTGTTCTGTGTTGTGTCTGTATGTGGATGGAGCGGAGGGATGAGGGATGAGTAATGAGGGAAGACCAATCGGTTTATGGTGGTGCCTGACCTCCTCCACTTAAGGCTGTATTCACCTGTGCGGTAAGGAGCTCTGAAGATGTAGCCCTTGTTGTCCAGGCTGCGGCGGTAGTAGCTGGCATTGAAAGGCTCAGGGTCCTCCTCCCAAGTTTCAGCAGCCCTAAGGAAGATGGATAGATGGATAGATGGATGGATGGATGGATGGATAGATGGATGGATAGATAGATGGATGGATAGATGGATGGATAGATGGATGGATGGATAGATGGATGGATGGATAGATGGATGGATAGATAGATGGATAGATGGATGGATGGATAGATGGATGGATAGATAAATAAATCCAATTGTTAGGAACAAAACATTTCTCAGTCAAATTTCAGAGCAGAGATCATTCTCATATGCATATCGAAACTACACTGACTGCTTTGCAAATGACACTGCCCCCATAAAGCACACAAAAACAATTACTCACACTAATAGTCAATCTCTAGAACTAGATGTAAGGGGCTTTCTAGACTATTGCTCCTTTCACACCGTCCACTAAGGAGACCAATCGACCTGTACATGATCGCTTCCATGGAGAGGTAGAACTAGTTCAACACATATAACAGGTCACATATAACAGGTCTGCCACTTACTTATTGGGAAACACTCGCGTGACCCCTCCATCTGTGGCTGCAAAGACTGCTAGGAAGCCATATCTACCAAAACAAAGAGAAAAGGTTACCACACACTCACTCACTCACTCTCTCATTCTCTCACTCTCACACTCACTCACAATCTCTCACTCTCATTTCACTCTCACTCACTCACTCTCTCTCTCATACACACACACACACACACACACACACACACACACACACACACACACACACACACACACAGGGGGTTATATGTGTACACTACTTACGTCTTTAGATCCTTATTTTTCCACACTTTCTCCACAAGCTGGCGAATGATTCCCGTGTCCAGAATTAGGTTGTGTAGAAGGAAGTTATCACCTGTAACCATAGACAAGCTATTGGTCAGCATGATCGGCCCTAAGTTACTTTGTTTTTTGCAGTAGTACACACACAAATAAACACTACAAATAACTTCATTATAATTTCATTATGCTGCCAACAAACACACAATGGAAGCTGGAATTGGATGTTTGAAAACGTACATTGCTTGGAGTCCGGCGTGACTTTCTCCATCAGGGCGATGAAGTTGAGAAGAAACTCAGTGTTGTTGCTAGAAAGCTCCAGGTCTTTGCAGTATTCCCTAAGGACAGTTTGTGTGTGATTTTAATACATAAAGAGTAACACACACACACACACAAGGAGGAGAACATACACACATCACAAAAGATACTCAATATACACACATGCACATTTCACCTGTTCAGTTGCAATGCCTGTGCATGCTCTCTCTCTCTGTCTCTCTCTCTTTCTCACACACACACACACACACACACACACACACACACACACACACACACACACACATATGCATGCACACACCCAAATCACAGGCATGCACACACACACAGTCACTTCCACACTTCCTCATAGACATGTGACAGGCTTTGCTATAACCTTTGAACATCCATGGCGGGAGATTGTATTGACATGCAAATTATTCATTGGTTCTCTGTGGCAACATTGGGAGGACATGGGGAAGTGCACACACACACACACACACTTTTTGTTTCCACTGGTAGACAATGGGACACATGCAGAGGAAGAATAATACATTCTCTTTCAGTTTCACCCCTTCCCTTATCTCTCTCACACACACAGAGACACACACACACACATGGAAAGAGAGAGAGAGAAACCTGACACACACACACACTCACACAAAAGCTACAGTGCAAAAGATTTGACGTCACAACAGGCCCAAATGTTCAAATCCATGTACATAATCATTAATCTCTGCTCACATGGACCTCAACAGCCGGGCACATGCAAGCATGCTTGAAGTTGGAGATGGGCAAATGTTCTATGAAGAAATGGATGGATAGAAACAGTAGAAGAGGGAGGAGAGGTATAGGCCACATATGAAACATAGACACAGAATTAAATATGTATAAATAATGAATTAGAAAATGGTATGCTTCACACCAACTTTAGTAAAGATACAAAAATATGCAGAGTACACACAGGTGTGCCAATCCACTCCCCACTGTATATGAAGAACACACCCAGCACAACCAAAACCACGAGCTGACAGACATCGTCACAATAGATAGGGAGAAAGAACACACAACACCAACGCAGACACAGACCCACACATATGCATGCCCACAAACCAACACCCAGTCACGCACTTACACTCACCCAAAAAAACACAAGAACAGCTACTCTTAAATGCAATATGAAATTAGACATGGGAAAGAGAAGCATGTGTGCAAGATAGAGGTGTGTGTGTGTGTGTGTGTGTGTGTGTGTGTGTGTGTGTGTGTGTGTGTGTGTGTGTCTGTGTGTGTGTCTGTGTGTGTGTGTGTGTGTGTGTGTGTGTGTGTGTGTCTGTGTGAGAGTATGTATGTGTGTATGTGTTGCTAGGGATCGGGGGTTATTTCTAAGAATGTGGTTTAATGACAAACCTTGGGAAGTTAACTCAGAGTAAGTCATAAACGTTATCACTCACTCTGGGTTAACTTACTCAGGCTTGTTACTGAACCATGTACTTGGAATACCCCCCTGGTTGGCTACACTACAAGTGTGCAGGAATGGCAGTAAGCCAGAGGAAAATATGAGACCAGAAGACAACAGCAAGTGAACACAACAAAACAAAAACACACACACACACACACACACACACACACACACACACATCAAGAGACCAGCACAGAACAACACCATATGGGGTGGAAGGAGGAGGAGGAGGAGGAGGAGGAGGAGGAGGAGGTGGTGGCAGAGGCAAGCGTTCACACACAGAGTTCACACACAGAGTTCACACACACAGAGTTCACACACAGAGTTCACACACAGAGTTCACACACAGAGAGAGCACAGCTACCTGGGAGCAATGAACACATGGCCCTCGGACTCAAAGCTGTTGGGCAGCAGTGACTCAAAATCTGCAACAGAAAGGGGGAAGATTATCTGGGAAGAGCGGCACGCGTAGAGCGGAACGGGGGACTCTGGGAGAACAGCGGTGGCTCTTCAGGGAGTGCAGGGGGGACGCGACGGGGACGGTTACCATAGCAACACGGAGGAGTCAATGGGGGAAGAACACTGGCGTTAGCCAATATGGTGCTCGGGTGGACTTAGCATTTCTTTCTGGTCAATTTCAAAACGAATGATTTTTTCATCTCCATTTTGGCAGATAAATGACATTCCGCTGGATCATCTGATTTGGAAATTTTGTCGTTTTTGCTTCTTCAGTGTCAGAGAACTGACTTCCGCCCCATTACACAGTAAGCAGGAAGCGAGTTATCAGACCGTCATTGTCACAAACGGTGTGCGGTTTTCCATTCTTTTCCACAAGCGGGCATCAACATGGCCAACTGTTGCAGGGGAGGTGGGTGACGCAGGGGTCCTGATGAAGCGGATCACCCCTCAGATAGGCAGAGGGAAGCTGGCTCCAACAGACACGCAATTGGGGGAAGTGCACTGCATTGTGAAGGGCATGGTCAGGGGCAACTCTGAAGGTCTCCACATCATCTTCACAGAAATGACCCCATATAATCAAATAGAAGAGGACGCAAAATCAGCATATAAGGACTCAAAATCTTGTCAATGCTGACAAAACTAAAACTGAATGTACAGATATACATGAGAATTAAACACCTGCATCTTTTCCACAGTTACTTTAAACTTAAATGGTGCCCAGGTAGTGTTCCGCCCACAATGCCTTGCACTTCCAGGTCAGAATTTAGTGGAAATGGGAGGGCTGTGGCCCTGGCTGCCTGAGGGGTGATGGCGGGTATCAAGCCGATGAAGACACGGGGCACAGGAGGACGACATGTGAGCTGGGCGCCAACAATGCGCACCAATCTCAGACAACAGGAGGGGACCTGACAGAGAGCCCTGGGGAACTTCTTGGTCAGCTGCTACAGCCTTGGCTATAATGAATGGCTGGTCTGGCATGCATTTGACTGATCATATACTGTCCGTCTTCTATAAGCTCATCCGACTTCAGAGTAACTTTGTACAACCAGAGCTGTCAAGATCCGTTCTAACTGGTTAGCTCCTATAGTCAAAGATAACATGATTCACTGTAGTTAGTTATCTTCTACCATCTCACCTGACATGACTGGCGATGACTGAACTGCTTTAAGGGTGCAGGCTCATCAACTGTCATTTTATGCCAGCAAGGCAAACACAGAACAAGCTAACACTGAGAGGAAGCTTTGATGCTTTCATTTCACAACTTGCCTTTCACTGATAGTTTATTCATGTTGAAGTGTCAAGAACGCTTCATAAAAGAAATATATGCATTAGTGAGCAAGGACTTGGGCTAGCGTCTATAATGCTAAAATAACTGCTAACTAGACAAAGCTCTTTACACAGAAGCAGATTCATTTGGGAAATGGTCCGATCTTAAACTGTGATGAACAATCTTTGAGTACACTTCATCAGATCCAGAGATTATCACTCTTACTATAGCAGTAGTATCTTCTATCTCTCTTGCACATGCTGTCTGCTAAAAATCGGTTATCTAAAAGGAATAAACACAACATCGCCTGGAGTGGCATAATCCCCCCCACGGAGAATTAGATGACTTTGAGTACTTGAGCACTAACATGGGACAGTTTAAGCAACCTGGATTGGGGGCTTTGACAGCCGATTAAAGATGCCTGAGAATTAGCCTACTTGTAGAGAGGAAATGTAGAAAAATAGGGAGAGGACAGATAGAGAGAGAGAGAGAGAGAGAGAGAGAGAGAGAGAGAGAGCCATTCGGACAGAGACTACTCAACAATGGGAGGGGGTATGAAGGTTAAGTAGTCAAGGACAAAGCTTTCTTTCTTTATTTAAAACACAGACTGCAAAGCTCTTAATATCCTCCGGGTGACAGGAGAGAGACCTGAGTGAAGGACTGAGACACCAGACAGCCAGGGACTGAGGAAAGGAGGAGAGAGAGTGAGAGAGAGAGAGAGAGAGAGAGAGAGAGGGAGAGAGAGAGAGAGGGGGGGGGGGGGGGGGGAAAGCGTGCCTGGAGAGGGCAACTTGTTGTACCATGATCTTGTGTGTGTGCGAGAGAGAGAGAGCCAGTGAGAGATTTGGACTGAGAGATACAGGTAGACAGATAGACAGGTAAGAGTAGAGAAAGACAGGTATTGAGAAAGATACAGGTCTGGGCCGCAGCGAGAGCAGGAGGGTGAGGAGAGGAGAGGAGGAACAGAGGAGGCAAGCAGGCTGGGACAGGTGAGGGTGTGGAAGGGAGGAAGGACCTCAGGACAAGAGCAGGGGTGCGGAGAGTGGGTGGTGGGGGTGGGAGGTTAGGGAGGTGGACCAATATGGAGTATACTTGCCCTTGCTGTCTGACACTGGCACTGTGTGGATCCATCAGAGAAGGAGCAAGAAAAGAAACAAAGGGGGGGGGCAGGTGGGATAGGGAGGGGGGGGGGGGGGGGGGGGGTCACAGACAATATTTTATTCAATTGACTGTTTGAATAAAAATATTGTTTCCTCAGAACAGAACGAAACAGAAACAGAAACAGAAAATGAAAAATAACAACAGAAGAGAAACTTGATCCAGTCAAAATGGAAATGAAAACACGGAACGGGAAAGAAAGTGAGGAACATGACATCAAGATGAGAGAACAGAAAGAAAAAAAAACCCAGAAAGAAAATCCACCGAACGAGATCCAACAAAGGTAGAGAAAGACAGAGATCTCTTTAATGAAGACATGTAATGAGCGGCAAGCTCAAAACAAAACAAATGCACAGGAAGAGAGTCAAACAGGTGGTTCAGAATGACAGAGGAACACCCTGGTCTGGAAGAGAGAGAGAGAGAGAGAGAGAAAGAGAGAGAGAGAGAGAGAGAAAGAGTTTCATACAGATAGAGAAGAGGAGGTAGAGACAGAGAGGAAAGAAAGAGAGAAGAGAGAGAAAAGAAATAGAGAAGAGAGAGAGAGAGACAGAGATAGACAGAGAGAGAGAGAGAGTTTCATACAGATAGAGAAGAGGAGGTAGAGACAGAGAGCAAAGAGGAAAGAGAGAGAAAAGAAAGAGAGAGAGAGAGAGAGAGACTCTCCTTCCAGACCAAATAAACACAGACTCTATGGAGGACAGTACTCCAGACATGAGCACTGACTGAAGATCTGAGAGTTTGAATGATTCCAAAGCTCGTCACACAGAACACAACACACATACACAGAGGAATAAAACAAAAATACTTAACAAAAGTTTAAAAGGGACAAACCTGATGAAACAAATTAAAACAGTTTCAAGTGAATCAAAATGGTGAAAAGCATGCCTGTTTTCACTCTTTATTGAAACACAAAACTGCTTCAGAATCATTGCATGGTTTCAAGAAGAAAAGGCGAGAGCATTTTTTTTTGGCAAAGAAAAATAATAGCAGACGATCACCATTATTTTCACCTCCGTTTTTCTTCAGTCAAACAAACAAACAAACAAACAAACAAATAAACAAACAGTAACAAAAAAACACCGCTTTCACCTTTCTGTCCTTTTTTTTTTACCGGGATTTTCTTCCACCGAAAAGACGGGAAGAAAAATCACCATAGTTACAGCACATGATGGGAAACAGGAGGGAGAGAGGAGAGAGGGAGTTTGTGTGTTTGGAGCGTGATACTTGCACTCCGGTCACGTCCAGTCACTGGAACCACCAACAAAGAGAGAGAGCGAGAGAGAGAGAGAGAGAGAGAGAGAGAGAGAGAGAGCGAACGAGAGAGGATAAAGACAGAGACCGACACTGAAAGATTGGGAAATAAACCAAGAGTGAGAGAGAGAGAGAGAGAGAGAGAAAGAAACAGAGAGAGAGGAACAGGGAGAGAGCGCGACGGCTCCAGGCACCAGGTCAGAGCTTCGTTTTGCAATGGTCTCGGAACGAGGGATGGGGAAGTTCTTGTGCGGAGAGAGGGGGATCTGGAACACCTTTTGGGAGGATAAAGAGAGGAGGTCTGTGCAGACGGAGGAGGGGAGATGGCGGTACTCACACTGAACCTGAAGGATCTGGTCGCTCAGATTGGCTCGGATGTGGCTCTCGCTGTAGGTGGGCAGAACCAGCCCCAAACTGCAGGGAGGAAGAGGAAGAAGAGGAGGAAGAGGAGAGGAATGAGGTGAGGGGAGCAGACGTAGTGCTACATGGCAGATACTCAGAATGAAGGCATCCCATACTGTACTGGACGTCTAGAAGATCTGACTCTACCTCATGGAGGGGTAGTGTTGGCATCTTCAAAAACATTTCTTACATACTTATCTTGGTTTTACACACACACACACACACACACACACACACACACACACACACAGACACAGACACAGACACAGACACACACACAGACGCATGCACGCACGCACGCACGCGCACACGCACACGCACGCACGCACACACACACACACACAGACACACACACAGACACACACAGACACACAGACACCCACCCACCTGTAATCTGTTCCATCCACAGGGGTCCAGATGTAAGTTCTCATGGCTTCGTCAATGTAGCGCTGCAGGGAAATGAGAGCTTTGATTATGACCCATCCTCTCCTGACCCATCAACACACATCTATTGCTTTGGCTCCTCTTCATGTGAGAGAGCTGTAGCACGGTTCCTCAGCAAGGTTCTAATAAGAGTCTGTTGATTTGGAGGTGGGTTAGGTCGGGGTGGGGGCAGGGAGGGTTGAGCTTGAGAACAGGAGCAAGGCTAGATGCATTTGACATTTCCCATCTATTATCAGACCCTATTTTAAAGGACTGCATGACATTTTCAAGTTCATCCTGTGAAGTTTAATATGTCAACAGTTTGTGTACCAATGAAATGCTCTTATGGGACTCCGGTGAGAAATGCTGGTGGGGTTGTTGTTGCAGTCCAATATATATACGTATATATATATATAACTAGGTGAAAATGTAAGCAGAGTGATTGTGTGTGGAAACGCTATCAGAAGTGACGCTAGCTCATTTCTGGGAATGTGAGTTGGACTGCTGACTGAGAGCAGGGGTGACGTGCCTCATCTATCGACTTAATCAGGGTCTTTATCTTCTTCTTCCCTGGCCGGCCATCAATCATCAGGCGACGGATCTAGGGGGAGAGAAAAAAAGAGAGACAGAGAGAGAAAAGGAGAGAGAGAAGAGGGGTTATGAAGTGAAAAATACAGGGCGAGACAAAGAGGGGGAGAGACGGAGTAACACCTCTGTAGAAGTGTCCACTTCCTCAGTGAGAGGAAGACTATGCATGGTAATCAATGACACCTTCAGACTAAACTGACTGTAATTATCATTAATCTGATCAATGCATTGGATCTTCCTAGAATGAGCTTTTACTTGAGATAACTGACTTGTTTGAATCCATTGAATTGAATAAACGGGATAAACTGTTACTTGAACCGACATCCAGTGAAGGAATTCTTACCTCTTCTTTGTTGCTGTCCTGCAGCTCAGCATCCAGGAAGTCTAGAGTGACGGGCTCTCTGAAGTTAATGGTCTAAGAAGGGAAGGAGAGGGGAGGGAGGGAGGGAGGAGAGGAGGAGGAGAGAGGAGAGGAGAGAGGAGAGGAGGGAGGGGAGGGAGGAGAGGAGAGGAGAGGAGGAGATAGGAGAGGAGGAGAGAGGAGAGGAGACAGAGACAAGAGACACAATGAGAGGAGATAAACAGACACAGACAGACACATGTCAACGCCACACACGGCACATCCATCAGTTAGAGAAAATGAAGAGAGCAGGGGAGAGAGAGAGAAAATGAGAGAGAGAGAGAGAGAGAGAGAGAGAGAGAGAGAGAGATGCCAATACTTTAGGGGAAAAACAGAGAAAACTATCAAGATAATGATGGAATATGTGTCTTCATTTATAATGACTATCATTTATGAAGTATTCAATACAACATACACTACTCAGAGTGCATAGTTTAAATGGTCTTTTGTTGCTCCTGAAAATGTTTCTCCTTTTTTCTTTTATGAAACATTTGAAAATAGTCTGAACCAAAAGCAAATACATGCAGAAATGGCCTTCAATGTTCCTAACTCATATATTTTCTCTCTTTTTTTGTACCGCAGCCTCTCTCCATTTCTCTCAGCACCATATGAACAGAGGTGCCTCTCTTACCTTAGGCTGTAGGTTAGGATGCAAGAGGATGTAGCCATTAGGGTCTATGGCAAATGTGTATCCATTTGCCCCAAGCTGTGAAAGAGAGGGAACAGTGTCAGGGAGATAGATAGTTCCTATAAAACTGTTTTGCTAGGTTCACGTCTCAATGTGTGGATAATTTGACAGAGCAATATGTCAATGTATAACTGATTGAGCAAGCATGTTTTGGTTGATTTGCATGTTATTCTTGTTTGTATGAGTTACCTTGTAGGTTCACGTCTCAATGTGTGGATAATTTGACAGAGCAATATGTCAATGTATAACTGATTGAGCAAGCAGGTTTTGGTTGATTTGCATGTTATTCTTGTTTGTATGAGTTACCTTGTATCTAGGCGTGAGTGCTTGAATTTCATTCAGTGTAATGTCCACTCCCATTACTCCGAGGATCAGCTGATTCTGAGCAGACATTGTCAGGAGGAAAATTAAATCTTTACAACTCCACTAGGGGTCACTGTTACACTTCACTCAGCACAGAGTGGGTGCTGCAGCCTTCATGCTCTCAATGTCATAAATCAACCTATAGGGCAATCTGAAATATTCTTGGAACAACATTGACTTAGTAATGAATTGATATGTTTAATTCATAAGCGCACGTGTTGAGGGCAATACACAATGTTGACCAAATGACCTTAAATGTTAAGAGATTAATATAAATAGCAGTTATGGTGGAATGGCCCTGCTGAAGGACACCATTCTGTGCCAGAGCACACTGGTCTGAAGGCAGAGGAAGAGCATGGAAAGGAACTATGAACTATGCATGATTGATCTAGTTGCTTTGTAAGTAATTAGCTGCCTGGCCAGAGGAGTTCCCTTTTTACCCGTGTGTCCCCGTCAGCAGTGAGGTTGAAGACGGGCATGGTTCCAGTGATCACCAGTCCCAGGCCCTGAGGAAACCACATGTGGCATTATTTTACAGCTCATTGCAAAACAGCATTTTTGTTATCGGATAACTCAATATAGTGGGAATAACCTGGCAACCCCCCCCCCCCCCCCCCAATCACAGCTATAAGCATCTCAAAAGAACAAGATAAGGTGTGTGTGTGTGAGAGAGAGAGAGAGAGAGAGAGAGAGAGAGAGAGAGAGAGAGAGAGAGAGACAGACAGACAGAAGGAGACAGAGGCACCTAGAAGAGCCTCAATGACAAAGCAAATATTGTCAATGCTGGTTATTTACCAATACATACATAAATAAACACATACATACATACACACATAAATCAAACTAATGTCATCCTGGAGATGTTGATGATGAAGAAGCAGCTGAACACTGAGAGACACAGAAGCTGAGGGAGAGCACAGTGGTGCTGTCCGTGGTGCTGTCCGTGCAGCTGGGCGTCCTGGCATCTGTCTGGGCGGCAGTCTGCTCACCACGGCAACAACCAGAGCCCCTCCTCACCCACACACGGCCAAGGAAGCCCGTTCAGTACCAGCTCAGTTTTGTTTGTTGTCTTGGATGGGTGTTTACTCCACATAACTGACACGATACGTTTTAATGGGACAATCTGTCTAGTGATTTTGTTTGGTCACACTGCATTCTCACTATAAAGAACTTCTCCAGAGGTCGTATGGAAATATGACGGACCAATTATTTTGTAGGGTTTTTTGTAGTGTGCATAGTGTTGTTCATATCTAAAAAAAATAAATATAATTACCCGTGGAAATGCTCCAGGGTTCAAAAGAAAATCTCCTCACTAACTGACGTATGTATGTATGTATAGATATCTATATATGTACAGGTGTAATTGTGAAACTATTGCTTGAAAATAAGTGCCTGTTGGTAGAGAAGGAAGATGTGTGTTCCCTCACCAGAGCGTCCTGGTAGACGTTGGTCCACTGGACCTGTTTGGCTGGGGTTCCAGCCAGGACCATGGGCCGACTTAAAACATCCAGGTACTCCTGAAACGTCATAAAATTCATGAGAGCAGACAACACACACACACACGTGCATGTTTGCAACACACAAACAGGGGCTTTTGTTTGCAACACAATTTATTTGAGCTTGTCAGACACATGCACACAAGTTTGCATATAAGCACACTGACGTAGGTTGCTTGTTTAAATGCACTCTGTAACTCACACACACCCACACAATCACACACACACACACACACACGCACACACACACACACACACACACTCACACACACACACACACACTCGCACACACAGCTCTAAATGCCAGGAGGAGATAGTAAAACGAGCAGCCATGACGAGGCGCCTCTGGAGGAGGCATAAAACACACTCTTAACCACCTCGCCGGGGAGGCCAGTAAAAAGGCTGCAGTGCACTCAGGGCCAAACAGCCCTCCTCATAAAGGAGCCTTTAAAGTCCACCCGTGAGGCGTGCTAAAGCGAGCGGCTGAGCGATGAACAGGATCTCTCCTCTCCTCTCTCTGTCTGCCTCTTCCCGTGGACACTCTCACCTATTAGCTCTCTAATGACAGCCTGGGAGAGACACTCAAATGGGCCTGATACTGAGGGCCAAAACTCTGAGAGTCTTCCTGATGGCTTTCAAACAGAACTCTCAGGAGCACCACTCACTTCCTTATTGGATCACGACAATCCCTGAAGGGGGACAAAGTGCTGCGCACTAATTGGCTCTCGTGAAAGGCCAGATTCGAAAGCTCTCCTCTTATTGGCTGCGACTGACTATTTGAGCTGAAGTGAGAACGGCAGGATTTGCCTCCCATGCATCATCGATGCCTCCAGCCAGGTATGAATATAACACGCTTAGGAGGCGCCGCTTCAATCCAGGGGCCGGAGCCTTGCCCTCGTCTGGAGACTGCCCTCGTCTGGAGACTGGCAAATTGAGATTTAGAGAGGGGCGCAGAGGGGGCTCGTGGGAAGGAGCTCAAGTCCGTGGGATAAAAACGGGATTCCCGCGGACCCTCGGCACTGAGTCCCAAAGGGCTGAAGGGCTGTGGTAGGGTAGATGAGCTCTCCGTCCCGGCCTCTTTACCGGATCATGCTTCAGTGCCAAACCACCGCGGCGTGAGCCTCCATGTTCTGAAAGTCTTCCCTTGTTCGTTCCGCTTAACACAGATATCATTGGGGAGATTGTTCATGTAAGGAAAGGCTTTTCAATTAAACATCAAGCTAAAATTGTTCCACAATCCAATATCAAAGCTGGTCTACTGTGGTCTCTCCTATCAATCTGTAACCCCCACTGGGGTCTAATAGGATAGGAACGGAAACCCTGACCAAAAACCTCCAGGTATTAGACTCTCTGTCTCTTTCTATCACATACACTCATGAACACACACACACACACATCTCAACCCCAACCTTCCCCCGGCCCATTTTCTCAAAGCCTCTCTTGAGTTGGCGCGCCACGGCACGAATGCAGTTTTTTATTTCTTTTTTTATATTTCTTTCTTTTTTTAATCCCCGCCTGGAACGGCCAGGTGCTGACAGGCGGAACCCGTTCTATTATTAGCTCGGTAAAGCTGCCGCTCGGCGCGCCACGGGGAGATCTTTCATCTGACAGCTAGACCTTTTCACGGCGTTTATACGCCCGACAGGAAACGGCCACCAGAACATAAACAACCACCTCTGCAGAGACAGAGAGAGAGAGAGAGGGAGCAAGAGGGAGAGAGATGGAGACAAAGGGAGAGAGAGAGAGAGAGAGAGAAAGAGAGAGAGAGAGAGAGAGAGAGAAAGAGAGGAGAGAAACCAGCCCCTACGGTCCCTTACCTGTAAATGTGTTTCCAGAACCTGTTCAGTGTCTGACGACCCATACAATACTGTATGTCGCCCATTTAGAGAAGAACATAACAGCAGTCCCCTCGCTTGCGCTAAATGTGTGGCCGCAGTCTCACAGTCAACATAACCTGCAGGAGAGATCTCCTGTCGTGTCCCATCATACAGCCCTGACCACACTACCCCTCTTGTGCTGCACATACAGTCGGCTTGTTCAGCTCCAAATGAGCCCGCCACAGTTGATTGTGATGACGGCCTTATCTACTCTTGGCGTGCGAAAGACGCGGCCAGCCGGGAGGAGCCGGGTACCTGCGCGGAGGAGCGAGCGTGACCGGCGCGGCCGGGAGGAGGTCCTCGCCCTGGGCTTGAGAAGATGACAGTGGGGGCGGGGGGGGGGGGGGAGAGCCCAGCACTGAACCGCGCTGCCACTGAGCGCGTGTGTGTGATTATGTTTGTCACCAGTGTGCCTGTTAAGACCATTTCACGCATGACCTTTCGCTTCTCAAAAGAGCTCGCTGCATGGAAACAAATGACGGCGCTTCTCTGACAGCGGGTACAAAACCAGCCCAACATCTCTACAGTGTGAGGCTTTGGCAGGGACACACAGAAGGGTGGGGGGGGGGGGGGGGGGGGGGGGGGCGTGTGTGGACAAATAGCCCAACAGAAACAACGCCTCTGCCCTCTCTGATTCATGGGCGAAGCAGGTGTGGTATCCCGTGAGGTGTGTCGCATGAGGAGAGTGTTAGCGAGTGGAAGTCCGAGTGTCTTGCTGCACTTGGCTGTGGGTGTGTGTGAGACCCATCGCAGCAACGCAACGCGGCTCGTTTATGAGGTGTGGCTAATAATGCCAATGTTTTCACTGTGTGTGCCGCTCAAGGTGAAGTGTGTGACATTGCAGATGTCTGGGGTGTGTGTGCATCTTGTTGAAGGTGAGAAGTGCATGTTTGGTGTGTGTGTGTGTGTCATTATGAATATTTCTGGTGTGTAAGTGTGTGTGTCATTGGGAGGTGAGGTCTGGCAGGGTGTGTGTAGATATGTGTGTGTGTGTGTGTGTGTGTGTGTGTGTGTGGGTGGCGATGAGGCAGCAGGGGTAATGGTTAGTGACAGGACGTGATGCGCGGCGCGATGCGCAGGTGTGCCGTCCTGCTGCTGACACCGTGGCTGCCGTGGCGACGGCCAATGGCGCCACACCTGCTGGGGAGAGGCCATTAGCGGCGGCTGGCAGACGCCCGCTGCTAAATTAGAGCCCCGCTAATGGAACAGCTGACAGCAGGCTATTCATGGGACCTGATCACCACGCCTGGGGGGGACACCTGAGGCAGGAGAGGCACGGGAGAAAGAGCCATTAGAGAGAGAGAGAGAGAGAGAGAGAGAGAGAAGAGAGGGGGACAGAAATAAAGAGAGAGAGAGAGACAGAGAGGGAGATAGAGAGAGGGGGACAGAAAGAAAGAGAGAGAGAGAGAGAAAGAGGGAGAGAGAGCGTGGGGAATAGAAAGAGAGAGAGAGAGAGAGAGAAAGAGGGAGAGAGAGAGAGAGACAGAAAGGGAGATAGAGAGAGGGGGACAGAAAGAAAGAGAGAGAGAGAGAGAAAGAGGGAGAGAGAGCGTGGGGAATAGAAAGAGAGAGAGAGAGAGAGAGAGAGAGAGAGAAAGAGGGAGAGAGAGAGAGAGACAGAAAGGGAGATAGAGAGAGGGGGACAGAAAGAAAGAGAGAGAGAGAGAGAGAGAGAGAGAAAGAGGGAGAGAGAGCGTGGGGATAGAAAGAGAGACGATGAAAGACGGATGAGATATAGAAGGTGAATGAGAGATGGATGAGGAAGAAAAAGAGAGAGAGACTGAGAAACTGAAGAGAGAGAGAGAGAGAGAGAGAGAGAGAGAGAGGTGGGGGGGGGCTCTTCAGACAAGTCAGGCCTCAGAGGCGAAGAGGTTCTAACAGGCTGACGGCTGGGAGGAGAGGGGAGGGGAGGGGAGTGCTTCTATCCCCGGGGCTTTAGCTTGGGGAGAATGGGAAAGGATGGGGGATGAAGCAAACAAGTGTTAACAGAAAGAAAGATAAAGAGGGGTACATGGATTAGGACTGCGTTCACACCCCTCCCCCCTCCCCCTCCCTCCCTCCCTCCCTCCACCTCTCCTTGGCTCCTCTATGGTGCGTTTCCAGGCGGAGATAAGAATCACCGGCAGCATCTTCAAAGGAGACGTGGCAGGCCTGAACTAAAAATGAACCGATAAAAGCACTGGATCTCGTGCAGATCTTTGTGCCGCTCCACCGACATTAATACTGTATGTGTGTGTGTGTGTATGAGTGTGTGTGTGTGTGTGAGAGAGCGAGCGTTGCTGAAACACACACACAGCTGGCACAGCCCAGCCGCGGCTCACGCAGGCACGGCTTTATGATGCTAGCGCGGGCCAATATCGCAATCGCTTAATGGCAAAAGACTGCTGTATATGTTCATACGGGAGATATATGGGTTTGAAGTAAGACTAGATTACCGTGGCCAAATATAGGACGCGGACATATACGCAAGATAAGCATGGCTAGGCACAGTACTAACACCTTATTTCGTGCCAAGGCTAGTTCTCTCATTTTAACTCACTCTCTCTCTCTCTCTCTCTCTCTCTCTCTCTCTCTCTCTCTCTCTCTCTCTCTCTCTCTCTCTCTCTCTCTCTCTCTCTCTCTCTCTCTCACACACACACACACGCACACGCACACGCACGCGCACGCGCACGCACACACACACACACAGACACACACAGACACACACACACACACACACACACACACACACACACACACACACACACACACACACACACACACGTGAAATACACAGAAGCGGAGTGTAACAGACCTGTGTGTTGATCCGGATAGCCCCAATGGATGGAATTTCAAAGTAGTAACCTTTGGAAAGAGAAGGAGAGGAAGACACACCCAACAGTCAAACTTGAGTTCTTTCTTGACTTCAACAGTGTTTCCTTTCCCTTAGACTTAATCAAAGTGACAGCAGTGTGTCTTTACAATCCCGCCCTTGTCTCAGACTCATTCTTTAAGAAGAGGGTGTATTTTCAAGGTTTGTTTGCAGACAAAAAGGAGAATTCACTCTGACGAGACAGCTCGAAAAAAGCAAAAAAAGGGCACTACTTTATCCCGAATGTGACTCTAATCTTGCTTATAGAGAGCACATTAGTAGTCATACCAAGCCGTATTTCATCCCATAACTATATATATATACGAGATGACAGACGAGTTCAGCATCAACCTGCTGCCACAGACGGGCTCTCTGGAGCTATTTAGTGGGGCTTCTGCTGCTGCTGCTGCTGCTGCTGCTGCTGCTGCTGCTGCTGCAGGGAAGTTGATAGGGAAGTTGAAGGAGGTCCAATGTGTCTGGAACGCTAGGGTGTAGCAACTAATAAGCAGCTATTCCGAGGAAATGAAAGACCCTACTGGACGGATCTCATTGACAGAGATGGGAGGAGGGGCCGTGCCTGTGATGGGAGCGAAACAGCTCTAATTTGCACCCACACCTGTCCATAAAACCCCACACAGCTGGGGAGACGGAGGGATTCACGGCCCAATTAGCAACGTGAATGTGCACATGTGTGTGTGTGTGTGTGTGTGGGTGTGTGTGCACGCACGGGGGCATGTCTGTGCATGTATGTGTGTGTACATCTGTTTTTGCAGTTATGCATTTTTATGAAATCCTGCTTTATAGTCAACTTTGTGTCTGACACAAACAAAATGCAGACACAGTGATGGAGTGAGAGAGGGAGGGAGAAGAGCAGTGATAGAGTGAGAGAGGGGGAGAAGAGCAGTGATGGAGTGAGAGAGAGGGAGAAGAGCAGTGATGGAGTGAGAGAGAGAGAAGAGCAGTGATGGAGTGAGAGAGGGAGAAGAGCCGTGTAGTCTGTGAGCTGTGTCCATGACTAGGAATGAACCTTGTGTTTATATAGTGTAGCTATACACTGTAGCTATATCTGTGTAGATGTATGCATGATGTGTCTGTGCGGTTTGAGTCT
>NC_045156.1:25812263-25814763 GCF_900700415.2 Clupea harengus
TATTTGCCTTGTTATTCCTAATGTTGGTGTGCCGTTAACGGCACACTGCTATAAATGTGCTTCTGGTGTGCAGTCGTTTCTTTCTTTCTCGTACATTTTCAGTTTTGAAAACTTGGGTCACACCGACATGACGGCCAGGTCAGTTTGCTTTGGTCGAGTTCACTTATATCACATTAAACATTGACATGGATGGCCTCTTAAAAAAGCTGTAAGCGATGTAGAAACAGGAGGTATGCTGGAAGAGTTGCAACCACGCCTTCTTGTTAAAAATGTAAAATCCATGATATGTTTTGCATACAAGCAACAGTGTACTGATATAGCAAAACCCTCAAGGCTGTGTGTGTGCATACGTGTGTGTGCATATGTGTGTGTGTGTGTGCATACGTGTGTGTGTGCATATGTGTGTGTGCATATGTGTGTGTGCATATGTGTGCGTGTGCATATGTGTGTGTGCATATGTGTGTGTGCATATGTGTGTGTGCATATGTGTGTGTGCATACGTGTGCGTGCATACGTGTGTGTGCATACGTGTGTGTGCATATGTGTGTGTGTGTGCATATGTGTGTGTGCATATGTGTGTGTGCATACGTGTGTGTGCATACGTGTGCGTGCATACGTGTGTGTGCATATGTGTGTGTGCATACGTGTGTGTGTGCATATGTGTGTGTGTGCATACGTGTGTGTGTGTGCATATGTGTGAGCTGTAACTCACCCGTGCTACAGTGACATATGTGTGTGTGCATACGTGTGTGTGTGTGTGTGCATATGTGTGTGTGTGCATATGTGTGAGCTGTAACTCACCCGTGCTACAGTGACATAGTCGTCATCAGACAGGGTGTCCAGCATCTCCAGCACAGACATCTTTATCAGCTTCAGCGTCAGGCCACTCACACTGCCACTCCTACAAACACACAAACACACACATACTGTATGAGGGAGTGATTCAGCAGAGACATAATGTGTATGTGAGTAAGTGTGTGTGTGTGTGTGTGTGTGTGTGTGTGTGTGCATGTGTGTGTGTGTGTGTGTGTGTGGACGTGAATCATTGCCGAGTTCAGACGCATGGGCAACAGTTACATTGGTCTGACGTTTCATTAACGCTGTGTGATGTTGTTTGTCAACTCAAATCAGGTCCCTCTTGACTTGATCAAACAAAATGACCCTAAGACCTAAATCATATGTTCAGAAATCATCTGTTCAGTACCTAATCCTCAACTGAACAGTGACGTATTACCTCAAACTCACGTCAATTCGGGCTTTTGAAAAACAATAGGGAGTAACCGCCAAGGCACCAAACAATAAACAGCATGAACACATAAAAGCAGAACCCCCCCATGAAGCCCTCTTTAAGTCACGAATCCTAAAGCCCAACTCCAAGGTCACCCATGAGCTTGTCAGTGTGGCATGTTGTGGTTGGTGGTGGCCGTCCACGGCTGGATAAGATCAGCAGACTCTGGAGCCGGAGTCAGGACTGGGGCTCTGATAAGGCCGCCTGCCCCCCCCCCCCCCGTCCGCCTCTTAAGCGGCTTTGGGGCTCTCAGGGGCTCAGCAGACAGAGGCCCCCCTCAGGCCCCGTGTCACGGAGCTGATTCGCTCAGGCTCCAGCAGGTGTCACCGGGGCAACGCGGATGTGGACGTGACCTGGAGCTGACTCCAGATCAGAGGTGCCCAATCATCCGCCGTCTAGAGATGCACCCTCCTGCAGAGGTTACCGAGAGCCGTTTCAGCCAGACGGACAGTCAGAGGGGATCCGGCCCTGATGTGGCGTGAGTCTGGCTGATCAGTGTTGGCTCGAGGGCTGGAGGCCTTCCACAGCCAGCTGTGCTCAAGGCGACCCTGAGCACGAGAGCCAGGTGAGTTAGATAAGGGGGGGCCAATGGGAAGCTAACGGAGGACAGGTCAGCAGGTCGTGTGAACATTATTTTGTGCTGGAAACTCAAAGTAATAAACTACAAAACATCCGCCAACCCAGATGCTGCCCATATGGGGGCATGCTGTTTGACATGAAGTTAACACAGAGAGGATCTGTACACTTCTAGACAGGTAGGTGCCATGCAGAGATGTGCCAATAGGTGGCACTGATGCTACAGTCATGGCCACTTGGACTGACAGTACACAGAGAATGATTGCGTTAGGAATTTCAATATATATACATATGTTGTGCGTGTGTGCGTGTGTGTGTGTGTGTGTGTGTGTGTGTGTGTGTGTGTGTGTGTGCGTGTGCGTGTGCGTGTGCGTGTGTGTGTCCTCAAAAGAGAATTTGCATTTGTGTCAGTCCTGTGGGGACAGTTTCTTGTATTGGAGTGCTGTGATACTCACACATCCACAATGATGACCATGTCCTTGGGAGACGAGGCTCCTTGGATGTACCTGGAGGAGAGAGAGAGACACACACACATGATTATATACACCAATTGGAGACTTGAGTGGAGGTAAAGCCCTCGCTCCATCTCCTGCGGCTGAGGCTCTGCGTGTAATAACCTAGCCGCCGCCGTGACCT
>NC_045156.1:25829763-25834763 GCF_900700415.2 Clupea harengus
TGAGGGTGTTGCGCAGCGACAATTCTCCAAACCCTCTGGGGTTAAGGATTGGCCACTTCGTTTAGTGTACATGCCAACACTGTGGTGCACGATGGGACGGGTGCCGTCTTACCTGGGTAGTATCTGGTGACACCGGTGGCACTGCCAAACACCTGCCAGCGCAGCGAGGGATCCTCCTGGCTGTTACTGATGAAGACGGGCTCCAGTGCCTGGGTCCAGTTCAGCTCATTCAGGATGGTGGGGGCTGACACACACAGACGGGGAGTTACAGCCAGTTCTACTTCACCATTTTATCAGTCCAACACGCAACAACTTGAAGTTGTCAAAATAATTAATAATAATAATAATGATTCATATTAATGTCAAAATAATGTCGAGAATTGTCACAACGTGTTTCTAGACTAGTCAGGTCAAACCGAATGCCAAAGACTTCGAGCAATGTGCCAGCAATAATACATTTTTTAATGCTTCTCCACCACCTGCCGTTTAAATACCACCTCTCAAACGTTGCGTGACTGATTGTGAAGTTTTTTTGTTCTGTTAATGATTTCTTTTGTTCTTTTTTACCCACAAAGCAAAACCCTGAGTCTTTTGTTCTCTCACTGCTAAGGTGGGTTAGTAAAGAGCCGTCCGTGTTTCGGCACCACTGAAGTCTGGCGCCGGAGTCTCCTGTCCACCTGGCTTTGTGTCTGCACTTGAGTCCACTGTAAGGAGGTGGCTGCTGTGCTGTGCTGTGGTGTGGTGTGAACCGTTTCATTCGAGTCTGGAGCTTAATTGACAGTTGGCTGCTACACTTTAGCGTGGCGAGCTAGTGTGATGCCGGAATAGATGCACACACCCTCTCAGTTTCTGCCATGACTTCGAGTTCAGGAAAACACATTTTCATTAAGAGTCAGCAGGAGTGAGAGAGAGAGAGAGAGAGAGACAGAGAGACAGAGAGACAGAGAGAGAGAGAGAGAGAAATGGAGACAGAGACAGACCCATGTGAACGATTACTCATGTGGTGGGCTCTGGAGCGCCTCGCCTCAGAAAAGACATGAAAATGGAAATGCAGGCAGGCAGCTTGCCGACCACCTTCAGGAGACAGCGGCATAATCTGCGTGGGGCCTCGCAGGAGCCTGCACTGCTATCTGACCTTGGCTGAGGTCGCCAAGCGACAGGCGCACACCATCGGGGAGGGGGAGGGGGAGGGGGAGGGGGAGGCAGGGGGGTGGGAACGATTGGACCACACCTGAAGATCACCTCGTGGCCGCGTGCGTCACAGAGATGGGAGAAAGATAGAGACGCTCAGACTCAAGTGGGAGATGTGAATAAAACATTGTTTGGTAAGTAACGTCTGTTTAGGCTATGGTTGGCATCCATCTTGTTTTTGTGTTTGTTTTTCCTCCAAGTGAGTGCCTGTGTGTGTGTGTGTGTGTGTGTGTGTGTGTGTGTGTGTGTGTGTGTGTGTGTGTGTGTGTGTGCGTGCGTGTGTGTGTGTGCATGTGTTTCTGACAAAAGGTCACCCTTATACAGTATCTCTACTGTTAACACATTTAGATGAGAACGATATGTATCCCCTGTGTTCTCCCTCACTCTCTCTCTCTCTCTCACTACGTCTCTCTCTGTCAACCCTCCGCCCCATTTAATCCACAAGCACACATTTTCTTTCACGGAGGAAAGCAGCTATTATTCAACAGCTTTACGCACACACACACCCACCCACCCACACACACCCACACACACACACACACACACACACACACACAGACCCTCAGAGGTGTAATGGAGGGCGATTAGTGGGAGCGAGGGGGAGAGGTGCTGAGCTGGGGAAGTTTGTGGCCGGCTCTGCTCTGATGTAATTACATTACGGGAGGAGCTGATAAGCAGAGCTGGGACAGAGCAGAACCTCCCCTTCCCCGGAGACGCAAATGCATGCAGTCACAAACTCACACACACACACACACACACACACACACACACACACACACACATATATATACACACACACACACACACACACACACACACACACACACACACACACACACACACACACACACACACACACACACACACTCACAAAGCTTGCCCCTCTGTCAGTAACACCACCAGCTCAGCAAATAAACCCTCATCATCCGTTTCTCCCCCAGGTTTCAATTAACCCCCCCCCCCCCCCACGCAAAACACACACACATACAAATGTCTTCGTCAAAGAGGAGTTGTGACTTATTTATTTACTTATGTACTTATTTAAAAATGCATTCCTATTAGGACATACACACAAACACAGAAATAAATAACATAATGTTAACCCACCACATAAATCATAGAGAAATATATCATTTTAGACACACACACACACAAACATACACACACACACACACACACACACACAGAAAGAGTAAGCGAGAGAGACAGCTACCACAGGCAACAAGGCAACCGTATGTGTCTGATATGTACATGAACATGCATGCATACACACCACACGTGTCTCTTAGAATAATACTGAGCAGTAATTTACAGCACACACACACACACACACACACACACACACACACACACACACACACACACACACACACACGGCCGGAGGCATGACCTCTGGAGTGCTGAGAGTGGAGTGTTCTTCCTGTGATTAGTATGTGCATGTTTTAAAGTGATTAATGTGACCCTGTCGGTGAAGACAGGACTGAGTTGTTAACCCATCTGGGTCTTAAGGAGAGAACACAGCTTTCATGTAGGAAATATGCCATTACACACACACACACTCAGAACCATACACACAGACATGCACACTTCTACACGCACACACACACACACACACACACACACACACACACTCAGAACCATACACACAGACATGCACACTTCTACACACACACACACACACACACACTTGCGGGCACAAACAGCAGTTAACTGTTTGTGTCATTCAGGCACCGGAACGGATCTGACTTCTAATTAAAAGAGAGACAGAGAGACGGAGAGAGAGAGAGAGAGAGAGAGAGAGGGGAGGAAAGATGCAAAAAGGAGAGAGCATGTTGAGGCAGAGAGAAGGACAAAAGGACAACCCTGAGTAGAGACAGCCAGTTCCGTCCATCCTGTGTAGGGTGACAGCAGCCATCATTCAGGTGAGGTCCAGCTGCACATCCACACATTACACAATGCCAACAGCAACAGCAAACATACTAACTCATACTCACACACACGAGCACACACACACACACACACACAGATAAGGAGCAGTGGACTTTTTTTAAAAGTCTCTAAGTGACAAGAGTAGGGAGACAAAGGTCAAAGAGGGGTGGAAGACTTGAGGAGGAGGAAGAAAAGAGGAAGAGGAAGGAGAAAGAGGAGGAGTGTGTGGAAACACAAGAAACACAGAATGAGAGGAGAAAGGGAGAAGGGGAAGGAGAAAGAGAGGACACATAGATGACAGCGCAGGAGTATGATGTTCAGTCCCAACACACCCACCCACCCGCACAGCACAGGGTGTCCTGGTGAACAGGCCCAGCTGTGTAAGACCCTGTGTGTATAGGTGCGTTTGTGTGGATGTAAATATGTATGTGTGTACTATGTGTGAGTGTGCAGATGAGTGTGTGTGTGTGTGAGAAAGAGAGAGAGAGACAGAGAGAGAGAGAGCAGGAGAGACTAAGCGAGAGAGGGATGGCAGAGAGAGAATAGAGTGGACAGTTAAACTGCTGCTGAATTATTCAGTGCATCCAGGTGTCTTTGTGCCAAGGATAGGATCCCAGAGAGAGGATGAGGTTGTTAATGCCAGACACACACACACACACACACACACACACACACACACACACACACACACACACACACACACACACATACACAGACACACAGACGAGAAGGTATGCAGATGCTTGCCTTCTCCCCCTTCTCATACACACACAGACTCATACACAAACACCTATACATACATACACACACCACACACACCACACACACACACACACACACACACACACACACACACACACACACACACAGACTCTGGCAGGTCATCTGGTGCAGAAATATGAGTGTGCTACAGATAAGAAAACACAGGCGCAGCCCCCATCCCACACACACCATTGATTTATTTGTGTGGGACGTGGCACGACTTTGCCGGACAGTTGATAAAAAGAAAAATATCCTCAGAGGGGAAATTTGCAGGCCGTCAAAGGGACCCCCCTCTACCCCCCGACCCCCCAACCCCCCACCCCAGCCTCTACCCCCCGGCATGTTAGGACCTGTGCTCATCCTTCATGCTGAGCCCCCACACCCACCCACACACCCACACCCACACACACACACGCACAAACACACACAGACTGTTCAAATGGTGATCCATCAGCTTACTGCTCCTGAGACGTTTAGAGCTGCACTAAATGCTGCACACTTCTTCTCTCTTTTTCTCTACATCTATGCCTCCTCTCCTCTCCTCTCTTCTCTTCCCTTCTCTTTTCTTCTCTTCTCTTCTCTTCTCCTCTCCTCTCTTCTCCTCTCCCATTCACTCCTTCTCTCTACCATACCCTTTCCCATCTAAATCTGCTTTTTCATCCTGCCACTCGTCTTTTCTCTTCTTTCTTTCTTTCGTTCATTCTCCCTCCACATGTCTTCTCTTTTCTTCACCTCCATCTTCTGTCTATCCTGTCCGACTCTCCTCTTCTCTCTGAAGCTCAGCACACCCCGATTTCCATCTGCCTATATTTCTTCATTCAATCCCTCCTTTCTTTCAGTCCTTCTCCTCCACCTCTTTCTCCACTCCTCTCTCTCTCTCTCTCTCTCTCATTCCTTCCCCATCTCTCTTGTGTTTCCTCCTCCTCCTCTCCTACCCCTCTCTCTCTCTCTCTCTCTCTCTTCCCCCCATCTCTCTTATGTTTCCTCCTCCTACTCTCCTCCCCCCCCTCTCTATCTGTCTCTCTCTCTCTCTCTCTTTCCCCCATCTCTCTTATGTTTCCTCCTCCTACTCTCCTACCCCCCCCCTCTCTATCTGTCTCTCTCTGTCTCTCTCTCTC
>NC_045156.1:25839763-25842263 GCF_900700415.2 Clupea harengus
GTTTTTTTCCTTCAGAGTGCCCCCTCTCTCCACTTCTGGAGCAATCACTGCGATTGCTTGCCGTCCTGGCCCCTCTCTACCGGTGGTGTCCATAATAGGCATCAATAATTAGCCGAAAGCCGGGCGGCTGTTTGACCCGGGCTAATTAGAAAGTTTGCAGGCTTGGCAGCGGGAGCACGCGGCAGGATAATGAATCATAAAATGGTTCATTACGGAGCCGAGGGAACGCTCTCAATCTCAATAAACGGACACGGGGACCCTGGCAGACGAATCAAACCGGGACGCGCACGCACGCCGCCTCATTTGGTCGCTGAAAGGAACACAATCGGCGGGGGAAGAAAAAAAAAAACGAAAATGCTTTTTACTCTAAATGGCTTCTATTATTAAGGTGTCTTTCTCCCTCCTTTCTGTCTCTCTTCCTCCTCCTCTCTCTCTCCCTCTTACCCTCTCTTGTCCTTCTTTCCACGAGTTTGAAGAAAAAAAAAAAATCTAAAAGTCTAGTCTTGTGAAATCATTGTGAAACATGACACACATTTATGTCGTGTCATGTATAAAAAAAAAAAAAAAAAAGTTCTGAGCGCGCGCCTCTCTCTCTCTCTCTCTCTCTCTCTCTCTCTCTCTCTCTGGCGGCCCTGACAGCAAACATGACAGGGAGAGATAGGGCCTGAAAGGAGCCTGCTGCCGGCGCGGGCCTACTGGACACGGCAGCAACACAGGCCACTCACTCGGAGGAGGAAAACACAAAAAGGTTCTGCTACACATCCCCTCTCGTTCGGTGCCACTCTTGGCAAACACTGTTATCGCCGGTGACAAGAAACCCTCCGACACACTGTAGTGCCCACCAGTCTTACGCACGCAGACGACAGTTAAGTGGCGGCATATTGCAAGAAATCTCTTGATACAAAACATGACCTCAAGACCGTTTTGGGACCTTGTTTATTTCCACTATCACAGACTGTAAGAGGGCATTACATGGTAACTCCGTCTTGCTTTTTCACTGATTGCCATGTGAGAAAAATCCTTTCTCTGCCTCTGTCAAATGGCCATCTTTCTGTGCCGAGGTCCATGAAATACCCACTTCTGTCCACATGATTGTTCGTGAAGCTGTGGACAATGTGCTTGATGTGCCAAAACGGTGATTCACGGCTATAGATTTCAAACAAGGCTTGAATGTGTTGCCTACGCTGAGGAATTTAAGTATTCCTAGCATGACACACACAGCCTCTCTTCCTTGGCAGTAACGGAGCATGCACCACCTAAACAGCACATGCTTATAGAAGATTACCTGTGCCTTTTTAGGAGCATGACCATATCAATTATCACATCCAAATGGCTGTCTGCTGGACTAGCCAGGTTGCTAAAGCAACGCTGAGTCATTTCCCCCAAAAAAAGAGGACCAGACATTCTGTCTGGGTCTCTCTCTCTCTCTCTCTCTCTATCTCTCTCTTGTTTTCTCTCTCTCAAGGACATGATTTGGTAGGGGTTAGCGCTTGGCTTTTTCCAAACTCCTGCCATTCAGCTGGGTGCCTACATGATGCCCGGTGGCCTCGGCTGTTGGCATTGAGAATGGCACCGCCGGGGTCTGATTTGTTCGAGAGGCTGGCAGCGGCAGGGGGGCGGCTTACACCCCCACAGGTTTTCTGCCCTCGCCCGTAAACAGCGGCTGGCGAGGGGCCAGCAGCCACGTGGGGGGGTGAGCGCTAATGCTAACGCCCGCTGATGCTATTTAACGGGCCCTGGACTCCAGCCCTGTCCCCCGCTCCGTTTAACACTTCTTATTCTCATAATCAAGCTTATCAAACGCAGGCTGCACCGACCAGCTGCGAGATACACACACACAGAGCTTTTTCGCTGCCTGCGAGTGGTAAGCAGCGAAGGGAAAGCGCTCCAGTGCTACGTGATTAAATATGCTCTTTAACTTTGTCCCCGGAGAAGTCGCGCCCGCGTGAAAAGCTCTGGTTGTCATCAAGGTTTTTGCTTTGGCTTCCTGTACCTTTTGTCCCAGCCCTAAAAGTGCTGCTTTAGCACCTGGTGGTGCTGCTGGCTTCCGCACTAAATAAAGATGTACAATAAATGAACACGGAATGGGAGGGAAATGGGGAAGTGGCGATTGTGTACACATTAATAAATTAGTTCGCTTCCACTACAGTTGCCACATAAACCGCACATAATGAATTGAGATGTTTTTTTTCCCCCAAAGTGCATCTGAATTTTCCCTCTGGCATTTAGACATGTGGTTTAGAGTACATCACACTCAGTTCAAGTGAGGACACAGAGCTTACATAACTGCTTCCATAGTTACCATCTATTCAGCCAAGCGATGTCATCCATAGCTTACCCCGAGTACTTCAGCCTTCTGCTCTGCCTCCCCCCCCCCCCCTCCCCCTCTCTTCTCTCCATCCCAACCTCCCTCTATCCCAGTGGTCTGGCCTGTGTTAATTGAGGCTGCTGCCGGGGCTGTCTCTCCCGTGACTTCGGGTGCAGCGTTCCGGCCCTCGCC
>NC_045156.1:25847263-25857263 GCF_900700415.2 Clupea harengus
ATGATATATCATTAGACTGACCTGAAGTCTGATTTTAAATGGCCTTACACAATGACAAAACGATCAGGACAGAGCATTGCTTTGCATACCTTTTTGGCTTTTCTAACATAACATTATTTGGATGGCCATTATTTGTGCATTTATTCAGATGCACTCGGCAGACATTTCTCTATCCGGCTCGATCACATATTCAAAAACATAGTTATGAAGGATGAATGACCTTGAGCTAGCATGCACATGGCTACTGAGTAATGAGTGAATTCCCTTCATGCTCCTCATGTGTGTGTTTGTGTGTGTGTGAGTGTATAAATATATATATGTGTGTGTGTGTGTGTGTGTGTGTGTGTGTGTGTGTTTGTGTGAGGGGAGATGTGACTGTAGAGGCTGCGTGCGAGCAGAATTATCTTCAGAATCTTGAGCAGCAGAGGGCATGATGCGCCCAGTCCAGCCCAATGCAGGATGATTAATAGAGCAAATTAGAGAGGAAGACAGAGAATGACAGAGACAAACAGGCGAAGGGGGGACTGAGCTGAAAACGAGTGTGACAAAGATCGACTGAAATAAAAAATATACAGAAAGGGGGGGGGGGGGGGGGGGGAGTACAACACAGGCAGCCACGGCGAGATGGACAGAGAAACTGAACAGAGGGTTTGGGATTTGGATGTCAATTGATTTAAATGTGCTTTTTATCAGCTGTCTTCAATAGCAGCATGCCTATCTCTCCTGTTGCCTGGCCGCTTGCTTAGTTGTGCAGGCAAGCGCGGCTTTGGGAGACGCTTTCAAACGCTCCTTCACAGGACGGCCACGGCCAAAGATAATGCAGACGGCAGACAGAAAGCACACAGCCGCAGACCCGGCCCTTTCTCTTTCGGCAGGCTGCCTTTCATTTGTTTTCAATGCGCTCGCTCTGCTGTCCGCAGATAAAACGCACAAGAGAAATCTGCAAGCGGAGCAGTTGGTGAATTAAGTTTGGCAGTATAGAGGAGAGATTGTTCTTCTTTAAAGGGAGTTTGGTGGAGTGGATATTGTTTTGGTGGAGTTGTGTATTTTGTTTGAATGAAACTGCTTTATAGTTAAGTTTAGATGTGGCGGATACAGGAATGGGGGAAGATGTAGCCATCCGAGTGGAGAGAATTGGATGTATACTATAGAGTAAACAACACTATGGACCCCATAGGTTAAGCACTTGCCTCTGGGTACTCTGGGTCAGCATGGTTAGCAGCTAATCTCTACTTTCTGTTTCTTCCTCTTTTCATTTCTGCCCGTTACTCATTCATCACAGGTATTTACTTTTTTGGCTGACAGACTATGACTCAAGGGTACATTTAGAACTACTATATGTTATATTTGTATTCTATATGTATACTACTACATACCAGTATGGGTACGTCTATATTTGACTTGACCTCAGCGTTACTCTACTAGTTCTCATAGCCTCGCAGCCACAGCTTTTACTGAAATACAGCATTTATTACTGAAGTTTCTTCCTGTGATAGTGCTAATGGTGGACATAGTCACAGGACGTGAAACTAGACCACAAACCACGACAAACTGAATTACCAAAACTACTGAGGTCTACAGAGGCCAGCTTTGGTACTTCAAACTGAAAGAGACAGTACATTGATAGTACTGTCTGGGCTTTTGTAATATGCAGATCAAAATATGTTTTTGTCTCACTTTAGATCACATGGGGATGATATTAAAGATCCATTCAAGGTGCACACAGGTCAAAATGTTGTCTTTGGGGCATTGTGGTGGAACAAAAAGCTCTCTCTTTTTTAGCAAGAATGTAGTCTGAGTAAAATTTAAGCACAGTATTAAGTGATTTAGAACAATAAAATCCTCGCCTGTTTCACCCTCTCCATGACTAATGCTAACTGCACTGACAAAAATAACACTACCGTGAAATCTGGTAAAACCTTAGCAACCACCTACAAGCCTCATGTCAATATGTGAAATCAGGCATTGATGATGAAAGCCTTTGTGAAAACTGGATTTACTTTTTGTTTTGATTTTGTCGGATTTAAGTTGGATTGAAATTGGATTTTAAATGGCATAACATTCGACACAAACAGCTTTGGCACGTTATTATCCTTGCGGTTTCATTTAAATCGAAATATTCCTGTTGTATTGATTACAGGGCTATTGAAGTTTAATCATAATGCCGTCCTTTGTCCTGTCAAAACCAATCATTTCCTTTCTAAAAATAAGTTACCGAGATGCATCAAAAACTATTACCTGTGGGAATGGAGAGTCTTATACTGGACGACAGCAATCAAAGGACTGGTACTCGGTCACTACGTGCTACACCGCTCAGGTGGATCAAAGGACTGGTACTCGGTCACTATGTGCTACACCGCTCAGGTGGATCAAAGGACTGGTACTCGGTCACTATGTGCTACACCGCTCAGGTGGATCAAAGGACTGGTACTCGCTCACTACGTGCTACACCGCTCAGGTGGATCAAAGGACTGGTACTCGCTCACTACGTGCTACACCGCTCAGGTGGATCAAAGGACTGGTACTCGGTCACTACGTGCTACACCCTTCAGGTGGATCAAAGGACTGGTACTCGGTCACTACGTGCTACACCGCTCAGGTGGATCAAAGGACTGGTACTCGGTCACTACGTGCTACACCCTTCAGGTGGATCAAAGGACTGGTACTCGGCCCCTACGTGCTACACCGCTCAGGTGGATCATTTGGGGTGTGAATGTGATGCATGGAAACCTGTCTGCAGGCCTCAGTGCATTACCTGTTTCCACTGCCTCTACCACATCCAAAGTATTCATGGTGTATAGCGTCATTTTTAATTAAAAGTGGCCGATTTTATGACGCATTACCTGTTTCCACTGCCTCTACCACATCCAAGTATTCATGGTGTATAGCGTCATTTTTAATTCAAAGTGGCCGATTTTATGACGCATTACCTGTTTCCACTGTCTCATGGTGTATAGCGTCATTTTTAATTAAAAGTGGCCGATTTTATGACGCATTACCTGTTTCCACTGTCTCATGGTGTATAGCGTCATTTTTTTAAGTGGCCGATTTTATGACGTAGCATATGCTAATCTACGTTGACAAATCAATATCTGCAATGAAAATGCAAATAGGACATGGCTTTATAGGCAACGTTCATTACTAGTTTACATGAAACAAGTGTGTTACACTGGCATTTATTGTTACTAATAGAGCTGGGATAATTGCGGCTGAGGTCTAAGCATTTTGCCTTCCTCCAACTGCTCCGAATCATTTGTGTTCATTCAGCCTGTTTCGTGTCCTTTTCGGGGATTGTTTATTTACATATTCATGCCACAGCGGCAATTACAAGGAATATGGGAATGAGAGTGCAACATATAAACAATCAGCCAATTATTCATTCAAAACAAGGGCTGTAAATACAGGATGTCACTAGACATTTAGTTTGCACCGAAATCCCATCACAATTAAATTAGGCTTACATCAAAATAAGAAGGTAAACACAATGTTTTCCTGGGGCCTGTACATTTGGCTATTCTCGTTGTTCAATTAATTAGGAGGCTTTTATCCTTTCAGCCTTTCTGGTCTCTGCACACACGGCCTTCCTGACCCGCATGTCCCTGGCCGTTTTAGTCGGCAAACATTTACAAGCACTCATTTATTTCCACGCTTACGGCTTTTTCCCCCGTTTCACCCAGAGACAGGTTGAGTATGTACAGTACGTGTCACACAGAGCATGACTCTACACCAGCATGAGCATATCTGAGTCAATGCATTTGATGTATATAGTACAGTCAACACAGTAAATACAGTTATTGATATTTTATCATTATTACGAGTTCGTTTTAAGTTCGGATGGTTTAGGAGCAAGCCTTTAATTATTAGGTCTGCACTGCACTGCTTTGACTGTGCCAAAATGTTATCCATTACTTTTTAATAACTGCTCTGGAAACTATTCAATTCAGAAAACCCTTCTGGGTTTACTGTGTCAGTACAGTCATTCAGTGGCACCAGTGACTCTCCCATTTCCACACCCTCCTAAAGGAGTCGGCATCTTGGTGATCCAATACCTTTGGATGGGCTGGATCTCAACCAGTCATATTGGTGATTCATCATCAGCATGCATTGCAAAAGTAAGACTGTTCTATTGAGGTTGCAAACACATTAACAGGATATCACGATATCAACGATAAGTGATACTAAGAACTGATGTGGCTGAAACTCCCTCTGGGCTCTCTAGATTAAATCATTTAGCATCTTCAGCTGAATGGCTACGCAGATGCCAGTAACAAAGCCAGTGCTATCTGCCAGAGAGGACAACACCCCTCAGGTGCTCACCTATCTACTACCTATTTTCTGGTATACTATTGTCTTAGGCACACAATTACATTAAAGAGTACAATGCATATGTCAGTTCCCAGCAAAGCTAGTTTGACATGTGTTCGATATTCAATCATGCCATTACTTATGAAACAAATTGCCGGAACATTATGAGTCTGTGCCCAGACTGGTAACCATAGCAATAAGCATCACTGCGGTCCCTCACAAAGTAGTTTTGTCGTGCATGTCACCTGCGTCACGAGAAGCACAATGCTGCACTGGACTTCCGTGACTGCACAGCTCTATCCCCTCTGCCCACGGCCCAATGTACAAATGGAGCAGAGGTTATGACTATTCGTCTCTCTCTAATTTTATACTCTTAGATAAGACAGACATTTGAATGCTATTGATTCGAGTGCATGGGAACCCCCTTAATTCTTGAAGACAGCATAAAGATAAATGAATGGTAATTTGGAACTGCTGAACCAGTTTATGAACGTATTTTCATATGCTCGTGTTACAGTTTCCTTTGCCTAAATGACCCAAGACCACTTTTGGAGCCATTCATTTTGGAGAAAGAGAGAGAGAGAGAGAGAGAGAGAGAGGGAAGATAGATAGAAAAAATCAACACGGGAAAACAAGAAACAGAGAGAGAGAGAGGGAGAGAGAGAGCGAGAGAGAGAGAGAGCTTCCCAGGGGAAACATCCGATGCGTCATCTGCACCATCTCGCCGGGATCGCAGCCTTCTGGCGACAGACACGCTATCAATCCCAGAGTTCCCTGAGCCGCGGTCGGGAGACGGCAAACAGCTGGCCATGGGAGCCCATTAGACTACCTAATGATGGGAGTGCTCACGCTGGAGGGGGCTGGAGCAGGAAGTGATGGCACGGATTGGGGGATGCCAGGGAACGGCCGCTGGCAGGACAGAAGAAACAAGTGGAGGATGCAGAGCGGGCACGGAGAAAGGGGGGTGATAGGAAACAAATGGAGTGTGATGGGGGAGAGCTGGTGATAGGGGGGTTGGAAAAGCTTAGGGATGAGGGCAGAGAGAGAGAGAGAGAGAGAGAGAGAGAGAGAGAGAGAGAGAGAGAGAGGAGAGAACATAATGAATCAACAAGTGAAAGAAAAGGAAGAGGAGGAAGGCCAGAGAAAAGGGGGATGAGAGAAGAGGGAAGAGGAGAGAGGAAGTAGGACAAAGGAAAGGAGAGAAGAAGGGATGAGAGCAGACAAGAGAAAGAGGAGGTCGGAGACTAACAAAAACAAAAATGTAGGGACAGAGGGCAGAGGAGATAAAGGAGGAGATAAAGACAGGAGAAGAGGAGAGTTAATGAGGAGGAGGGGAGACATCAGAGAGGGGAGCAAGATTACCTGAGGGGAGGAGAGGAGAGGAGAGGAGAGGAGAGGACACCGGGATACAAAACTGTTGCTACATTTCAAATCAGCCTTTTGCTGTGGCTTCATTCAAGCAATTTCTCTACTTATTTAAGGTGGGACAGCACAGGCATGCTAATCAATAGCTGGAAAGCAAACCGCCGTCTAACTGACCCCATTCGGAATAAACCCCACACTCTTTGCTGAGTATGTGGCCATGAATTATAGATGAGTTATGAATGTGTGTGTGTGTGTGTGTGTGTGTGTGTGTGTGTTTGTATGTTTGCGTGGTTGTGTTTGTCTGAGTGACTGTTCTCAGACCTGCTGTTGTGAAACGTATGACGTAAAAATTGAATTATGGTGGAAGCAAGTTTCCTTTTTTTAGGAGTAGTTCTCAATCCTGTGTGAGAACACACGCTCCTTCCTCACGGGCACGAAGTGGCCTGGCCCGTGAGGCTGTGAGCATTACAGTGCGGTTGTTTGCCTGCCCGCAAAGGGTGAGAGCGTTTGACCTCGTCTCGACCTCTCTGACCCCTGGCTCGCTGGGGCGGCGCGGTGGCGAGACGTGGGTCGCAGGGTGGGGGGGGGGGGGGGGGGGGCGTGTCACGGGGGAACGGCCTCTCCCCGACCGGCTTTAATGATGAGCGATGTCCTCCAATTAGACGTGGCGACAGCCCCCGGAGCACGCCGCCATTAATCACAGCCCCGCGACGGCCAGGAGGAGCAAAATCACACTTTGATTTATGGCTCCCCCTGCCCCGCGCTTTTCTCCTTTCCTCTCTTCCGCTCCATCTTCCTTCCTCGTTCACTCTTCCTCTTTTCTTTTGTGCCCCCGCTGTGCGTGCCAGGGCGCGGCAGGGGGGTGCCCAGTCTATCAGCTCTTGTTTGGACGCTCAGCTGTTTTGTGGCCGTGACATTGCACTGACCCACAGGTGACTTTTGAGACGGATTAAAACTGTCGAGGTTCCTCCGGTACTCGTTTGGAGTTTTAGCATATTCCCTAACTTCCTGAGGGTCTGAGGGTCTGTCCACACTCTGGGTAGTTTGTCTTTCAGGTACAACATTAGCGAATACCCTCGGAGGTGAATGACACTGATGGTGAAAAAATTGCTGCTGAACTCCATGCGGTAAGGTGGGAATTCCTATCCCAGTACATTTCTGTGTATTCATTTTGAATAATCATCTTATTTCATCCATGAGGAGACATTATGGAGTTTCTGTCTAAAACGAATGAACTAATGATGTATTTTTGAAATATTATTTAGAGAAGCTGCTCTTATAATTTTTTTACGGTCTTAGGACCCAGAGCACAATACTACACAGTGAGTAGCCTGAACAGCGACATGTTTATCGCTTCTTCACATCATGACCCTATGTCATGAACGTTAATTAGAGGGTGTTATAAAAACCTGTGAGAAAATCTTACCTTAAAAAATGTATTATAATGTTTATATTTGTGTAATGTCTTTCTTCCGTTTGTGTTAATAGTCTTAAGAGTAACATGTTTCTAGGGTTTCACAGGGTTGTTATGGCAATGCCACAGCGGGGGACAGAGACTGCCCTTCAAAGTAACAGGCCGCCAACACGATCCCATTCCTTAACAACAGCACTTAGACATGCCTGCACTGTACTCTCATATGCCACTACAACCACCTCAGAGAAACATTAACAACCTTAAAGTCAATATCTACTCATTGATCACTGCCTCTAAAAGGCCCTAGATGTCACCCCACCGCGTGAGATAATGGTGGTGGCTGTCACCTTTTTTGTGTTTTACTGTCTGAAATCCATCCGCTACGAAAGACTGCTGTCTTGTACCACTGTATGTATTGCCGTGTTAATTCCGTAGTAGTTCATGAACAAGTGCTCTTCTGTCGTGAAACATGCAGAGTGGAGAGCTAAACAGAGAAATGGTAGACTAGGCACTCAGTATGGTTTCAGACCCGAGATGTGTTCAGCCACAATCGATTTATTTTTGTTTTGTGTCTGTTTGCAAGACTGTTTGTGATTGAGTATGCACTGAAGACATGACTAGGAGTACGGTGGCATGCGGCTTCACTAGTGTAGTACATACTTTAAGGGCACTCAGGCATGACGAAAGGAGTCTACCTGTTTCTACTACAGCCGACAGTGAGGGTGTGGATTAGACGGCAGACTGCAGTTTTGTCATCGTGCATCTATGCAGTCAAGATAATCTGTTGGATTTATCTGGTGCATCTTGGGCCTCCCAAAGGAAATAAAAAAGAACATAAATAAGAGAAGAGAGGAAAAGAAGGGGGGGGGGGTAGAGGGGGGGTGCGGATCTACACTGAATTAGAGTGGGAGGTGGGATCGTGGGAGGTGGGATCGTGGGAGCAATTTGGGGCATGGAAGCGTCTCCTTCAAAAATTAGAGGGAAGTATAATGGGGAGGTCAGAATTACAACACACACACAGACACACACACACACACACACACACACACACACACACACACACACACACACACACACACACAGACACACACACACACACACACACACACACACACACACATGTACCTGCAAACACGCACACACACACACACACAATCACAGGCAAAGACGCAGACACACTCACATACACACATGCTGTATACACACGGCACTTACGTAATCAGCCTCTGCTTTGGAGTCATAATAGGAGATGTCAGACTCCTGCAAGAGAACAGAGGAATGATGGATGATTAGAATGAGGAAGTGGTGATAGAAGATGCTGTGTGAGAGCAGGGCCTCACACTAGGCTGGCGGGCGGGCGAGCGGTAGCATCTTGCATCTCAAAACTCCTTAACCTTCTCACACCATTAAACATGGTTTGACCTGGAACAGTGAGAACACATAGGAGCTCCCGTGTATTGTATTCTAAAAATACTGAATACACACATGAAACATGACCATGAACATGAACATGAATGCCTGCCATGTTAAAACTCAAGAGTCTTGCAAAGACACATGCTTGTATGTAGGTCTTCGCTGTGCTGGCAGCCTTGACTGAAAAATGTCTGCTAAATGGTTGTAAGTACACCTTCCGTGTAATTGGCCCACTCTACCATGTCACTGCCTGCAGGCTTGGACTCTGCATGTAGAACATTACGTTAAACCTGATAAAATGCTAAGTAGTTAGGCCTAACTGAACAACTATTCTGTAACGGTACATGCCTTGAAAACAAAATAAGAAAACAGTATACTCTCTGTGTGTGTGTGTGTGTGTGTGCGTGTGTGTGTGAGCTTTAAAAAAAAGTTTTTGAAGAAACCTTAGAAATGTCATGTTCTCTAATACGATGTGAGCATGTAGGAGATGGAACGAGAGGTCAGCCAAGGCATGCGTTTGGCTGCCAAGGTCTGTGTGGGGGTGGAATGTGCAAATGCAAAGTGTATCAAATCTTTTAACAGTACAGCTCGGCTGTGCAGGATTCGGCTGAATTTCAAAGTCTGGCACAAACTCCAGCCGTATCTCATACCCAATCCCCACCAGCCTAAGCCCCACATGGCTGGCACTCTCAAGGGCGGCGGCAGCATTCTCTCTCTCTCTCTCTCTCTCTCTCTCTCTCTCTCTCTCTCTCTCTCTCTCTCTCTCTCTCTCTCTCTCTCTCTCTCTCTCTCTCTCTCTCTCTCTCTCTCTCTCTCTCTCTCTCTCTCTCTCTCTCTCTCTCTCTCTGCTCCTTTATTCCACTTGTCAAAGTGTGACTGGATCACCTCCAGAGAGCTGGGCTGGGCTGGGAAGGGGAGGGGGGGGGGCACGCTCAACATTGTACACATCACAAAATACACCAGACCACCAATGTCACCGTGGCAACAGCCAGGACAAGATGGCTGGCGGCCACGGTGGAATGAAGGGGAATTCTTTGAGGGCTAGAAGCCCGATGCGACCGAGAGGAGAGGAGAGGACTGGGGTGGGGTGGGGTGGGGTGGGGTGGGGTGGAAGAGGGGTGCGGAGGGGTGTTTGCTTAAGAGTCTCAGGCTTCTCTCCTCGGAGCAGCTCTCTCATCCCATTTAGTGTGGCCTCTGCAGCTTCCCCTCACTGACACTGACACAAGGGCAGAGAGAGAGAGAGAGAGAGAGAGAGAGAGAGAGAGAGAGAGAGAGAGAGAGAGAGAGAGAGTGTATTTGATTTGCTGTGTGGAGAAAACAGACAGAGACTGAGACCAAATGTGAGAGTGAAGGAGTGTAGAAGACTAGAAGGAGATAGAGTTTGTGTGAAGAGTGAAAAGGACTGACAGTGTGTGTGTGTGTGTGTGTGTGTGTGTGTGTGTGTGTGTGTGTGTGTGTGTGTGTGTGTGTGTGTGTGTGTGTGTGTGTGTGTGTGTGTGTGTG
>NC_045156.1:25859763-25862263 GCF_900700415.2 Clupea harengus
GAGTAAAGTGCACACACATACTCCCTCACACACACACAAGTGCATAAGTACATAGGCTGGCTATATGCCACATCTGTTAACATAAACATATATTCAGCCACACAGCACAACATTCAAACAGGCATAGTGGCATGTTCTCACACGCACACACAGACACATGCCGTTAAAGTTATCAGTAAATTGAATCTGCCGTGGCAAGTATTTCCAACAGATTTCCAACAGACGGCCAACATTACAGGGTCATGCGATTATTCTCACTCTTTCACACGCACTCTCTCTCTCCCTCTCTTTATCCCCAATTTCAGATTTCAACTAGTGCCATGCAGGTTAGATTCACACTGTTGCCATAGAAACAGTCCAATCTGTTCTAGATTGTGCAGTGGTTTTGTTCCTTGGTGCTCTATCTCTCTCTCTCTCTTTCTTTCTTTCTCTCCTTCTTTCTCTCTGTACTGGAGCAACTAGATGATTTGGTAAAGGAGTTGCAAAGTAGACTGGTGAACTCTTTCTGGGCTGGGCATCACTGGACCACTGCATGTGTGTATGTGTGGGGGGGGTCTGGGCCTGGTGTCCATAAGGAGTCGCCTAAATGGGGCTGCTATTTGGGAAAGACTTGGATCGGACAGCTGTTGCTTGTTCCCTCCTTAGGGGTGCAGCGCCCTTGAGGTACGATCTGCAACTCTTTCTGCTGAGCCTTTAGGGGCTGGAATGGGATAAGTAGACAGATTCCCTTTTACACTTCCATGTTTGTTAAAAGCTTGGAGTGTTCGAGGTGCAGAGGACCAATTCCATTCTTTTGTATTTATATATAGTGCTAGTAACAATTCAAGTAACAACCCCGTATAGCAAGCACTAAGGCAACTGGGGCAAGGAAAAACGACCTTTTAACAGGAATAAACCTTGAGCACAACCTCAGCTCTAAGGGGGGGGGGGACCCATCTTGGGGCAGGCCAGGTAGAGAGATAGAGGTAGAAAAGTAAAGGGGGGAGGGGGGGGGGGGGAGGCAGAAGGGAAGGAAGAATCAGGAATCAATCAAGAGGACATAACATATTAACACACACGGGACATATGTACATGATACATACATGATTCCTAGAAACATGGTGGAAGGTATATACATCAATTATAGAGAATTAAAATTGGATTCAAAATTGGAGAGAGCCAGCATTCAAAGTATTGGTTGTGGAACAGCTCGGCGGGTATACAGTGTCCTCACAAGGTTACTATTATAAGGATACTATTATAAGGGTACGCAGAGCAATGAAGCAGAAATCTATGTCAATGATGCCATGTGTTTATTACGGGCTAATAGGCTGTATGTATTATAGGCAGAGTATTATTGGAGCATGATAGTGAAGTGGGAATGGGCAGCTGTAAGCAGAGGGTTTCTGAGGTAAATGGGGGCGGAACCAGAGGAATGGATTGAGCTGAAAACAAGAGTCTTGTCATCAGAGAGTGATGGGAGGCTGGGGTCACTGTTCTGGGGTCAGCTGAGAGATGGGCACCTGAGAGCAGCAGCATCTTTTCAAAGTGAGAGATAGGGATTCGGTCCCTGAGGCTGGTGGAGGAGGTGGTGGAGGAGGTGTTGGAGGAGGTGTTGGAGGAGGAGGTGCAGTTGGCACTGCCTGGTGCCTGCAGGGAGGCTCTGGAAGAGTTGGAGGATGGGCTGTAATGTTCCCTTCATTGGTGGTGTCCCTGATATAATGATTGAAATAAAGCCCTAGTTTTGCAATCTGTCATGATTTTTCTATTAGTCAAATGACATTGTGTGGTTAGGTGGGGGGGCTGTTGTGTGAAACTGGTGCTGATGGGCAGAAGGTTTTTTAAAGCGTGACAGGGTGGGTAGTATTTTTATGTGAGGCTTTGTGTGAGGGGAATTGTAATGTTGTACATGTTTTAGTGGTGTAAGAATGTGGGAAAGTAAGGCAAGGGTTTTATTAAGTGTTAGACCCCTCTCCCTCTCTCCCTCTCTCTCTCTCTCTCTCTCTCTCCCTCTCTCCCTCTCTCCCTCTCTCTCTCTCTGTCTCTCTGTCTCTCTCTCACTTTTTCTCTGTCTCTTTCACTCTGTGCCAACAGGTTGGCTGTTTTAATTTGTCTGTTCTCGTACCACTTGTGGAAAGAGGCTTCCAACATACAGAATGCACACACTGATAAGCACATATTCACACACTCCGTCTGCATGGACACAAATCAACCCTAACCCACACACACACACACACACACACACACAACCTCTTGCATCAAACACATATAGATGTATACATTCACCCCCGTGCCTAAACATGCCCATAGAAAGAGCATGCCAAATTAGACACACTGTGCATGGCAGCCTATCCTTCTGCATACTTTCTCTCTTTGACAAGCTGTGGCAGCTTGACATTTAAATTGCCAGCCGAGGCCTCCGTTATCCTCAGAGACAGATTAGAGTGCTAACCATATCTCCCCCAGACACACTCCAATTAGTTTATAATTACCAAACACACGACGCCCCTCGCCCAGATTC
>NC_045156.1:25864763-25904763 GCF_900700415.2 Clupea harengus
GGGGGGGACTCACCAGAGAGGGGAGAGAGAGAGGGAGAGAGTGCGGGGGGGGGACTCACCAGAGAGGGGAGAGAGAGAGGGAGAGAGTGCGGGGGGGGGACTCACCAGAGAGGGGAGAGAGAGGGAGAGAGTGCGGGGGGGGACTCACCAGAGAGGGGAGAGAGAGAGGGAGAGTGAGGGGGGGGGACTCACCAGAGAGGGGAGAGAGAGAGGGAGAGAGTGCGGGGGGGGACTCACCAGAGAGGGGAGAGAGAGGGAGAGAGTGCGGGGGGGGACTCACCAGAGAGGGGAGAGAGAGAGGGAGAGAGTGCGGGGGGGGGACTCACCAGAGAGGGGAGAGAGAGAGGGAGAGAGCGGGGGGGGGGGGGGGACGGACACTCACCAGGCCTACCAGAGGACTCTCTAAGCTAGCTAAGGCCCAGCTGACAACATGCAGTACTGTATATGACATTACATACTCTCCCATACCATGTGGTGCTTATAAGTGGATTATGTTTTACTTTGGGGACATACACCCACCCCCTAAGCAGTGATCAAACTAATACAAAATGCTGTTTTAACTGGTGCTCCATCTTGAGCACTTTAAAGTTGATACCATATTTGGATACGAGTTCTCTCATTCTTTGATCTCATTTTGCCTCTTGTTCTCACCAACACCCCCATTTTCCTCTCTTTCTTTCTTTCTCTCTCTCTCTCTCTCTCTCTCTCTCTCTCTCTCTCTTTCACCCTGTCAGGTCCTTTCAGAAAGGAGGTACAAAAAGCAGTAAAATCAGCGTCTGAATATTCCAATCCCGCGATAAGGCGAGGGGGCTTTGTACCATTGCACTCTGGGTAATGCTGCTCCCCATTGTGCACTGACAGCGCTCCATTGAGGGGCCCGCTCTTGGCCCCCGATAGCATCGCGTGGACACACTGACAGATAAAGAGCCGATCCAACATCACACACACACACACACACACACACACACACACACACACACACACACACACACACACACACACACACACACACACACACACACACACACACACACACACACACCACACACCACACACCACACACACACACAGAACGACGTACACTTCCTAATCTAATCAGTCGGGTTGGGGGAGGGCAGGAAAGGGCTGCTTTAACACCCAATAAAAACAAATAAGATAAACCAGCCATAACAATATTAACAGTATCACTGGGATCAGGCAGAGACACTGATAGTGGAAATGGATTTCTCTCTCTCTCTCTCTCTCTCTCTCTCTCTTTCTCTCTCTCTCTCTCCCTTTGTCTCTCTTTCCCTGAGTGATCTCTCTTACTCTCATCTGCCCCTATGCATTTAATTCCTTGTATCACACACACACCCATCCATAACATCCTGAGATATGAGTGGCCATATGGCACTCAATACATCTGCTCAGTATCGACATTAACCAACCGGCAAGGTCTTAATGCAAGTGAGAGTTTCATAACACCCACCTGGGGACATAAACAGACATTACAAATTTTTTGTCTAAAACTAGCAAGCTAAAAGCCAACAGCTTTTTCGCACAATGCCAGCCGAGAACAACACAATTAGCACTGCGAAAAGCTATCCAGGTCTGTAAATGATGTAGTCTGGTTTAAAAGCTAAAGGCTTTTCGCAAGGGTTTCCAACCATATACCATCAAAAGAAATTACAGGTTGTTATAAAGATTAGCCTCCTTCAAAAGCATACCTTGAAACAGTACAAACCTGCCAAATGTAACTTTAAAAATGACTAATGGAAAATGAACCTGACTGCAAATGGGTGTGCGTGAACAGTTAAGCTCTTAATGGGCCGCTTGAGCTTCATCTCGGCCATTTCCGACGGACAAATAAATCCTGTCTTCCATTTTATTTTCTTCCGCCACCTTTCTATCCCCAGCCCGCACCCCCACCCGACTCTGCAAAGCACCGCTTGTCTGCCAGAGAGTCAAAAAGCCCACGCCCCCTCTTCACAGTCGGACCGCGAGTGGCCAATCAACAATCAGCGCTGTTCGCCACAAACCTGTTATTTCGAACCCCCTAATCATTTCCATCAGACTGTGCTGCGAAGGCTGCGGCTACGCGGCCAACATTCAAATCGGACGCATACCCCTTTTTTTCCCCCAGGGTGCACTGCATCGATCAAGGACACCGCTCTGCCTGAAAGGACCTCAGACACCACCTGACGCTTGTTTGTGTTGCTGGGAACACAAGCGCAGTGGATTCCTTTAAAACAGGGAGACTGTGCGGGGGGGGGCCCCTGGCCGTTCTGTTGAAGGTGTTATTTGATTGAAATCCGATGTTTGCCTGTCAGGAAATGTGTTTTTAAAAGAGTGACACCACAGGGTCACAAGTGGGCATTAAGACATGTTATTGGGCAGAAATCCTTTAACCTCTTTACTTACAATGACCTGACTGTGAAAATGTAAGAAAAGCCTTCACAGCTCACAACAATATCACCAAAGGAAGGACACCAGTTAGCATGCCAGCAAGCTTTTATCAGTGCCAACTGGGCAGTGTTTGTGAGACGACTGTGCTTAATAGGTAGTTAGCTTGCTAGTTTTACACTGACTCCACAATGCTGCTTTAAATGTAGCAAACTACAAAAATAGAATGAAAAGTACATTCAGCCCATGTCAAACCCACAATTTCAACAACAAAAAAACACTTTTGAGACAGTAGCCATTCTGATAGACCACCTGTGTACACTGGTCTATGGGCAGTCTATTTGAATTACAGCAATTTAAATGCAGTTCTGCATTTGATCACAGTGGTTATTTATTACAGTGGCAACTGGACTTCTGTTGGTGTTAGCACATGGCAGGGCACATCACAAAGAGAAGAAGAAAAGGTATAAAAGAAGAAACCCTTTGATGTTGTCTACCCAACATGTATGCAAAATAATAGTAGCTTGAAAATATTGAGTTAATTTACGTCAACATATTTGGAAAGTAATGTTAATTTTCTATCAGGAATGTATACCTTAGCTTAAGACATTCAAATCTTAACAAGGCCCTATTTCCATTGCACACACTCACTCTTTCTTTCTTTCTCTCTCACACACGCACACACACACACACACACACACACTAACTCAGACACACAGCCATGTCACCAGTCTCTGCTGAGGGCCAGAGGGGGCCAGCACCTCCCCTCTGCGAGTCCTTCATGGCTGTTTGGCTGGAGATGGAATGAGGGAATTGTCCTTTGGAGCGTGTCCTGCTGGATTTCTTGGGGTATTGATTCCTGTTCCCGCCGGAGTGCCGGGTTATGGGGGGATCGATGACTGGGACTTTAGACAAGGGAGGCACACACAGCTTCCACACCCACCCTCCAAACCCAACACGGCCCCCCCTCCCAAAGCTCTACCTCTCCTCCTCTCTCTGGCTCTCTCAGCTCTGCCAAGAACCTCATGCAGAGAAGGGCCAGGAGAGGAAGAGAGAGAGAGAGAGAGAGAGAGAGAGAGAGAGAAAGAGAAAAAAAAAGTGTTCAGAAATCTTAAAAAATCATCACTGGAAAAAAACTCTCTTCTCCCTTTCGGAAATTCAGCCAGGGGACAGACACTCTCTCTTTTGTCTCCCTTTCTATCTCTCTCTCTCTCTTGTGGTTTCCTGTCTCTTCACTCTTTGTTTCTTTGTCACTCTCTCTTTCCACACCGTGATGGCACAGTGGCTTTCTGGTGGGGAAAAAAAAAAGATTCACAAAAAGAGAGAAAGAGAGAAAGAGAGAGGAAGGAACAGGGTGTGGAGGAGCGCATAAGCAAGCTAGACGAGGAGAAGGGAAGGGAAAGGAAGTCCACTTTTGGAGGCTTTACTTTAGCAAATTACGACTGGGCCTGCAATCAAGGCTAAAATGACCCGCTGGAGGGGGTCACCGCGGTAACTGTGCCTCGCTGGCTGTGGCACAGCTGCATGGGAGGAGGGGCTGGGCACAGCTAGGCTAGCCAATGAGCCCTGCGTTTAGGACAGATAAGACACATGATTGGTCAGCCTATTTGTAGTGGCTGGGTATGCGTGAACATCTCCCTGTCCTGATACAGTATTCTGTGGCTGGAATACTAATCTGTTGATTAATCTGCTCCAAAAAACGAATCTGGTAAATGAATAAACAAATGTTCTACAGGAGTTGACATGCATTTTTCCAATCTAAATTCATCCAGGTTTTCTTCCGTATCAATCTCAATGAATAACATATTCAAGACTTCTACGAAATGTTTAGAACTTCATCTTCTGCAACATACATAATGTTTCTAACTGAACCAATTTAACTTACATTAATTAAGTATCTGCTGGGTATAGTGTCTGTTATATGGTATGTAGGTCTTCTATACCTATAGGTACTGTATACTGCTAGTAGGTTTTGCCCTTAACATCATCTGTCACACGCATGGAGCCCTAAGACCCTGAAGGTTCCACCTACTTTTACCAGAGGAATGTCATGTGATGGTATTCATTAACACAGTGCTATACACCACACACTCTCACACACACACACACACCTACACACACACACACACACACACACACACACACACACACACACACACACACACACACACACACACACAGTCCCGACAGTCCCCCATGCAGGCTGTGATGCTGTGCTGCGCCGTGCTTTAGAACACTGCGGCCTGCAGATCATTACACAGGCTCGGCAGGGGACGAGGCCCAGCCGGATTGTCTGATTTTTTGATCCCCTCTCCTTCCTACTCTCTGCTCATTTCCTTCACTCCAGCGGCGAACAGATGAAGTCCGTTCCGTGGCGCAGGGATCGGCCGCTCATGAGTTCCATCACCTGCCCTGCAGGCCGCCGGCTATTTCTCCTCGCCACACGCCACGTCAAGCCAAAAAATAAAAAAAACATTAATGTGGATTTGCAACACCATTTTCCGCTATTTTAAATGTTAACCTTTTATGCTTATCGTTGTTTAGAGCAGCCCGTGTTTGTTTAAAAATCCATTTTGCGACGCCATTCAACACAGCGATGTGACAATGGGCCCGACGGCAGCTGGTTCACTGGAGGCCAGGCACGTCTCTGCATCAAATTCACCTGAACGAATGCAGACCGATGCCTGACAAAGGCAAACATGACAAGTGCAATCATGCACATTCACATGCTCTCCCCTCTAAAATACACTCATCTGCTCTCAAAATGTATGTTCTTCCTGCGATGGCAATCTATTGGGCTCGTCCCTACACAGCCCTTCACCATGGCTGACTGCAGCTATCCAAGCATTTCATGCGGTATTATTACCACTGTGACGGGGTGACGTCAGCCACTATACAAAGGGAAACAACCCACCCAGCTCTACGGAAATAAAAGAGGAAAAAAGTAAACCTGGGAGATGTGCTGTACAGATGTACGCAAAGACAAAAAGATCAAATATGCAGATCCAATTGCAGAGACGCGCTAGGGGGCTCTGAGGGGGCCTGGATGGAGGTCCCCTTAGTGGCGCCCCTGCTTTTTGCCTGATTAGGGGTCCGCTGAGATGGCCCTCAGAGAGCTAATGTATTCAGTGGTTAATGTGTCCGTGGGCTACAGACAAGAGATGCACAGTGAGAACCTCTCCTTCCCTTTGAAGAGCCAATTATTTCAAACAGAGGCTTTCTATGGGAGTGAGGGCTGTAACGCGCCACCCTGCCTCTGCTGCTGTGACACACACACACACACACACACACACACACACACTCACACACACACACACATATGTCATACATATGTCATAAATGGCATACAGGTCATACATACATGTGCACTCATACACATTGAGAATGCCTGGTGACTAAAAGTAAATTAAATCCTGCCATTTTCACTCTTGACACATTATACGAAAACCACATCATATACAGCCCGTAGCCCCACCCCACCCCTACACACACTTTCTGTAAAGCGAAAAATAATGAAGAAAATATAAATGTGACATAAAATAATCCAAAAAGAACAATTGTGCCGGTTTAAATTAACGCTGTGAATTACGTAAAAAGTACACACTTCACACATACAAACCACACACACACACGTATGCACTCACACATATGCACACACACACACATGCACACCGGCAACGCCTTGCCTTATGTCTTGTTTTATGATGAAAGGCTTGATTGATTACAGAATGATGATTACCATAAATGGCCTGGAAGATGGCTTCCTCTCTTGTTGCTTCTCCCGCATCTCGCTTTCTGTCTCTCTCCCCCGACTCTCCACGGTAACCCATCTGTGGAGTGCCTCTCTTCCCCCCTAATGGCACTGCTATTAGCGCTAATGCATTTCAAACATACAGCAGCTGCCACATCACACACACACACACACACACACACACACACACGGTCAGGGCCACATCTTCTTTTTCTTCTTCTCCTTGCCTTTCTCTCCCTCGCTCGCTCGCTCTGTTCTATTTGCTTCAGGTTTCTATTCTTCCTGATTTCCATTCACTCTACCTCTTCCCCTCACTCAGCATTTGCTGTCTGAACCGTCTTTCTCTCTGCTTCCATCTTCCTCCTACCTTTCCCCCCCTCTCTCTCTCTTCCTCCCCTCTGCTTTTCAACTCTACCTATCCCCTCTGTTTTCCCCTCTGTCTTGCCATTTTATTCTCTCCGTCTTGCCGCTTCTTATGTGTTTAATCGGGCGCCCCGTGATCTTTTGAGCGTCTGGTGTTGCTCGCTGACAAGTACAAGTGCAGGTACATGCGCAGGCAAACAGCTCGACTGATAGCTCACTCAGCTAGGTGTTCAGACTGACACTGGGCTTCAAATGAGATCCTGCCGTGCTCCTGGGACTGTCATGTTCCACAAGCTTCTTTCGCTTGAACTGCAACCTCTCAGAATAATCAGTGCATTCACTATGGATACACAAACAGAACAGCTTCATTCACTATGGATACACAAACAGAACAGCTTCTCTCACTATGGATACACAAACAGAACCGCTTCGCTCACTATGGATACACAAACAGAACAGCTTCGCTCACTATGGATACACAAACAGAACAGCTCCTCAATACAATAAACCAGCCCTGGCTCATTGAAAGTCTGCTCTGAGGGGCTGCAAGGACAAACAGAACCTTGTCTAGACATTGCTTAGGAAATGCGAACCACAAAAAGCCTGTGTGTTCTGAAATGAGGGCTTGTACGTTCATTTTTGCCTTCGGCAACCTTCTTTTGTTAAATAAAAAGTGTGCCACCCCTGGGCTGGCTGCATTTGAAATTCTTGTCACCTACCACCCCCACCCCCTCTCAGATCCGTGCCAGTTGTGTGGGTAGCGTGCCATGAAATAGATTGTATAAAAGTGAGCATCTATGATCTGATGATTATTTCAAATGATTTGCAATTTATTGTCATCAAATGTGATTATACAGTTACCCACAGCAGTGTAGCAGAAATGAAGAAATGCAGGGGTGGGAATTATGCTAGAGCAATATTAGAGTTGGGAGTGTTTTCATAGTGTTTATTGTTGTAGCATGATTACATTTGTGTTAAAAATAACTCCATTACAGAGGTACCCAAGACACACACAGACCATTGCTACGCAGCCTAGCCTGTAGTATTAGCAACTGTACCAGAGTCCAGCATGCAGTTCCGGGTTACAGAACAGTTAGAGGTCGTTTGTGAGGGCTGAAGCGGTGACGTGAGGGGTCAGTGGCCGCAGAGATGAGTCGAAAGCACAGGGGGCCATTAACAGAAGCATTTGCAGGGTGAGTGGCGTTAACCGCCGGTCCTTAAGCCACGTGTGACACTGCCATGTTCATAACCCGGGACACCGCATTAAGCGTTAATCCACATGGGGTAGAAAGGATTCCCAAAGCCAGGATGTCAAAGGCAATGGCCAATGACCTTGGGTTATAAGGGGCAATAAAAGCCTTAAATGTCTATTTCACACACTGTTGCTTTTGGAAGGGTTTGGAAGTGGCGCGTGGGCCTGTCACCTCCATCACGCCCGCTGATGAGAGAAAGACAGGAAGACAAATGTCTCCCGACATGTCATGTGACCACTGCCATCCAATGAAAGGTGTCTCACTGAGAGCAAGGATGGCAAGAGTATGGCCCACCATGCGCTGTACTGCCTCCAAAGCTAACTACACTGATCACTTTCAATGGGAGGCACCCATTAAAACATCCACTCCACAGGCCAAACGAATTGACAAAACAAATACTGACAACCACCTGAAAACAAGCAGGACAACGTATTGTGACCACATGAGTTCCAGAGACGCACGCAGGTGTGAACGCATGAAAAGCTGTGGCCACAGGAATCCCAGGGACCCCGTGAATGTCACTGTGAAAGTGAACGTGAGCACTTCCTGGGCGCCACAACCCAAGCAGACGGAGTCTTTCCCAATGAAACTTTACGATGTCACCTCTATTTGGAGGGGACAGCAGATGGGCTGGGCCAGGTAGGAACAACGCATTAATAAACATAAACAAACAAACACACACACACACACACACACACACACACACACACACATACACTCACACAAATACACACACACACACACACGCACATACACACAAACAGACACACACGCACATACACACAAATACACACACACAAATACACACACGCACACACACACACAAATACACATGCACACACACTCACAAATACTCACGTACAGACACACACGCACATACACAAATACACACACACACGTACAGACACACGCACATACACACAAACAGACACACACGCACATACACACAAATACACAAACGCACACACACACGTACAGACACACACGCAAATACACACACACAAATACACACACGCACACACACACACAAATACACATGCACACACACACACACACACTCACAAATACTCACGTACAGACACACACGCACATACACAAATACACACACACACGTACAGACACACGCACATACACACAAACAGACACACACGCACATACACACAAATACACAAACGCACACACACACGTACAGACACACACGCAAATACACACACACACACAAGAAAGCAATCGTAAAAGGCACACAGCCTAAATATTTGAGCTTTTCACAGAATCCAGAGAAGTGTTCAGTGCTCATACACGCAATTCACCATTTTTTCTTCCACTTCAATCTCTCTCTCCCTCTATCTCCATCACTCTGTCTCGCTCTGTCTCTCTCTGACACATACACATACACACTCTCTCTCTCTCTCCCTCTCTCTCTCTTTCTCTCCCCCCCCCCCCCCCTCTCTCTCTCTCTCGCCTGCTCACTCCACCCGTTGGTGGTGAGATACTTTTTGCTCATTGCTCCTAATGTGCCCAAAGAGCATGCGGACCTAATCTAATTATGCTGCCAGTCAGCAAACTGTTCACCCAGGGAGACACCAGAAGAACGACAAAGTATGAGGGAGGGAGAGGAGAAATAAATAAATAAATAAATAAATAAATCAAATGAATAAAATAAATCAAATAAGTCCACAAATCTACGAATGGAGGAGAAATCTCCTGGCAAAAAGACGTGCCATATCTCCGTTCCTCCCCCCACCACCCCCTCCTTCCCTCTCCCATGTCTCCCCCTCCCTCCGCTTTCAGCTTCGCTCCTGCCGAGATTCATTACCTGGCCTAATTATAAAGGCAAATGAAATCAAGGCCGATACATTATTAATGGCCGCGCCACCATTAGGATTCATTTGCTGTATTTGCAACAATATGATATTTTCAAACTGTTTTCATGCCTGATTAAAGACGCAGGCAGATAAGGGAAGAGAGGAAAGAAAAGGGGGGAGATAGAAAAGAAGGGAGGAGGGGAGAGGAAAACCGTTGAGGGAGAGAACAGCACATGACCAGAGAATGAGAGAGTGAGAGGGAGACATGAGGGGAGAGAGAGAGAGAGTGAGGGATGGGAATAAAAGGTTGGTATGAGAGGGCAGGTGTTAGCTACCGCTGGAATGCTTTCCATTACCATAAGCCACATTAAATCCAGCTGCATAGACATGGATGCCATGGGTGTGTATGCATTTGTGTGAGGATGTGGATATGTTGTTATGTGGTTGTTTATATGTGTGTTTCTGTGAGTATGGGTATATGTTTATATGAGGTTATGTGTGTGTGTGTGTGTGTGTGCGTGCGTGTGTGTGTGTGTGTGTGTGTGTGCGTGTGTGTGTGCGTGTGTGTGTGTGTGTGTGTGTCCTGAGAGAGATACAGAGAAGCCTCTCCAGCCAGTGACTCTGGAGAGTAAGCAGGCATGAAAAGAAATGGACTTCTCTGGGAAGAGGGTCTCATAATTATTAGTTCTAAAGCCCTTTCTCAAATATCCCTTGGGACACGGGGGGGTTAAAAATCCATTTGGGGGAAGTGTACCATGACAGCAAGCTCTGTCTCCCTGGAGACAGCCAACATGACAGTGGATGAGAGGGGCAGAGGGGAGGGGGGGCAGAGGAGGAGAAGAAGAAGAAGAGAGGCTTTCACTCTCTTCCTTTTTCCTTTTTACCATAGATGATTGATGGCGTGTGGTGTGTGTTCACAAGATATTTACATACATATACGTGATGTCACACCATTCGGCAAAGAGAATATTCTAGAATTTGGTAAAAGCTGCTTTTTTGATATTTGAAAGGTCGTACATTTAGGTCTGCCTTATGTATTCAACCATGTTTGTAGGGGGCTTGTAGTTTTTGGTCCATTCATGCCTTATTTGTGGAGCTATTTTGTAGGGCAAAACAGGCTTTTGAAAGGATTTTCAACCACTGTGGTAATCTGTCAGAAATTACCATTCTTGTATTGTAGAATAGGCTAATGTTCCTTTTGAACACGTTTTCTTTCTTTCCTTCACACACTCTCACACACACACAAACACACACGTGCACAAGCAATCAATATCTTCACCTATTTACACTCCCCCGGGCGACTAGCACATCCTGGAGCCTTATAAGGAATTTCAAACACTTGCATGTAAATTTATTGAGAGTAGAAGATAGATAGATAGATATATAGATAGAGGGGGGAGAGGGAGAGAAAGAAAGAAAGAAAAAAAGAAAGAAAGAAAGAAAGAAAGAAAGATGAAGTCTCTTACTTTGAGGCCGTCTTGCCAAGGAGTCTCCCTCTGCAGTCGCTCCGCTTCTTGAGCCAGTCTCTGTCAGAGAGCAAAGGACAAAATGGAAGGTCAGTGGCTGGAGAATGTACCTGTTGCTAAGCCCACCCACCTTAGTTACTGCTGCTAACTCGGACAAAACTAGCAGTGCTGACTAGAGTAACAATGGCAGCTGTCAGTGGCAAAACTATATCCCAAGAGGCTCTAGACAACTTTTGGACAAAGTGATTTTGTCTAGAGGCCATCAAAAAAGACTTCATATGTACAACATGTAAAGCTAGCTGGTGGTTGACAACCTTAAATTGGAGGCAGGAGTTTAGAGATCGCAATGCAAGAGGGAGAAGCTCGTCACAGTAGCAGATACCTACATCCAAGACCAGCATTGTTCGTGCACAGCAGGGTAACATGAAATGAATTTACCTTCAATGAACTAAGTTGGAGAGGCACTGAGACCTACCTTTATAAGTTTATTACATGAGCATTACCCTGTCCCTGGCCTGACAGCGTCCTTGTAACATATTCAAGCCTAGCTAGCCAACTAGTGAATATTAGCTGGTTTTAGCCAGAGATGACTTGCCTAAGTCTAGCATACTGGATCATTACAAAGCTCGACGAAACCAGAGGCCTGACATTTGGCTCTGTTTTGTTTTGGGAAACGGGATAGAATATACTCCATTGCCTAGCCTCTGTCGCTACACAATGGTAGTCCTTTGGGGGATCGTAGTCCCTCACATTGCGCATGCGTCATTTTGCGACACTGTCGACTGCTGTCGACAGCGAAGCCGCGCGCGCATGCGTCACAACGACAGATCCGTTTTCAATCATGGAGAAAAGCGACGAAAGCCAGTTTTTTGAAAACATGACCATTTATTTAAAAACAAAGAAGATGTCACAGTGGACAAAACAGATGAGGTGGAGGATCAAAAAGTCTCTCCCCAGTTTCGTTTCATATGTTGACGTAGAGCCTTATGCTGTTAGCCGTTTACAACATAATTAAATATAACATTAAATATACCTACATTATGCGTTAAGACAAGCCCCATATGTTGACGTTTAAACCGTTTACAACATTATTAAATATTACGTTAAATAAACCTACATTATGCGTTAAGACAAGCCAGATATGTTGATGTTGATGTTGAGCCTTATGCCGTAAACCGTTTGTGTCTGAGCATGCGCAATGTGAGGGACTACGATCCCCCAAAAGACTACCATTGTGTAGCGACAGCCTCTCAGGACACCTCGTATCAGTGTTGCATCTACCCCATGCACATCGTTTGATCGATTTTTTTCAATTTACATCCGTACATAATCCCACAAAACCAGAGATGTTGGAGTGCAACTGGTACTGAACTGGCATTGGCTCGTCTGCGTTCGAGGGGCGGGAATTATCGATAGGTGAATTAGAGCACAGGCAAACCCAAGTAGGCTACCTATTTATAAATGACTGCATTAAGTACTTATTCATAAAAGACTGCATTAAGTACCTATTCATAAATGACTGCATTAAATACAATGATTTAACTGTATTAACAATATATACACAAAATATACCCCTACTTTGTGGTGTGTGCATTTCAAATAATACCCATATGGACAATGTACACTTTTTAAGGCCTTCCACTGCCCACTGTCTCAGCATTGCGTTTTTTTAGTTTCCCTGACTGATGCTCAAATAGGAAGCAGAGAGCAATGTATCGGATATCAAAGCGTCGGCATATTCTCATCTTAATTACACCTCAGCCATTAAGTCTGCCAGGGAAGAGGGGAACAGAATACCCCGTCTCTGCCAGAATACTCTGATTCTGTCTGCACACATGAGGGTACATGGGGTTCTACTCCATCACTCGCTTCTCTGCAGGTTATCCAAGGGTGTGGCGATTTATACAGTGGCCAATTGAGAGTGTAAGTGACTGTGTGTGTGTGTGTGTGTCTGGGAATGTGTGTATGTGTGCATGTCTAAGTGTGTGTAACTGGGTGTGAACAGCTACCTTAAATTTCTACCCAACAAGGCGATACAAATGTACGTGTATATATACACTGTATACTGTATATACTGACCAAAAATGGGCCTACACTAGAAAGGTCATTTTAGTGAAGATGTTTTAATGGAGGACAATTGGGTGGGGTCCTCTAAATGGCATCAGCCTCTTCCACATGTTATTACACATTCTCCACAAGCAGACACATTCTTCCACACGTTATTACACATTCTCCACAAGCAGACACATTCTTCCACACGTTATTACACATTCTCCACAACCAGACACATTCTTCCGCACGTTATTACACATTCTCCACAACCAGACACATTCTTCCGCACGTTATTACACATTCTCCACAACCAGACACATTCTTCCGCACGTTATTACACATTCTCCACAACCAGACACATTCTTCCGCACGTTATTACACATTCTCCACAACCAGACACCTTCTTCCACACGTTACACATTCTCAAAAACCAGACACCTTCTTCCACACGTTATTACACATTCTCCACAACCAGACACATTCTTCCGCACGTTATTACACATTCTTCACAACCAGAAATGACTGCTTCCAGTCTGACGAAGGACAAACCCAGGGGGAGAGGCATCTCCTCTTAAACAGAACATAACCATAACGGCCTGCTCCAGAGATAAAATAGGGAGAGAAGTCGTCATTACTCTTTCAGTGTCTAAAAGCTAATAAGCCGGGAAAGCTGGCCTAATTCACTGTCTGCTGTCACTGTTTAATGACGCTGACTGCCATAGGTGCCGAGGATTTGCGCTGTTAGCCCCAAGAACTCGTTAGGCAGCTGAGCTATGGCCTCGGCGGCAAGCAGTCATCATTCCCACACTTAAACAGAGACAACAATCGCTACGAGCGCCCATTAGATGAGCTTTCCGAGGCCACAAACTGAGAGCTGGCATTAAAGGAAGGCCATTTACTAGCAGGTGCCGTTTTAAGTCGGTTGCTGTTTGTTTTGTTGGCGCGAGCTCCTAACCTTGTTGTTACGGCGAAAGAATGACAGCTCTAATTCAAAGCGTCCATCACTTCAGACATGGAAATCAGAGAGGAATACTTTTTCTTCTTTCTCTCTCCCCCCCCCCCCTCTCTCCCACTCCTCCCCTTGCTCGCTGTCTATTTATTGTCTGCTTTGTTATGGGTGATTTTTTGCCTGTCACATTCGGTGTTACTAAAGTAATTGAGCTTCAACACAGAGATAGCCCCCTCCTGCCTATGCCCCTCTACTCTGACGCATTCCTGATACATATATATATATATATATATATATATATATAATAACCTTAATGACTGTTTTTGAGTTTTAAATTGTCAAAATACAGGTGAACCAGGCAAATTAATTTCTGACATGTCCTTGTGAATCGTTTCACATGTTTGTTTTTCTAAATGAGATGCCTAGGAACCATGCTTGTGAATCAACAGACAAACAAGTCAACATTTAACCTCACTGGTATGGCCACTGACTCCGGGTCTTGAGTATTTTGATGTGTAGCATTTTGGTTTAGTCGGTCAAATCTCTGTGTGTCCCATCCCTCTATCTGTAAGCGGTAAACTCCTGGCCTGTGTCCCATCGATCTGCACCGCCACCACCACCATCACCACCACCACCACCACCACCACCACCACCACCACCCCCACCCGTGCTCCCAAAACAGCCATGCATCTCCGCAGGCCCTTCCTCTCCACCGTTCTCCCCAAGATGGATGGGCTGCCCAGACAACACATGAATCAGACCAGGAGAGTGACTGAGTAAGGGGAGAGAAGAAGTGCCTGTGAGTGAGTGAGTGTGTGTGTGTGTGTGTGTGTGTGTGTGTGTGTGTGTGTGTGTGCGCGCGCGTGTGTGTGTGTGTGTGTGTGTGTGTATGCACATGACAGAGAGCAAGAAGGAAGTAGACGGATGGGAATGTTTGTGTGGGGGTGTTTGTGTGCGTGGAGAACGGAGAGAGAAAGTGAGACAGCAAGGGAGTGAGTGAAAAGGGCTGGGAATGAGACCAAGAAGACTGGGGGGGTGAAAAAGAGAGGAGAAGAAAGATAGAAAAACGAAAACATAGAGAGATAGTGAGTGAAGAAAGAGATAGAGAAAACATAGAGAGATAGTGAGTGAAGAAAGAGATAGAGAAAAGACGTAAAAAAGCCTCCAAGAGAGGACGACTTATCCTCCGTGTTGGGAGTGAAAAATCAAAATCTCACACTTAAGTCACACACATGTAATGTCACAGCCCTGAGTTAGCCAGGCCACAGCGCCAAACCTCCAAACCCCCTGAATCCACGAGGAAGTGAGGGGCTCTGTCTCACAGCCGCCATTCCTAAAATCAATTTCACACAGAGCTGAATTCACACAGACGTTCTAGATCACTCCGGCAGCTGTCATTTATATAAAAGTGCGTGGTTGTTTTCCTCCACTCTCACTCTCTCTCCCTCTCTCTCCTCCTCTCTCTCCCTCTCTCTCACTCTCTCTCTCTCTCACTCTCTCTCCCTCTCTCCTCAGCCCCTGATCTGCTGTCTGGCAGCCCTAACACTGTCTGCGGCGCACTCGTCTTTCATGGCCGCGCAGACAGAGGCGATGCTGAGAGGTGGCTACAGGCGATAAGGCGCACGAGGAAGAGGAAGAGAGGATCCGAGGCAGGAGCAAACTGTGATCTCACTACTGCTGATGCCGCTGCTGGTGATGTGCCTCCCGGCACGTTCGGCATGAGGAACATCACAGGCGGTTTTTTTCCCCACCGTGATTTGGGGGCTTCGGGGTTCAGCCTTAAGGTGTATGAGGCATTAGACTGATTTTAGGGTCAGGCTGGAATAGGGGTGGCCACCGCTCTCTCTCTCTCTCCCTCTCTCTCCCTCTCTCCCTCTCTCTCTCTCTCTCCCCCTCTCTCCCTCTCTCCCTCTCTCTCTCTCTCTCTCTCTCTCTCTCTCTCTCTCTCTCTCTCTCTCTCTCTCTCTCTCTCCTCTCTCTCTCCCTCTCTCCCTCTCTCTCTCTCTCTCTCTCTTTCTCTCTCTCTCTCTCCCTCCCTCTCTCTCTCTCTCTCTCTCTCTCTCTCTCTCTCTCCCTCTCTCTCTCTCTCTCTCTCTCCCACTCACAGCCCTCTCTTTACCCTGGTTCTGTTTCACACTTACAGTGTGAAATCCAGGAATGAAATTTGAAGGACAACGTTGTGAGTGAGGTGTTGTCACTGGTGACCTTCAGTGTTCCCGGCTGTCGTCGGCTCACAACAGGTGTCAGAGCTCGGCACAGGCCAACTCTCCCACCAGGGGGCGCTCAGCTTGTTTTACACCTGGGGTGAGCAACTATGAATCTACGCCACCTTGAACATTCAGTAGCAGGTTCAAGGCTCAGGTTTATTCCATTCATAAACCCATTGATCTCAGTGTCCCAATGTCTTATTTTTCATTTCAGGTGTGCTCCTTCTAGACTGCCATGACAACTGCCATAGACTGAAGTCCCAGCACACACCACAGCATACACCACAGCCTGTGGACCTGCTGTTGGGCTGAACCCATTGAAACGTGCACAGTACTGAGTCGTCCAGCAGGAGGCAGTGTGCAGGTGTTTCTGGACGGGTGTTCCAGCGGGCCTCCAAAGCCGTGATTCTATACCCAGCTCCCCCAACACCCCCACAGCCCGCGCTCAGCTGGGATTAAGGCCAATCACTGGAGTCACTGAATCAGAACCGAGCCACAATAACAGAAGGAGAGACTCTTCGGCTCCAGAATTTCAAACGTCTTCCAGCCAACTCTCGCGCTCGCTCACTTTTCTCGCCCTTGGTTCTCTCTCTCGCTCTCGCTCTCTCTCTCTCTCTCTCTCTCTCTCTTCTTTCCTTCACTTTTCCACTCTTACACTTCGTGTTGTCCTTCATCTTTCCCTTTTTTCTGTCTTTCTCTCTCTCCTTTCCTCTTTCATTGCTCTTGTCTATGTGTATTACCATCCCTATGGCTGGGTTGTGTGTGTGTGTGTGTGTGTGTGTGTGTGTGTGTGTGTGTGTGTGTGTGTGTGTGTGTGTGTGTGTGTGTGTGTGTGTGTGTGTGTGTTGTGTGTGTGTGTGTGTGTGTTGTGTGTGTGTGTGTGTGTGTGTGTGTGTGTGTGTGTGCATGTGTGTGGGTGAACTGGTGAGTGGTGGACTGCATTGGGGAGCTCAGCACCCATAGCGCTATTGTTGCTTGGTGGGGAGAGAGCGAGAGCGAGATCGAGAGAGAGAGAGAGAGAGAGATCGACAGAGAGAGAGAGCGAGAGAGAGAGCGAGAGAGAGAGAGAGAGAGAGATGGAGAGGTAGAGAGAATAGAAGAAAGATAATCCCCCCGTCCTTGTTTTCCTCTAATCCTTCCTTTCCTCCATTCCTCCATTAGAGTTGCTCTCGCTCGTCCTCTGGCTCTCTCTCTCTCCGCTCACTCACCACTTTCGGGAGGAATTACTGCCGTTTCCACGGCGACCGAGGCGCAGAGCCCTCCCGTCTCCGTGGCGACTCGCCCCAGCATGATCAGCTTTTTTCACAGGCAGCTCGGAGCTTCTCCCAGATCGGACAGATCAACAGATTACCACAGCCAGAGAGACTCACCTGTCCAATCAACACAGTCCTACACCGCCACACAGTCTGCCCACCATCACTTCATCAGCCAATCAACAGCCTTCACAGAACACAGACTCCTCAGGTCAAAAAAAACAGCGTGGTCTGTCTACACACCATTTGCCAATCTGGCCAATCAAATACACCAATTACAAAACAGGTGTCTTTAACCAATTACTGGCTTTTACCTTTTTTCCCAATCAACAAGGGCATACTGAAAACGGATCACAAAGAGATGCAGTGCACTCAAAACCTCATTGAGTCACAGAAGATAATACAAAATGAAAACAATTGTAATAAGAAGGAAAGTTGCATCACTCTGCTGGTCCAGTGTCCAGACACCCCCGTCCTCTAAGAGCATTAAGCATCTGCCAATTGACTTCAATGTCACCATAAGAATCATTAAGCCATTTAAGCTAAACCCTTAGGGACTGGACCGAGGCAATCCTAATGACTTCTTAATAGTCAGGCCGAGTCTCTTTGTCTAAATTAATTAAATGTCGATTGAGACAATAGCAAGTTCAACAGCATGAAAGCCAACTCTGAAATTCCTAAGCACTCAAGTGCATGTGCGCGCACACACACACACACACACACACACACACACACACACACACACACACACACACACACACACACACACACACACACACACACACACACACTCATTTCTTCGCATCAACACCCAAATCCCACCCACATCGCCACCTAAATGCACAAAGTCCACACACGTATTGAAGCTCAGTGTGGCTTCTGTGTTTGGGAGTGGAGTGAGCTGGGCTTTTTGTTTTGCAGCAGCTCTCCTGACCTGAAAGGGCACATTCACACACGGCAGACTAAGCCTGTTTGAATGGGACCACGCTGCCTTCCCCGCTCCCCCCCCGGAGGTGTTCCTTTGGGCAGGTGAAAATGGCACTTATCCATCGGAGGTGTTCCTTTGGGCAGGTGAAAATGGCACTTCTCCATCGGAGGTTTGGACCAAAACAACCTGCTGGCATAATGTGGTCTCACTCTGATTCAAGTGTAGTATGACTGCAATGTAATCACAAAGTCAGCCCTGATTCGACGACATTACAGCTAGATGTTATGGATTGCAGGTTGCAGGTTGACATTTACTTACAGCTTCCCCTCACTGCTACACTTTTGTTTCCATTAAATGATAAAGCAGACGAGTGTGAGAGGACCGATGATGCAGAGGCACAAAAGTCAGAGTGTCCCTAAAACACACATTTTTAAATGATTTATAGATAAACCAAAGGATGTGTATACAAAAGAGCAGTTCCATTTATAACTGTAACATTTAGGTGAACTCTGTGGACCTCTAACAGTCTTGTAGTTTGTCTGCCACTCTACCTTTACTGCCACCTTGGCAAATGAAGGAGAAACTTTTGCAAATATGTTTCCACCCTTCATTCCCTCGAGCCCCTCAACAGCCAAAGGGTACACTACCTATGGGCGGGTTCATGTTTTGTTAGGGAGGGCAGGTGACTGAGCAGAGGTTCCTGTGGCAGCTGAGGGGCTGGAAGCCTGTGGATGGGGCAGGAGGGGGTAGGAGGGGGCGAGAGGGGCAGGGGACCAGACGGGCTGGATATCTGAGCACAGAGGCCCAACGTCGCGATCAGCTCTCCCACAGAGATCCACAGTGACACCCTGAGCCAACCGCTGCTGCCAGACAGCCTCATGTGACCTGAGCTAACGTTACCTTAGCCCAAACCAAACATGACACCTCCCGTCCTCTCAGTGTTTGTCTCTCTCTCTCTCTCTCTTCCTCTCTATTTCTCTCTCTATCTCTCTCTATCTCTCTCTTCCTCTCTCTCTCTCTCTCTCTCTCTCATATTGCCTCCCCTTCCAGTCAGTTTTTAGAAGAGAAACAACAATGGAAACGTCTGAAACATAGTTAAATGTACACACACACACACACACACACACACACATTTGTGATTATGTCATCAATGCTAACCTGACTCTGACTTCTGTCAGTGACTGCAGACAAGCATTTACTCTGGTTTGGAGCATAAACAAGTCTGTCATCTACACAGATCTGTCCTTTGAAAGTAAAAACAGACACACACACACACACACACATACACCCGTCACATGTGGCACCAACACACAAAGGCACCAACACACACAGCTGGAAATGGAAACTCAAAGGGGACAGATAGAGAATCTGAGAGAGGGAGAGACAGGGAGGGATAGAGGGAGAGAGAGAGAGAGAGAGAGAGAGAGCGAAAGATGACAGGCAATGGTGTGCTTTTATACACAGACACTGCAATGTTATCGCAGTCCATCAACTCCCCCATCTCTCCTCCCTCCCCTCCATCTGCAGCTCAAGGGCAAACAGTTTTTTTTTTTTTTTATGCCTACATCGTGCCCTTTACTTCAATCATGCGGCGTGTAGCTTCTGATAGAATAACGAAATGGCTACACGACAAACTAAAGGTCATGAAGTGTTGCCGTCACCTTTTTTCCTCTCCTCACCCTCTTTTTCATATTCGGGAGAAGAGAGACCCACGCCAGATGACAGAGTCATTATTACATGAGAATGTGTGATGTGTGTGTATGTTTTTATATTAGAAAAACGTGTGTGTGTGTGTGTGGGTGTGTGTGTGTGTGGGTGTGTGTGTGAGAGAGAGCGTGTGTTGGTGTGGACGCCTGCATGCACGAATAAGAGTGTGTGAGTGTCAAAACAGCTGTTTGACTATGCGCGTCAGTGGCCGCGGTGGCTTTATGTTGTAGGGGGAGCCAGCGTTTTGAGACGACGACGACTTGCACGCGTTCGCTCACAAACACGTACACACGCATATGCACTTGTGCTTCCAGAAAGGAGTGTGTGTGGGGGGAGGTGGGGGGGGGGGGGGGTGTGTGTGAGCGGGGGTCGAGCAAGAGGAGGGGGTGGTGGTGGTGGTGGTGGTGGTGGTGGGGTGATCTCAAAGCAAACATGCAGACCCAGCCGCCTCTCAAAGCACACATGCAGACCCAGCCGCCTCTCAAAGCACACATGCAGACCCAGCCGCCTCTCGAAGCACACATGCAGACCCAGCCGCCTCTCAAAGCAATTACAGCAGATTGAAACCAAATGAAATTGGAAGCCCAGAGCGACGGGGAGAGAGAAGCGACTGTGACAGATATGACAGGAGGAGGGAGGAGGGAGAGAGGGAGGGAGGAAAGGAGGAAGGACTGCAGGTAATGGAGGGAGAGAAAGGAGGTAGGCCTACAAGTATGGAGGGAGAGAAAGGAGGTAGACCTTCAGGTATGGAGGGAGCGAAAGGAGGTAGACCTTCAGGTATGGAGGGAGCGAAAGGAGGTAGGCCTACAAGTATGGAGGGAGAGAAAGGAGGTAGACCTTCAGGTATGGAGGGAGAGAAAGGGGCACATTTACATGGGAAGGGTGTGGAATTTGGGGTGTGCCAAGTGTTTCAGCATAGACAGTGGTCCTGCGTTTCTAATGAATAGAGTTCCGTTTGAATTCTATGTATGGTAAATGGAAACAGACGTGACTGATGTTAAGAGTGTGACTTGAGTATGTAGATGATTGGAAGCAGTGTTCTGTTTTTAAGGAGCTGACTGGTCTTACACTGCTGTTCAGGTTATGCATAACAATTGTTAATTTCCATTTTAATAGACATCAATAACATCGGCTTCTCCAAGTTTTCAAGACGCATTTTTGGTTGGCATCCACGGCTAGCTCTCATTGTTGGCTTTAAAGCGATGACAGCTTTTCACGCTCGCAGACAAGACAAGCCAGTTAAGAACAGCACATTAAGAGTCATGCCAACATTTTCACATTGTGTTTGGAAACCAATAACTTCTGTTCTGCCGTGTGTCAAGAGTTCGAGTTCATGGTTTGTCAAATCAGTTAGCTGGAGTACCTCCAGGCTGCTATGAGAGTGTAAATAAATATAATGAGCTAGTGTGTGTGGCTGCTATTCTAACAGTTGCAATAGTTGTCGGTGGTTGCTGATGTTGATGTGTGCCATCAGAAGAGAAAGTCAGTGTAGAAACTGGTGTGGTAGCTTTGGCTAGATGCACTGGTATTTTCTGATGCATTTACAGATCAGGGACAGACTGGGGGCTGGGGTCCTCTGAAGAAGTTTTGCTAGGATGAAGAGAGCCGGGCCTATTGTTATGGTGTGGTTTTGGAAATGTAAAACATTTAGAGTGTGTGTCTTTATTTTCATACACACACACACACACACACACATTCCCGTGGTCATAAGCTCTCCGAATGGAAATGATGTTTGAATTACAACAACAGCTAATGGGAGAGAGAAACGCAGGGGAGCGTCTTATTCAGCAGTTGCCAGTTTTGCCTAGGAAGGTTTTTTTTTGTGTGTGTCTGTAACAAGGGGAACGCTCAAGCAAAATGGCTGGAGGCATAAAACTCTGATTTGCCTCTTCTGTTTGGCTTTGAGAGGAGCACAGCACACTCAACTTCAACTCGCCAGTGATAATGAGCTGAGAGGGGACAGGGCTGTCGTACAGAATTCTAACCAACTCTATTCCACCGGAGGACAGCCAGTGGCCCCAGTATCAGGCTGTGGTGTTACTCCTCGACATGAAGTGGCCTGTTCTTACCACACATTCCACACGACCTTATTTCCATCCTGCATGCATCCTGTGACGTGAGCTGTACTGACTTCCATGTTGTTCCCCTGACCTGATCGCCACGGACAACCAGGGCTGGTGTGTCACCTGATCGCCACGGACAACGAGGGCTGGCGTGTCTGAAGGATGGACGACCTGAGACAGCGGTGCCCGCGTCGAGATGACGTTAATGTGGGCGAGGGGGGAGGCGGGTGGGCACACGCACTTCCACGGAGAAAGGCTCTGATTGGCTGCCTGAACTTGATGGGAGCCCAAGAGGCCAGTGAAGGGGTCAGAGACAAAGCCTCTTCTGTGAGCTCTAATCAGGTAAAAAGCCCTTCTGAAACTCTCTGCACTGATGAGCCGAGGCCAGCGCCAAGAGGCTGCCTGTGTGGGTCAGCAGCACACTGACATGCTGAAGCCCAGTCAGTCCATCTGAGCACTTTACTCCCCCCTCTGATCATTTATTCAAGCATGCCTGCCAACCCTCATCTATTAGGGGTTGGCAACATAAGCATGAAGGGCATTGTGGCCATTCGGACAAACCCCACCTTGTCTAGTCATAAGGAAGAAACGTATGTGTTATACAATCAAGCAATTTCACACGAGTGAGAGTGGGGTTGGTAAAGGATACACCCCATGGCTGTGAGTCTTCAGTACTGATTTATTTGACATTGATTTTTTTTCATTTCATTCTCTGCTCCAAAAAATAGTTCCGACCGAGTGTTCAGTGACAAGCGTTGCCAAGGAACGAATATTGTCACTCTGTAGCCGAGTTGAGTCTGAAACGCTACTTGTACGTGTTAATTCGTGCACTCACCTGTTTTTACATTAGATGTTAATTTGTACACTCCCCCTACTCAATTTTTCTCCCATTCCTCACTTGAAAAGTGTCAAATGTAACGTTCCCAAAAAGGGCTGCCTGTCATTCTGCTCTCTCACTTTGAATGAATGGAGTGTTGATGTTGTGTATTTAATGGTAAAAGTATATCTAACGTGGAGTGATTTCTAGTGGTGAAGAGTCCAAGTGGGGTTGTGCCAAGATATGCCGCCTTATGGAATAGTTCTTGTCCAGTCAGAAATGAATACATTGTTAAACTGGACCTAACTGTTATAGTTGTAAGGTCATAAAAAATACGATACAAAAAGTGAATAATTAAATGTACACTTTTTACACATTTTTTAAAATGGTTTGACTTGTCTTTTTGTAAATTGTTATCATTCGTCAGTATTACATTACAAAGCATTCTGGGAGAAGCTGATGGCAAAGCAACAGGAGCTCCTAGTGCTCAGCTCCAAAAGCACACTACTTAAAGAGACTGCACATAAAATGTGTTTTGGACCCAAGTGTCTGGTTGAAAAATGTAATGTATGCATAGGCCACAAACATATTCAATTTGCAAGATATGTGTAATTGCACCCCCACCAGAGTTAAACACAGATGAAAAGATTGAACAGTGTGTGAAAAGTGGCATTAAAGCAGTTCTAATGTAAAACATATTTCCACATTTACAAATGCAAACATAGTGGCTGTCAAATCTTTGGCCTTGATCACGTCTGCGCTGTGTGAAGTTTCTCTCTCAGCTCTGGTGCTCATCACAGATTCACCGCCATCGCGTGTGTGTGTGTGTGTGTGTGTGTGTGTGTGTGTGTGTGTGTGTGGTGACACGAACACAGCGGCTGAAAATGGCAGACACAGTCCAAGAGCTCTGTGAAGAGCCGCTCCCACACAACCTCTCTTCTTTTTTCTCATTTCTATCCCCTTTGTTTGACTAAAGCATCATTGTATTCTGCCACCATTTCTCATTCTGTCTTACCCTTCTCTCTCTCTCTCTCTCTCTCTCTCTCTCTCTCTTTCTCTCTCTCTCTCTCTCTCTCTCTCTCTCTCTCTCTCTCTCTCTCTCTCTCTCTCTCTCTCTCTCTCTCTCTCTCTCTCTCTTTCTTCCACTGTTGCTCTTGTGACTGTGGGTGTTAACTGTCATAGTAGAGCTGAAAGGTGTTCCTGATTTGCCAAACAGTCTCTCATCCCTCACACACACACATACACACACCAAATCCTTCCTGGAATACTACCTTCCGGTTAAGAGAGGAGCGTGGGACCAGAGGGCTAAGAGCTATTAGCTAAATTTAGCCTTCTAATAAGGAGGGAAATATGAAGCTTTCAAGTCAAGTTAACATGCATAAGGACCCAGGAGACACACAAGGACAAATGCACCCTCCCACACACAAATGCAACCAACCCTGAAACGAGCATACGAACCACTACACTTACAGGAAAGCATCCTCTTTAAACAGACTGCTATTCCTAAACAATAAAATCATCAGTCGATATAATATGTCCACGTAGGACATCAGCTGCATGAAATAATTATAAGAAGCACACACACACACACATACATACATATACGAGAGCAAGAGACTTGTTGGAGAGGAAATTGCCAAGACAGACAGAATGGCGCGGTGTTCATTTTGGTGCCAAAGCACACCTCATAGATGAGAGCGGAATGGCCTTTAGTAATGGTGCTTTTAAAAGGCTTCTCATTTCAGCAGAAAAACTCGGAGTGTCTCGTGGCGATGGTGGAGCCAGCGTCTGAATGGTTGGTAGTCTGGAGAGAGAACTGCCATTTCTAGAATGACTCTCCAAATTTGCCACTGAAAATGGAGGCACATTATTTGAATTACCTGAATGTCTGAAGGTCCTAATTAAATTTTCTCCATATGTGTGAAAATGACAAAGAATTACCAAAGAACTCTCTCCCTCTCTCTCCCTGCCTCTTCCCTCTCTCTCCCTCCCTCCCTCTCTCTCTTCCTCTCCCTCTCTCCCTCCCTCTCTCTCTCTCTCCTCCTCTCCCTCTCTCTCCCTCCCTCTCCTCCGTCTGCCCCATCACCTCCCCCTCTCTCACAAGTACATACTCATGTGAAATGCAATCACACAAGCACACACACACACACACACACACACACACACCACACACACACACACACTTAAAGACTACTACAGACATGTGAGACATGCATGGAAATAGAAACAACAGTCATGTCCTCAGAAAATACACATAAAACTGAACAATCCAAATGAAAACTAAGGAAAAAATACATACAGAGTTAGACTGGATGAGAGAGGGAAAGCAAAAGGCAGAAGAGAGAGAGTTAAAACGACTTTCATACCGAACCAAGTCTACTAAGATGTGTTCGTCAGCATGCAAGTATAAAATGCAAAAGGCAAAGAAAGAAGAAAAGAAATGAGAGAAAGAGAGAAAAGGAGAGGGAGCAAGGGAGATCACTGGAGGCAGCCCCGTAAAGAGTTTAACCTTGACAGAGAACATGGGGTTCCTGTGATCATCTCCATTCACAAAGGTACAGTGGCCACAGGCACGGTCACGGGCACAGATAGACCCCAGGTGGTGCTCAAGCACCTGCCCTTAAGCCCTCCCACTTGATCAGTGCCCTTTCTGCAGAACTTTTTTTTTTTCGATATCTAATTTTAGTTTTAAAACAATTTTTTTTATTTGGATCATGGTATCAATTTTAAATTAAAAGTGTGCTGTAACCATGCCTGACAACTGCATTGGAGTTCTACCCCTACCCCACGTAGATAACACAGCAAATCTACCAGGTACAGCTAAGATGGAACAGAATTTTACTAGCGTTTTCACACATTCACCCACACACACACACACACACACACACACATACGGTTTTTCAATAGATTTTTTCCCCTCTAAATGTGTCATCTGTGTGAATCTAATTCTTTACCAGGAACACTTCACTTTCCAGTGCTTAGCTTACTGAACTACGTGCTCTCTGCTTCTTAATTCCTTCAGCAAACTGAGCTGTGAATGAGATGTCGCAGTGCTGGCCCAGTGCTGGTCCAGTGCAGGCCCAGTGCTGGCTGGGATGACAGGCTCAAAGAACACCCTAGAGAAGAGCAACGCAAAAAAAAAGGTCAGGAATGCGAAAAAGAGGAGATGAACGCGGAACGACAGATGATCAAATCAGCTCGATCACAACCCAACAGCCCTTCAAACCCCAAATGTGCCATGAATAAAGCCTGTGACATTCTGCATAAATATCCCAAAGAGTGCTGTCTACCGCCAGCTGTGGGTCTCCTCTCACTGCCTCCACTGGTTGCAAAGGCCGATAGCTGGCAGAATCACTCCACAGGAGACACTGAAGATACTATTCTTGAAATGCAGCTTTGAGGAAGTCCTGTGTTGAAATACTGAAAGCTCAATAAGCGTGGTAGATATATCTTCATTTGTTGTCCATTTATCTCCAATGTGTCTTACAAAGCAAAAGATTTCATATAGTTTACTGCAAAAAGATATTTAAACTGTTTTATCACTGTAATGCTTTGAGGTAGAAAGCAATTGTTACTGTAAGATAATTATCCAAAATGTAGCCTTTTAAAGGTGACTAGAGATAAAGCAGCTCTGGAAAGGCATGGATGAGACTGTGATGACTGGAATTCCAGTTTAACCAGTTTCGTTTTCCCATGTCTTTCATTGGTCTAAATATCATAACATTTCTCCCACACATAGAGTGCATCATCCTATTATGTTTTGTCAGTGATAAAAAATGCCTGTACCCTTTGTTACCATTGGCCCGTGTGGAACATCTACAGGCGATTATGTTGTTACAGCATTACACCGACGCGTGCTTAACAAACATAACTCAGAGGCTCATGGGATATCCACTCAAACAAACAGTGAGTGACAGAGGTGTGCTGGAGCATGGAAAGTCGCAAGGCCTCTTGGGTAATTCGGTATGCAACAAGGAACCCTGGGACTTGTAGTCTGCTGGTCGGGGGGGGGGGGGGTTGAAAGGTGATGCACAGACAGACTGGTTGGAGGCAGGTAGAGGCTTACGGCGATAAGCCATGCGTAAGCTTGTACGTTTGTAATCAATGAGAGGGATTAATTTGTATTAAAGGAGCAAAGACAGAAGAGTCAACGGTACAGCCTTTTATCAGGAGCCACCTGGATTACCAAAGCAAGAGATCTCAGAGGAGAGGAAGGGAGAGAGGAGGGGGATGAAGAGGGGAAGGAGTACTGAGAACTACGGAGAGAGAGAGAGAGAGAAAGAGAGACCTTGACTTTAACAACTCCCATATTGAACCATCATATGGATCAATGGCACTTTAAAAAGGCTACTGTGTAGCCATGCCCTAACTACACCAACACCTTGGGAAAAGATCACATATCACATATCACCAATTAAATAGAAGGGTCTGTTGTTTGCGTGTGTGTGTGTGTGTGTGTGTGTGTGTGTGTGTGTGTGTGTGTGTGTGTGTGTGAGGGGGGGGGGCAGAGAGAATAATGGCAGAAAGGGGGGGGGGGGGGTTACTGGAGCTGTAGCGTGTGAGGTCATTTTGTCAAGGTCAGAGTTGACTGGTCTCCTTACGGGTTTGTCAGATATCTCACTGTGGCCAACCAGCAGGAGGCGATGCTTCCCTTCACTCACGTCTCCACAGCCTCTGGGCTTTTACACACACACACACACACACACACACACACACACACACACACACACACACACACACACACACACACACACACACAGCTGCACCGAGGGCAAACAGGTGGAAAATAACAGAGCACAACCTGTTTGGCACTGCCAGCTGAATGTCAATCATTCAGGTTATCAGGGTCATACCACCCCCCCCCCCCCCCCTTTCCTTCCACACACACCCTCCCTCCCACCCACACACACACACACACACACACACCCACACACACACACACACACACACACACACACACACAACACTCACCCGCCCCCCTCCCTTACACCCCCCATTCTCTAAATGAACACAAACCATCATCTGCCAATCACCAAGATAGTCAGATCCTCTCTCAGCATGATAGCATTGCAGAACGACAAGCTGTCAGAACCCAAGGAAGCACATAATAACCGGAGCGAGAGCGAGAGCGAGAGCGCTCCAGCAGGGCTGTATCAGTAACACTGCATGTAGAACTCAAGTGATACTTTCACTCATCTCAGCACACGGTGGGCAGAACGGGTGCTGAATGGCAATTCTGAATTCATCTATCAATTCAATAAATCAATTTGGCTCATTTATTTAGCTACCATGACAAATCAGAATGGCTCCTTCAAGTGTGAGCTTGGGGATTAAAACACAAGCGGCTCTGCCCTCCACACTTGTGTGTAAGAGGCTCTCCGGGGGTAAGAGAGAGTCTTGGAGATGACTCACTGGGGAGAGGAAGGAGGCGTTCGGAAGACACATGGCCGGCAGTCCCCGAAAAAAACTGCGCCACACTTCCGTTTCGTGTCAAAAGCGCTTCGAATAAATGGTGACTTTAGAGGCCGGTTTGCCTACCAAGACTCAGGCGCTCGACTGAAGGCCAGCATGTGGGGGTGTCCACATTCTGCTCAAGCGTAAGGCATCATGGAGCTGCACTGGTCAGGCACAATCGTTTAGGTGCTCACTGCATTTGGCCTGGCTGCTGAGTGACAGAGAGTGGCCAAGCCCATGTAGATGATATTGGTGATGGCCATCTATGGACATATGGCCTATTAATGAGCTACCCAAGCCACCTGCCATCCCATGAGAAACCTGCTAAGAGGAACGCTCGTCATAGCTGAGTTTTTCTGAATCTTTCTTTCTTTCTTTCTTTCTATCTATCTCTGGTCACCCTCCCTGTTCAATGCGCACTGGCGGTAACTCAGAGGAAATCAAAGGCTCGCTTTAGCCTGTGACCAGAGGCATGCAGCCATCAAACACCTCTCCTTGTAGGGCACATGAAAGCCAACTCCTCTGTGTGTGTGTGTGTGTGTGTGTGTGTGTGTGTGTGTGTGTGTGTGTGTGTGTGTGTGTGGCAAAGATAGGGAGAAAAAGAGTGATTGAGTGAGGACAAAATAGTGAATGTCTATGTGCATGAGAGAGAGAAAAAAGGGAAAACAGCGTGCATATGTGTGTGTGTGTGCGTGTGTGTGTGTGTGTGTGTGTGTGTGTGTGTGTGTGTGGGTGTGTGTAATGCCCCTGACTGTGAACATGGCCAACACTTCCTGATCAAGGCCAGTCTCTCCTGTAGCAGGAGAAAAGAGTGCAGGACAAAGATGAAAAGAGGACATAAACCAGAGGGAGGAAGCCGTCTGAGAACTGCATTGTGGGTAGGGGGAGTAGTGGGGGAGATGGAGGGAAGAGAGAGAAGGGGAGAGGAAGAGAGAGAGAAGGGGAGAGTAAGAGAGAGGAAGAGAGAGAGAAGGGGAGAGGAAGACGGAGGAAGAGAGAGAGAAGGGGAGAGTAAGAGAGAGGAAGAGAGAGAGAAGGGGAGAGTAAGAGAGAGGAAGAGAGAGAGAAGGGGAGAGGAAGACGGAGGAAGAGAGAGAGAAGGGGAGAGGAAGAGAGAGGAAGAGAGAGAAGGGGAAAGTAAGCGGGAGTAAGACATGAGAAGAAGCAGATCTCCCCATGGTTAGAGGTTGGTTCTGAACTCTCATATAGACTGGTGGTTTAAAACAACACACACACACACACACACACACACACACACACACACACACACACACACACACACACACACACACACACACACACACACACACACACACACACACACACACACACACACACAGTCTGCAAAGGGTGGTGGGTGGTGCATGGTGAGCGGTTACAACAAAATCCATATTTCTTTAGATTTACAAAAAAAGCTTTGGATTTTGTAATCCATATATATATATATATATATATATATATTAAGACAATGGAACGTGTTTGTTGCACGCGTCGCATTGGACTCAAAGCAGTCTGATCGTGCCACTCCGACTCATATTAGCCCCTCCTCACATGTGCACACACACCCACACACAGAGCTACTCAGAGACTGCACAGAGAAAGAGAGAGATAGTGTGTGTTCTCTCTCTCTCTCTCGCTCTCTCTCTCTCTCTCTTTCTCTCTCTTTCATATTAGCCTTTATTCTTCATGTGGGGCCAGAAAGCACCCATGCTCTTTTCAGTTGAATATCAGCACTGTGCAGATGTTTGGCCAATTGGACTTCTGACTCTACACAAAAACACACACATGGGACACGTGTGTGCCAATCTATGAAAAACACATATTATCACAAACTTACACACACACACACACACACACACAGATCTCCCTTTCTCTGTGGGAGAGCATTTTCCTCACACATTTATTGAATATACTGTTTCTTCCTCACAAGCACAGACACACATTTCCTGTTCAAATAATGAGAGAGCTGCCTTCAAAAGGCCTTCCAACAGAAATAAGGATATGAGTAATTGTAGCTGCTGTGCTGAAAAACAAATACAGAGAATGAGGAGTGAGAAACTTTTCAGAACCACAGGGTTTTACGCTTACAAATGATGTGCCGCACATGCTCTCTTTTTATTATTCTTTATAGCAACTTCCTCTTCATCCTACTATATCTATCTCTCTTTCATCCTCTTTGTCTTTCCATTTCTCTATCTCTCTCCCTCCCTCTCTCTCTCTCTCTCTCTCTCCATCCATCTCTATCTGTGCTGATAGACCACAACACAAAGAGGTGTTTAGGGGAAATGCATGTTTTATACACCAGTAGATGGTAAAGGGCAAAAGTTGTATTTTCCTTTCATTTTCCAGGCCTTCTCTTTTTCCTCCTCCTCTCTCTACCCATCTCTCTCTCTCTCTCTCTCTCTCTCTCCCTCCCTCTCTCTCTGTCTCCCTCTCCTCCTCTCTGGCAGGCAGATGCTGCGTGAATGAGACGCTCAAACACAGGAGCCATTTTCCTTCCCTCTTCAGGAGCAAAGCAAAACGATTAGACAGCGAATCAAAGCTTCCATTTCCTGCCTTGACACAGACGCAGAGACCCATCTCTCTCTCTCTCTCTCACACACACACACACACACACACACACACACACACACTCACACTCATGTACACACAATCTCACACACATATGCACACATTGTCACCGTTAGTCATTTTAACGAGGAATTGTTCAGGAAGATGGAGCGAGAGAGAGAGAGAGAGAGTGTGTGTGTTTCCAGCACTGAAAAGCCAAATGAAATGCCTGAGCCGAGTAGAATCTTTTTTAAAGTGGCTGTACACATTTAAAAGCTGTACTTTGGCTAGATTGAAATGAGCCACTGACATACAGCACAGCTGTGCATTTTAAAGGGTTTAAGAGAGAGCAGCTGAGAGTTCTTTTTCTTTCACTCTTCTTCTCTCTCCCTTTCTCTCCTTCCCTTTCTTTTCTCTGTTCTTGAGACCCCTGTCAGGTTTCTGATGGGTGAGACACTTCAGGCTTTCTCTTCGCCTTCCAGAGCGAGCTGTCCTGGTCGATTTTGGGAGAGGCGCGCTTTCTGATCTGGCTCTGAAGGAGATGGCTCTATGTAGACATGGGGGTGAGTGCATGGGCAGTGTATTAGTGTGTGTGTGTGCGTGCGTGTATATGTGTGCGTGTGTGCGTGCGTGTGTGTGCTACGTGTGTGCGTGTGTGCGTGCGTGCGTGCAAAGTATCGTGGGAATATGTTTCCGTGCCCTGCGGTCAAGTGAGATATTCCAGGAACGTCTGTTTGATTTGTGAGATCCTGTCTAAAGGAAAATAGTGCTTCAGCAACCTCTCTGCACCAAGTATTTGGTTTGACCGTCTGGATAAATTGACACTTTTGTCTAAAGTCTGCTAACAGGAGAATGAAAGAGCTCCTTTTATATTTGTGGTCACTGTGCAACCAACAGCGAAACAGAAAAGAGCAATCTGGTTTAAGTGCCATAACTTTGAATCACACAAGAATTCAAGACCTAAAATCAAGTGCAGACGCATCTTTCACTGAAAAAAATGTATGCGGGAAAGGATGCAAAGTATATGTAACAAAACACCTGCATCCTGTGTTTGCCCAAAACCACCTGTCCACTAGTCTCTTAATGGTTTTATACGGTCATATTGATATCAGCCTCACTGAGGGCCACATGGGCTGTAAATGGTGCTAATTCTGACTAGTCTCATGCGAAATTAGTGCGATTATTGGGAATAATTCACAGAAAGGATTCTGGACATGAAGGCCCAAACTATTTGAACTTTTGTTGACTTTTGAACTGACACTAACACCTATGAGGGTTTGAGAAGCCTTTGCTTTCGCGGATAGAATCCGTCTGTAACCTGTCGACTCATGAAATGGACCAAAGCCCTAAACATTAGTGTTTTACAAGAGCGATTCCTGAGGGGGACATCAAAAGTTGCATATATTTCAAATGTAATCTAGGAGTCTCCACCAGGGGCGGACTGGCCATCGGGGATACCGGGGGAATCCCCGGTGGGCCGACGGGGTTGGGATGGTCCAAAATACCGGCCTAATCAGATCGCCTCCCGGCCCTCGCCTCTGACTTCGCCGGCACTGACTTTAATCTATGCTTCGCTGAACACGTATAATTTACTCGAATATCTATAAAATATCAAGTTCACTGACTGAATTTTATACCATTCCTCGCGATCTGTATTCACACTCATGGTGCCTTTTTTTCGAAAATTTTCTGAAGTGTCTTCTTTACTCATCTAATGTCTTCCGTCAGTCTAACTTTGTTTTAGGCGTTATTAAATGTCAATCACTCTAGCCTACTCAACACTTGCATCACTCGCTTGCAGACACCTTCAACACCCCTACACACACACACACAATCACACACCCAGCATGCAACACTACTGATACCACTGATGTTCACACCCCATCGTATGTTCTGTAGGCTAATGTTCATTTCTACAATATAGTTCAGGGGCGGCTTGTCCATAAAGGCGATTAGGGCGACGCACTGCCTACGGGAAAAGGATTTTTTTTTTCTGTCGGATTCTACCACTAGACCGTCTGATCTGCCTCTGAATGTCATTGTCGAATCAGCCAACAGTCACTCAGGCAAACGTCGTGCTTGAAATGACCCCGCCCCTTTTTGGGGCAAAACTGAAATCGCCCCAGATCTCTATCATTGACTCATGTTAAATCCATTTTTAACATTCAGTGCAACAACTCGATTCGCTCTTTGAAAGTCGGCGTACTTATGAAGGTAAATTGACAACAAACATTTAGGACTTCCTAGACCAAATGTATCCATTCAACAGGTTTCTACAAGGGGGGGAATCCTACATCCAAGAATTGGAATGAAAGAAAATCGTGGCTAGCAGGCTGTGAAGTGACTAATTCCTATATACCACTGTCACTTGTCATAGGTTTCACAGTGTGAATGTTTGCTTCTTGCACTAACACTGAGTTCCTTATCGCAGTTCACTGCGATATAACACAATGGTACATGACGTCATGTCATGGCTACAAATCGAAGCATTTATCTATTCACGCCTGAAAGGCCGCGAGATCTGTCAGCGCGCGCTCCTGGCCCCGCCTGCCAGGAGTACTATAATACCATTACGCGCGCCGAGATCTGCCTCTTTAGAAACTTCGCAAGACGGAGTGAACATCTCTGAGTATATCTCAAACGCTTACCACAGTCAAAAGAGTTTTGTGTGCTTTCGCTCTCTACGGGTTGGTGAGTTATCGGGTTCCTTAACCCTCACTAGCTCAGGGCGCCACGAAATTCATTGGCTTAATTCATTGGCTTAATTTCATTTTTGAAAGTAGTTGCTGCTATCCTTGCTGCCTGGCTGGCTAAGTCTCTGACTAGCCTGCTAGCTTGCTAACAACATGTTCGTTGCAGATAGTGTGCTTGTGTTTTAACATTCTTCTCTACTTTCAGATTGATAAAAGATGGCCAGACACTACCCCGACTGCGGTCACGTCCGTCCCAAGGGCGACCGCCACCGTCGGTGCGTGACCTGCCTAGGCAGGGACCACGCGGAGGGCGCCTTCTCAGGCGAAGCCCCTGTCTGTACCATCTGTGCTAGCCTCCCGCTAGCTAAGGCTACCAGGCGCCTTGCGTTCTGGAAGCGCAAAGACGCCGAGGAGGCGGCACTAGTTCCATCCGGGGCTGACGCCCCCGTAGGAATGAGTGCGTCTTCAGCCTTGGACTTGGTGAGCGTGAGCAGTCGCCCTGCGGCGGCAGCTCCGCTCCCGGGTCTCTCCCCGTCTCCGCCGCCTGTCAGCCCTGGGGCTGCGGGCAGCGAGGCTGAGGAGCTTCAACCAAGCGGTGTCCAGGCAATCCCCCACGATGCGCTCGAGCTGGACACCAGCCTGGATGATGATAGTCTGCTAGACTTCTCCGATGGGCACAGCTCAATCGCGGAAGCAATGCAGACGAGCCATGACGTCAGGTTGCGGGTGGAGACACCTCCTACCTCGTCTCGGCTCCTGGGCCAGCAGCTCCACGAGGTTGCGCTGAGAGCAGCCAGCTGCCTCAGGCTCCCTCTCCCTCCCCCTCCCAGTGTGCGGTCCTCGCTGCTGGACGGGGAGTTCTATGCTGGCCCCCGCCACGTCAGTTCCCTCCAGCATCCCCTTCTTTGAGGAGGTGCACGAGGAACTGCAGGCGACATGGGCGATACCCTACTCGGGCCGAGCCCCGGTGCCGGGGTTCGCGCCCTACATGCAGCTCCACATGGCTAAGGAGAGGGGCTACCTCTCCTTTCCTCAGGTGGAGGATGCAGTAGCGGGCTACATCTCGCCCGCATCCCCCACGATGCGTCTCGGCCAGAAGCCTCTCCTGCCCACGCGGGTGGGCAGACACCAGGCTCAGCTGGCAGAGAAGTCCTACTTGGCTGCAGGGCAGGCTGCCTGCACGACCAATACGGCTGCATTGCTACAGCGCTACCAGGCAAAGCTCCTGACTGAGCTTGCCTTGTCGCTGGGGGAAGATCACCCGTCTGTGGCAGAACTCCGTCGCACGACGGATCTGTCGCTCAGACTAACTCGGTGCACGGCACAAGCACTGGGGAGGGTGATGGGTGCCGCGGTGGCTACCCAGAGGTCTCTGTGGCTATCACTGGCTAAGCTGTCAGACAGAGAAAAAGCACCACTCCTCGACGCCCCGGTCTCTGTCCAGGGCGCCTTCGGGAAGCAGTGGTCACAATGGCTGCCAAGTTCGAAGAACAGCAGAAGAGCAGAGAGGTATTCCAGGCTTGGATGCCTCGCTCTAGTGGCGCGGGTGAGACGTCCTCCTCAGGACACACCACACCCGCACCGGGCCGGAAGAGAAGCGGGTTCCGCTCGCCAGCGCCTCCAGCAAAAGTATCCACCGGGCGAGGCTGGCAGAGACATCCCTTCCGCCCTCCAGCGCAGCCTGCAGCACAACAACCAGCTGCGCGCCCTGCCCAGGGCGCAGCCCAGGCTCCGCGGCAGCACTCCGCTCGCCGCGGGCGAGGCAAAGGGAGACCTCAGGCTCCCTGACCGTGACAGTCAGCCACTCGTCACGCAGGGGGGAGCGGTGGAGCCCACACCGCCTCCAAAGAAATCAGCCCGTCGCTCACATGCGGAAATCATGTCCAGCACGGTAAGCAGGTTTTCACAAGCACCACAATCATATGTCCTAACTCCTGTCCCAGATGGCGCAGTGCCCAGACATGCTTGTGTAACTCCCCCCGTGATGCATACAGTGCAATCGCGCCCCCAAATTTTTTTTCGAAAACATGAGGGGGCAGCCCCAGATCTCGTCCCCCTCCCTAGGCGGAGTGGGTGTAGATCTAGGCTTAGACTCATTGACCATGAGCGGGTTAGTCCCCGACAAATTCAACTCAGAGCACAACCTCCCTGGTTGTGCAGAAAGTTGGCGCGCATGCGCAGTGTCACCATGGGTGCTAAAGACGGTCTCAAAGGGTTACGTTCTGCAATTTGCCCGTTCCCCTCCGCCTTTCAGCAGAGTAATACAGTCTGTGATACAGCGAGAACAGTCTCACTTCCTACGGGAAGAGATTGTCTCCCTGCTCAGAAAAAAGGCCATAAGCAGAGTTCCTTTCAAAGAAAGGAATGCAGGCTTCTACAGCCGTTACTTCCTCGTACCCAAAAGAGACGGGAATTATCGGCCTATATTAGATCTACGTGTGTTAAACAAAGCACTCATGCCGCTACGGTTCAGAATGTTGACCCCACGCAGGCTTGTGCAGTTTATAAGGCCAAACAATTGGTTTATCACGATAGACTTAAAAGATGCTTATTTCCACATTCCGATCCACCACAGACATCGGAAATATCTGAGGTTTGCGTTCGGAGGAATAGCGTACCAATTCAACGCACTCCCATTCGGCCTGTCCCTAGCGCCGAGGGTATTCACAAAGTGTGTAGAGGCAGCTATCGCCCCATTACGTCTACGCGGCTTACGCGTGTACAACTATTTGGACGACTGGGTAATTGCTTCCCATTCAAAAGCTGCAGCAGTGCAGGATGGCCATCTAGTGGTGGCACACCTGTATCGACTGGGTTTTGTTGTAAACAGAGAGAAAAGCGTTCTCTGCCCCAGGCAAGTTACGCATTTTCTGGGTATGATCTTAGACTCCACCTCCATGGAGGTCAGGCTGTCTCAAGAACGGATAAGTGCCATCAAAGCATGCGTGCGCCAGTTCCGACGGGGACAGTCAGTCTCGTCGCTGCGCTGCCAACGCCTGTTAGGAATGATGGCGTCGGCCGCTATAGCGCTCCCGTTAGGGATGTTGCGTATGCGGCCATTCCAAATATGGTACCTGTCTATGAAGCTCAACGCAGTCACAGACAGGCATCGCAGAGTAGTGGTGTCCTCCAGATGCAGGAAAGCCCTGGCGATCTGGAGAACCCCCTGGTTTCTCGCCGCGTCAGGCACTATGGGCATAGTGTCGCGTCGCGTGATGGTGACCACAGACGCTTCCACCAAAGGCTGGGGAGCGGTCTGCGAAGAGAGAGGCGTGAACGGTTTCTGGTCTGTGACAGAAGCCGCGTCTCACATAAATGTGTTAGAGCTGCGAACAGTAGTCCTAGCTCTACAACACTTTCTGCCCAGGCTGAGTGGTCAGCATGTACTAGTGAGGACGGACAACACTGCGACCTTGGCGTATATAAATCGCCAGGGCGGAGTGCGCTCCCCGTCATTACACCATTGGGCGACTCGCCTGCTCCTGTGGGCAGCGAGGCACGTCTTGTCCCTCAGGGCAGTTCATATACCAGGCCACCTCAACTACGGTGCAGACCTGTTATCGAGGGGCGATCCTCGAGTAGCAGACTGGTGCCTTCACCCACAAGTGATAGATCAGATCTGGGTGCGTTTTTTCAAGGCGCAGGTGGACCTGTTCGCGAACAGGCAGAACACCTGCTGCCCGCTCTGGTTCTCGCTAGGGGGCGACGATCCCCCACTAGGCATAGACGCGCTGGGCCACCAGTGGCCAGCCCTACCCCTATATGCTTTTCCCCCGATCCCGCTCCTCCAGCAGGTGCTGTGCAGGATTGCGGGCGAGGGCAGGGAATTGATATTGATAGCCCCCCACTGGCCCAACCAGCCGTGGGTGGCAGATCTGGTCAATATGTCAGTGCAGCAGCTTTGGGAGCTGCCTCTACGGAGAGACCTCCTAACGCAGGCGCACAGGACGGTGTGGCACCCCCATCCGGAGTGGTGGCGTCTCAAAGCCTGGCACCTGAAAGGTGCAGGCTCATAGCGTCAGGCTTGTCGGACGCGGTGGTGGCTACAATACAGAGTGCCCGAGCTGTATCAACACGGGCTCTGTATACGCTGAAGTGGCGCAGTTTTGAGCAGTGGTGTGCTGCGCGTCAGCACGACCCCGTTAACTGCGCGCTGGGCGTTATTCTCGAATTCCTACAGCAGTTGGTTGATGAGGGAAAGGCGGCTTCTACTCTCAAAGTGTACATGGCTGCCATTTCAGCCTGCCATGCAGGCATTAATGGCAGTTCTCCTGGCAGTCACCCGCTAGCGTCACGCTTTATGGCGGGGGTGAGACGGCTCAGGGTGCCAGAGAGACACCTCATACCCTCTTGGGATCTGCTAGTGGGGTTACGTGCTCTCACAGGGCCTCCGTTCGAGCCCCTGGAGACAGTGGACATAAAGTTTGTCTCTTTAAAGACCGCGCTGCTGCTGGCATTAACGTCAGCAAAACGCGTTGGTGACATGCAAGCCCTGTCAGTCAGTCCATCGTGCCTTCAGTTCTCGATCGCTGGTGACAGAGTGGTTATGCGACCTAATGCTGCTTACACACCTAAAGTGGTGGTAACCCCATTCCGCAATCAGGTGATTGAATTAGCAGTTTTCTCGCCTCCTCCTTTTGCGTCAGCAGAGGAGGAACGTTTGAATAAACTCTGTCCAGTGCGCGCTCTCCGCTGTTACGCAGAGCGCACTAGAGCTTTCAGACAGTCAGATCAGCTATTCGTGTGCTTCGGTGCACGCGCAAAAGGCAGACCTCTATCAAAACCGAGCCTCTCCCGTTGGATAGTAGAGGCTATCGTGTTGTCTTATAAGAGCTTGTCTTTAGATCCCCCGGAGAAGTTGCATGCGCACTCTACGCGGGGGGTCTCGTCTTCCTGGGCCTTACTAAAGGGCGTCTCAGTGGAAGATATTTGCAAAGCTGCAAGCTGGAGTTCTCGCCACACTTTCATTAGATTCTATATGTTAGATGTGGCTGAACCTAGTTTTCTTCATAGCGTTCTGCGGGGCAAGCGATCTCTGAATCCCTTGGCCTGAGAACGATAGATATGATAAGTGTGTTCATTAGTGTCTACATGTTATGTCGCACATGAAACATCCCAGGGTTTTCTTACGGGCGCAGGATCACGGATCCCTGTCGCCTATGATAAAGGTGGCCCTGTTAAATTCTTGGTGTTCTGCAGGCGAGCGATCTTTGAATCCCCTGACCTGAGAACGATGTATATGATAAGTGTGTTCATCGGTGTCTACATGTTTGTTGCACATGAAACACTCCAGGGTGGTTTCCTACAGGCGCAGGATCGCGATCCTTGCCGCCTATGACAAAGGTTGCCCTGTTAATATGTTCACCGCCAGCGGCCGTATGAACCTCTATGAGGGCAAAGGCTTCAGCAGAGCTGGTGTGTGTAATTGGCTGCCACTGTATTATCACGCGGGAATGTATAGGGTCCCATTGTGTTATATCGCAGTGAACTGCGATAAGGAACGTCTCGGTTACTTACGTAACCTCGGTTCCTTAAGCAGGAACCAGATATAACAAGGTTGGCGTGTACAGTGTTACCTTGGATTGATTGTCTTGCTCAGTTTCTTTCCAAGGCAGATCTGGGCACGCGTAATGGTATTATAGTACTCCTGGCAGGCGGGGCCAGGAGCGCGCGCTGACAGATCTCGCGGCCTTTCAGGCGTGAATAGATAAATGCTTCGATTTGTAGCCATGACATGACGTCATGTACCATTGTGTTATATCTGGTTCCTGCTTAAGGAACCGAGGTTACGTAAGTAACCGAGACGTTATTTTCTATGTGATGACTTATTTAGCTTTTGTAAGCCACTACTTTCAAGATCAGTCAATAAATATGGTTGGTTTTGACTTATATGTTGCCCCCTTCTCTATGTTGTTACTGGACATATCATGTGACCTGTTAAGCTATGTTACATCATACAACTTTTGAGACATGTGGATAATGAAAAAGTGGGATATTGTAATGTGGAGCCACATCATGTTTGCTTATGAAGGCTCCTGGATGCAACTTTCTTTCATAGCTTTCCACCTGTAACTAGCTACTCTAGCTATGTAGGTAGAGGGGAAACATTTCTGTTGTGTGATGCATGATCTAGTGGACAAAAAGGTATTGCTGTATGAGTTAATAACAAATTGATACAATTGTCTTGCTTAATGTAACTACTGAATTGTGTGGTCTTTCTCTGCTGACATTCATTCCTTAAGGCTCTGTAGTTCTACATATAACCATCTGATACTAGCCCAGAGTTAAGCATATTCATCAAGCAAAC
>NC_045156.1:25914763-25922263 GCF_900700415.2 Clupea harengus
GCGACAGCTCCATTATTCAAGGCATGAAGGCATTTGAGACCAGCTGCCCTACATGGCGCACATCTCAGTGGAGTCAGCCCAGTATCATCTGACCCCAAAAAGCACCAACACCTGCCTGGTGGGTGTGAAAGGTCTGGCCTGGCCCCCCCTCAGCAGCCTCCCCTCCTGCTCACTAACGCCCACTGGCCCACATGGAGCAGCTGCTCTGCTCTGCCCAGGGACAGGGACTCATGTCAGCTATCAGGAGGGCAGGGAGAGGGGGAAGAGGGGGTCTGACCAAAACATTTTTTTTATTGCTTTTTAATTGTATCTTTAATGTGTGAATTTTCCACAGAAAATCCATCTGAATATGTTTAACTGATTCACATCATTGCATGAATGTGTGTGTGTTTTTTTTCAGGATTCTATGTGACACGGGATACAAATCTGTACACTCAAATTTAACGGGGAAATATATGTCATCAAAAGGGCTTCTGCGCAGCCATAAAATTGCGATTTCAGGGGGAGAAATGGGAGCTGTTATGACAACCATCGCTCTGGGAGATACTACACCTGCCGCCGAAGCAGCGATAGCATGAGCACGGGGCTGGGGGGTGGAGTGTGGGTGGGGGGGGTGGAGTGTGTGGGTGGGGGTGGTGGAGTGTGGGTGGGGGCCTGGCAGTGCCAAGGTGTGTGTCCCAGCCTGCCGTCAGTGACCCTCCAGCCATGCCGCGAAGGGAAGTAAAATTGCGCTTGGCACCGGTGCCCGGCACTGTCATGGCAACGAGGAGAGATTGTCAGGCTGGTGGCAGTGGAGGACCCCTAGGCGTGCGAGGCACCCTAAGTGGGTGAGGGGAGGGGAGGAGTGCGTTTAACACATGCACAGGACATCATCAAGCACACTTCATGGGTCGTCCCAGGGCACAGACACTCTCCAGAATAGCTCCCTCTGATGTGGATAAAGCAGGCAATGGAGAATGAGCCTGTGGTGTGCACTTAACACACACACACACACACACACACACACACACACACACACACACACACACACACACACACCTTTGCCAAGGAGTCTGGCAAATCTAGTTAATGTGTGAGTTTCAGCACCCCATACAGAGAAGAATATATTTTTCTAAATGAATTCATTTCACTTTCTCAGTTGAAATTAGTCCCAATACCTCCATCAGGTCACTGAAACTAAACCAGGCAAAAATTCCCTAATCAAGCAAAACAAAGTCCAGCTGGAGCTCTGCAAATCAGACGGCTGCAGAGAGGAACCCAGGCCTGGAATCCCAGCTCTGCGCTCTGGACGTCCCGCTGCTGCGAGAGGCTCGCCGCATTTCCAGGGAGACAAAGTCATTAGCTGCTCTGTTAAGCGGGCTAATAAAGCACGCAGGGCATCGATAATATGTTTTTAGAAATCCCATTTTTTCTGATTAGATCAGACAGTGAATCAATCGCTCTGCTTAACGGCATGATAAGGCTTGGAGACGGTGCAAATCAGATGCAGACAAACACGGGGGCCGAGCAGCTGGCACCATCCAGAATGTGTTCACGAGGGAAGGGTGATGAAGGACGTGTGTGTGTGTGTGTGTGTGTGTGTGTGTGTGTGTGTGTTGTGTGTGAACGCGCATGAGTGTCTGCATTTGGATATTTGTGTGAAAGTGTGGTTTAATCTGTGTGTTCTGTATGTGCGTGTGCGTGTGTGTGTGTGTGTGTGTGTGTGTGTGTGTTTGTGTGCACGCGTAAAAATGTATGCTTGTTTGACATTATGCATGCTCATGGTTTTACAAGTGTGTAAAGTATATTGCCTGTTATATATATATATATAACTCACTCACAACCGCATCTTAATGGTTAATGAGATGTAACTGTCCATGGTGCTGAAATGCCTCAGAGGACCTGACCTGCAAATCTCCATGGATCGACCCTATTGGACATACAGTCAATAGCAGGGTTATTAAGCAGAAGGTGCAATTCTGGAGTGAGTGACAGTGAAAGAGGTGAGGGGAGCCCCCCTCCCTGCAGGGGCGGCAGTGGTACAGGAGGTAAAGAAGTCGTTTAGTAATCAGAAGGTTGCTAGTTCGATTCCCTGTCGAAGTGTCCTTGAGCAAGACACTGGACCCCTAATTGCTCCTGATGTGCAGTGTGCCATCAGTGTAAAATGTAAAATGTGTATACATTGTAAGTCGCTTTGGATAAAAGCGTCTGCTAAATGATTAAATGTAAATGTAAATGCAGAGAAGAAAGGGATTGCATAGCGTCTGCACCATCTACAAGACAGTTGTTTCAAAATGTCACTTACCATCACCCCAACCACATTCCAACACCCTGCAATCTCATGTTTTGCTGGATAATAAACATGCCAACATTTACATCACTTGTGCTAGTCCTAAAACAAATCATTTACACAGTCCTTTTGTTATTTCCACTAGAACTACACGGTTTCCATGTGTCCTCTGAGGCCGATCTCGTATGCTATATCTTGCCATAAACGACTGCACAGTCTAATTAAAATGACACAGCCTGCTGTCTTGGTAAGTATGTTTCACTCCCACTAAAATCCCAAGTACCTTATTTACTGAGCAACTTGTGAGAAATGCTGTGGGAGTGTGTTGTGTGATTCACCCCCCCCAGTCACGGTCACACTGGAGCCATGACACTGATAGGAGTGGGCATCAGAAAGTTAGGTGCCTCAGACATCAAGGCACAACTCAATGAACGCCATGCTTGATTGGAAGCCTGAACGAGGCAGGGCTACAGGGCTATATGTGTGTTATGGCACAAACCAGCTCCTTGAGGACCCGTAGATTTCAACGTTCCACTTATCAGTCCAGAGCACCTTGCCACAGTCTCTACATACCACATTGACCCATGCGAGGATTTTCTTCTTGTTAAAAAGCATCTCCCTGCCTCCCTCAGTCCTCTGCACGTGGTCGACGCTTTAGTGGCATTCTGACGCACTTAACTCTCTATGACGCAAACTGGTGACTCTTGAGTCAAGGCCTTCCTCCTAAACAATACCACCACAGACAGTCAATAGGATGCCATTGAAGACATGCACTGTTACATACTCTTTTATAATAATGTTGTAATGGACAATTCTCTTATTTGGCTTCTCTTTTCATCCAATGCTTAATAAGAATAAAAATGAAAAGAAGTAAAAGCCTGGGGAGTGGAGTGGGAAGGGGGGAATGCTGGTGACTGTGTGTGTTTATCACATTGCTTGCATTGGTACCTCTGTTTTGCATTGGTTCACCATGCTATGCTATGCTATGCTATGCTATGCTATGCTAAATGTGAAAAGTCTGAATCTGACCACTTTCCCCTCTTTTTGGTCTGCTAATAGCCAATCAGAGCAATGCTTTTTACAAGGCAGACCTCATTTAACTCTAGCCATTAGGCAGTCTCTTTGAAATACCGGGCATGCAGAAACATTAGCGACTATGAGAATGTTACTGCAAAGAACATCAAGATCGTTTAACACACAAGAAGGTAGGTACGTCCATAATTTGAGGTCACTTTGGTTTTCGGCTGATGGTTAAGTGCAGACACTGTGAAAATACTGTCATCTGTTGTGGGTACCAAAGAAACAAACAAATGTAATGTATTTTCCTTGCTTATGTGTTCTAAATGAACTAGTTTTTCACTTTGACTTACTGTACATTGATGTTCTGTAGTAATTGAAGGAATTACACTGGTTACAGTACAGGCCTATGTACCCAATGTTTTTATGTCTGATAGATTTTGTGTGTGTGTGTGTGTGTGTGCATGTGAGCATCTCTCTCTCTCTCTCTCTCTCTCTCTCTCTCTCTCTCTCTCTCTCTCTCTCTCTCTCTCTCTCTCTCTCTCTCTCTCTCTCTCTCTCTCTCTCTCTCTCACTCTCACTCTCTCACTCTCTCACTCACTCACACTCTCTCTCTCTCTCTCACACTCTCTCACTCTCTCTCTCACACTCTCTCTCTCTCTCTCTCTCTCTCACCTCCAGGGCCTTGCGCTTGCTGTTGAGCAGCCGGGCGATGTTCCGTGCCACCCGCTCCACCAGCTCCTTGGGTTGGTTGCTCTTCGTGTCATACTGGCTCCTCTTCTCACTGTAAATCTGCAGGCATGGAATAGAGAGAGGTGGAGAGAGAGAGACAGAGAGACAGAGAGAGAGAGGGACGGCAAGAAAGAGAAAGAGATTTGTTAGAGGTCAGCTTAGGTCGGCTCAAAATCAATAATGACATAAAGACGATTCGTTTGGGCTGCCTGTCACTGATCTTGATTTATCGCATTGGGCAAAGCAAACCAAACAAAGAGCGGGGGTAAACCAACACCACGAGCCAGCTAGCCAGTTCACCAGCCTCTCACGGCTGCATGCTGCCGTTACCTCTGTACCGTTTAGTCTACGGCAAGAGGGAACTCAACCTGACAGGCATTCCAGCCCTTTCTCTCCATCACACTGCTCTGTGACCTGTGACTTGATGCCCAGGGAGGGTGGTGGAAGCAGATAGGGGGGTAGGGGGGGTAGGGGGGGTAGAGGAGGGCCTTTTCACAAACAGGATTTCCTCCGAGCAGGAAGAGGATGGCATGCCGGTATGATTCTCCCAGAATCCCGCGGGGCTGACTCAGCGCTCAGCTCAGACAGACGAGCTCCAAGCCCACCCCTGGGGGATTTCCACTTATCCTGACTACCTTTGGGGACTCCATTACCCACAATCCATCTCTGTCAAGCTGAGGTGCTGGGAAGAGAGCCAGTGAGGAAATCTCCTCTCCGTAGCAGAGAGAGAGAGAGAGAGAGAGAGAGAGAGAGAGAGAGAGAGAGAGACAGACAGACAGACAGACAGAGAGAGAAAGACAGACAGAGAGAGAGAAAGAGAGTGAGAGAGAAAGAGAGACAGAGAGAGAGAGAGACAGACAGAGAGAGAGTGAGAGAAAGACAGACAGAGAGAGGAAGGCAGAAGGAGAGGCTCACTCTGGCCGCTGTCTGACCACCAGTGCCAGAGAATCAGTCAAAGCCGCTGCTCTCTAATGCACCACTCTGACAGCCGTCTGGCAGAGTGCTGTTTGGGCGCCTGGATACAAAACACAGTTTACTGTCAACAGAAGCCAGCACAGGAAGGGGCCTGAGAGGCTTGGGGTGGGGGGGTGGAGCTCCAGGACATGTACGAACATGCAGGACTGCAGGACAACAGCTAAAACCTGTCCCCATTCACATATATTGGATTTCCTCTTAAGTCACCATTGACTACGATTCATGAAGCAGCACAGTAACACACATAAACACACACACACATGAAGCAGCACACTATCACACATAAAACACACACACACATGAAGCAGCACAGTTACACACATAAACACACACACACATGAAGCAGCACAGTAACACACATAAACACACACACACACACATGAAGTGAAAAATGTGTCAAACCAACAGCTAGAAAGCCCAAGGCAAAGACGGCACTCTTTAACAAGTCTTGAGAAAATAAAGAGCGGGCATCTGTCTGCTCTTCTCAGAGAGAAGCAAAATAACAGGCAGACTAGTTTGTCTCTTCAGGATCAATATTCATTCCCTTAATGGGCAGAAGAAGAGACTCAGCCTGGTGTGGGATCAGCGGCAGTGAAGATTCATGAGGAGCCTGACGGAGCCTGCCAATGAGGACCTGTCTCTCAGGACTCCATGGTTATACTACCATGTCAACAGAGCCCCTAAATCCAGTCCGTCCCCCTGAAACCCCTTCCCTTGCCCTCACAGTATCCACTGCACCGCGTAACCCCTGAGATCAAGCCCTCCACCAGAGATCAATGTAAGATAACAACAAGCAGAGACCTCTACTGGTGTATAATGGTCAATGCAGGCTAAGGGTCATCCCAAAAGGTTCTTACCAAATGACCCGCGATGGCCGAGATATGAACCTGGCCTAAACAGTCACCCCTGTTCCTGACTGCATAACCTATTAGGCCCTATTAGCTGCTCTGAGGGCTGTATTAATGATGCTGTGTTCAGTGATGGGGAGAATGTGATGTGGAGACGTCAGTAAGAGGCCATATGTTCCAACCGGGTGAGCACAAGGCTGCCAGGGTCACCTTAGCTAGCCTGGGTTGCCTGAATGCTGAGATTTCACCGTCAAACATGTAAATGATGTGTGAGAATAATATGCATGATTTTCTAAAGTACTGACAACATGACAAAACACAGACCTGCACTCTCTCTCTCTAGGTACATTTGTCATGTCTATTTTCAATGTGTGTTTAATGGAATCTCTAAATTCTATTTCTTTCTCGCTCTCTCTCTCTCTCATTCTATCTCTCTATCTATTTCTCTCTCTCTCTCTCTCTCTCTCACACACACACACACAAACACACATACACACACACAAACACCCACCACCCATTTGCATAAGGACACTTAACACAGAAGGTCCTAGATCTGTTGCGGACTTCATCTGGCCAACAGACCCGGGCAATGGCAATTCCAGTCGCCTCCAAGAGATGGAGAATGCCAGTCCAACCCAATATGCTGTCTCTGGCACATACACACCCACAAACAAACAAACAACCACACACACACACACACACACACACACAGACACACACTCACAAACATACACAGCATGATCATTAGCAATGATAGCTGGTCCCAGTGAGTCAGACTCGGAGGGTGTCAGTGTAAATACACAGATGGCGAGAGAGTGACGGAGAGAAGAGAAAGTTACCGTGGGAACGGGAAACTGAGCAGAAGCGAAACAGACTCAAAAGAGGAGTCATCACACACACGAGGGGAGTACTTCCACCAAGATTGCACATTTGCCCAGCTAAAGCCACATTTGTGTCGGTGGCAGTGGCTCACAGATATGGGCATTCAACGAAAAATGCCCAGCTGTTGCCGAAAGACAACCACCTGGTGCAAAGGAGCTCCAAGCTCATCCCACAGTCACAAGGTGGAAATTATGCATGGCTGTACTGGTGTTGCCCCTTTGTGTGTGTGTGTGTGTGTGTGTGTGTGTGTGTGTGTGTGTGTGTGTGTGTGTCTGTGTGTGTCGTGACTGTCTGTGGGTGTGTGAGGTCGATTAGGCACCTCGATGCAGATTTACGAGCCCTCAACACTCCATTGCATTGAAAATCAGTCCAGACAGCAGACGATGCTATCAACCCACAGATTGTTTTTGTTCGCCCTGTCCTTTTGACCTTGTGTTAGCGCAGGTACAGAGCTGTTTGCTCGGTTCTCTTCTCGTTTTTTTCCCCGACGAGGCTTGTTGTGTCGGCGACATGCCACTGGTTAGCGGCCCGTGAAGCCAGCCACAACGAGGCACGTCTGGCTGCGGCGGACTGTGCTGACAGAGACAGATGCCGCGTCATTAAGGAATATTAGTGGGCTCCGCTGCACTGACTGAACATCCAGCAGCCGCGGGAACAGTTCAATAAAACACAGAAAACATAACAGCTAGCGACGCTAGCTTGCGGACCCCGTTCAATACAATGGGAAGGTAAGCCCACAGAACAGATCCAACGATGCAAAAAGATAATTCACAGGAA
>NC_045156.1:25927263-25937263 GCF_900700415.2 Clupea harengus
TCCTGATATTACACGCACGCACGCACGCATGCATACAACCAGAAACATCTCTCTCATTCCTTTCTGCTTCTACAATCATCCCTCTCTCTATCTTTCTCTCTCTCTCTCCCCCCCCCCCCCCCCCCCTCCTCCATTGAGTCCTTTCATCTTGAAAGGCGAGGCACTTTCAGGCTTCAGTTTCAGTGCCGAGTCAGCCTAGGAGAGCCAACTTCCGACGGGCAGACGACGGGCAGACGACGGGCCCGTCAGCACCATGAAGGGAGCAGTCTCCTGGTGACGCACGCCGGCTTGAGCTGCCTTTAATTACCAGCCATCCCAGCCCCTCAGGGACACAATTAACTTCACAAAAAACGAACTTTTTCCCTTCCAAAACAAGAGATGTTTTGGGGGGTTTTGAAAACTGCACCTCTTTTTCATCCAAAATGAGTCCATCATACTAAATATACTATCACCTTCTTTGTCTATCCACATATCTCGCTCGTTTATTACCTCTGCCAAGGAGGTTATGCTTTCAGTGCAATATGATGGTTGGTAGTTTGTCTGTCTGTCAGCAGGATTACACTAAATCTACCAGACCAATTATCATGAAACTTGGTGGTGTAGCATGGACCAAGGAAGAAGCCATCAAGGCGCGGATCATCGCGAGCTATTGGCCTCCGAGGGCCCTTCTAGTTTCTATATTTCTCACCTCGACTCGACCCCGATTAATGTGCAGATACAGAAGGGCTCTCAGTGAGGTGTGTGTCTAGCGAGGAGTGTGAGGAGTGTGCTGTCTGTAGACTGAGGGGAAGAAACAGGCACAGGAAGAGGCATCTTGAGGGAATGAGTGTGTGCATCCGGTAGACTGTGGATATCTGTCAAAACCAAGCAAGCTTGCAGGATAGTTGGGGGGGGAGGGGGGGGGGGGGGTGTGGGCTCTATTTCAGTACAAGACACAGCCTCACAACTGGGTGAGGTCTTTGCTGAGAGTGAGGGGAAATATTAGCAGTGCCATTATCACTGCGGCAAAGAGCAGAATAAATGAAATGAAAAATCTCTTTATCCTGTAATACAGACTACAGCAGTTTATATGAAACTCAGCAGCGGTTGTTTTGAAACTTCGTTAGAAGTCCGTTAGACTAGTGCTACAGGGTTCCTGTGACCAGTGCTACAGGGTTCCTGTGGTGTCATTCTGTGGAGTTCTTCAAATACAAGTTTTCCAAGTATCGATCAGCCTCTGACTGTAACATTAGAGCTCCGATGGAGTGTGGAGGCAGCACACACAAACACCAACATACACACACACACACACACACACACACACACACACACACACACACACACACACACACACACGCACACACGCACACACACACACACACACACACACACACACACACCACAGACACACACACACACACACCATGCCCGTGGGGTAGAGACAGCGCATCTGTCCTGTCTCGCTCCTCTGCTTTTGTTATGACATTTTTTCAGCTCGCCATACCCCTCCACTTTGCAGGCGCTGTGTGTTTTCATCTGACTACACTGATCAGTTTAACAGATGAAAAAGGAAGACTTCTATCCCCTCGCTCATGAGTGGAGTGTCTTTACTCAGTGCCTCTGAAAAGTGCCCCGAGTCACTGGTTTAGACTTTAATAAATGACTTGCGCGTACTCTATTGTCCGTGAAATGGAAATGGTCGAAGAAATGTCATTGGATAAAGTTGGAACCGTGTCGTCATCGTTTCTGCTGTCCACACGGCGATGTGAGGGTGGCGTTTTTCAAAAGTATGCATTTCCAGGCCCCAAAAATGCAGCTGTCGTGTGGACACAACAAAAGTTCTCACCAAAAACTACATTTTTGTGTGGACAGGGCCTCAGTCACTAAATACTTTCACCCAAGACGAAAGGATAGGGGATGGGAAGAAAGTGTGTGAAATAGTACACACACACACACACACACACACACACATGTGCACCAAAAGGGGGAATCCCATTGGCTGTGGATTGCAAGGGGATTGCATTTAGTTTGTTTCCCTTTGATCTGGGGACGCCCTAGCATTGCTGATGACACCCAGGCCAACAGCCTGATAAACGGCCACAGGAGAGACAGACACAGAGACAGCTACCTGACTGACGGAGAAGTGACACACTCAAGTCTCCACATTCCCCAATCCAACAACCAAGCCACCAAGACCAGATTCTTACAAAGAATTGTTTTAGGGAAGGATTTTGATGGCCATAGCATCATGTCACCTTTTCTTTGTTTGTTGTTGTTGCTATACTAATGTGTTGATAATACACATGTAAATAGTATGTATGTCTCACACATAAAAGTAAGTGGACGCTCAAATACATACTGGCTTTTACAGTATGTCCAATCCTAAAAATTGACACAAATACACATACCCCCACACATACATTCACAAACAGAGACACACAACACACACACACACACACACACACTCACACACACACACACACACACACACTCACACTTTCCGGCCCACACACCCACAGGCACACACCCTTGAGCCCATCACCATGGCAACACAACGTTGCCAGACTGCGGTGTGTGATAGAGCAATCAGGAGCGCTGGCGAGTCTTTAGACAAAGGCCTGCCTCTAATTGCTGGGACGTGTGGTCTGTGCAGAATGCCAGCAGGGTCATCGGCTCTTCAAGGGGCCGCAGTCAAGAGAGGCCACTCAGGGAATGGAACAGTGAGCAGGCTGCAGATAACACTCTTAATGTGCAGCTATAATGTGTTTCACTATGTGTGTGCGTGAGTGTGAGTGTGTGTGTGTGTGTGTGTGTGTGTGTGTGTGTGTGTGGTGCAGTGGATGGAGAAAGATTACACCACCTTCGATCCTCCTGGAAACTCTCTGAAAAGATGTTTGTCTTTGTCAACAGCTCTACTCGTTCCCCCCCCCCACACACACACACACACACACACACACAGCATGCATGACCCAGAAAGCTGGACACACTCAGTGACAGGCTAATTTCCTAGTGACAGAACAGGGGCCACTTTTCTACCCCCCCACCCCAACACACACACACACACACACACACACACACACACACACACACACACACACACACACACACCTCTAACTGCTAGTTTCCATGGTACCAAAGCTCTTAATGGCTGAAAAAAAAAAACAATAAAAGAAAAAGGGGAAAAGAGAAAAAGTCAGAGTGACAAAAAGTGAGATGAACAGAAGTAGAGAGAGGAAGAGAAAGAAATGAAGAGAGATGGAAGGAACACAGGAACGAGAGGAAAGAGAAAAGAGTGGAGGGGAGCAATTCTGGCGGAACAAAAGGAAGCAATTTGGTATCGGGAGGCCAGCGTGAAGCCCGATTATGCCGTCAGTGTAAATGATCATTAATTTGCTGCTGTCTGTGACTGGGCGCCATTAATGCTGCAAAGATGGGCGCTCAAGGATTCAGCCGCTGAAGGATTCTCCCCCCCCCCCCCCCTCCCCCCGACTATCCCCTCTCCCTCTCCTGTCCTTGGCTCTTAAAGACACCCAGTGGGGGTGCTGGAAAAACACCCACACAGCTCTGGACAGGCCCTATCTACCCCTTGGCACCACTTGGTAACTGCATTGATTTATACAGGCAGTTCAGTCTGTTTTTGCACATCGGTTCATTTGCAGACCATGAAAGCCCGGGATGTGGGTATGGGGTGGGGTGGGGTGGGGTGGGGTGGGGTTGTGCGTAGCCCTCTGGATGGCTCTTTGAAGAGGAGAGAGACTCATTTCACCTGCGGACGATGGGCGGCAGAGTCTGTCTCGTCTGGAGTTGTCTGAGTTATTGGGGACGTTTTTTTCCTGGGGGGGTGTAATTTCACACACGCGGTTTAGTTTCATTTCATATACCGGGAGTTTCATGTGGCTTACACAGAAAAGTAATGCTGACATTTCTGTCAAGTTACTGTAGCAACAGTAATACATTGGTTTCTCCAATAGTCTCACTAACCGTCCCCATTCACTCCACTACAGTCCCAAACAAGGTATAGGGGAGACCAGGTTCAGTTGGAAGAAGGGGACACTTGTAACTTGCTTCATTTCTCACCTTGTGTCTAATATAATGCGATGAAACTCACAGACAACATGTGTGATAGCATCAGGATACTACATTCAACATTTCAGCTTGTGTCAATAGTTATAGACAGAACTGCACAATTGATGCGTGATGGTTGTGATCAGTGATTTCCAAACTAAATGCTAGGACAATTATTAGCTGCATACAATGTGGTATATTCCAATTACCCTATCAAATATTAGGAGAGGTTGGCTGGGGACTATTGTCACAAGCATTACAATCGGTTGCAACCAGCAAGCGTAGCTAGCAAATGAGCTTGCCACTTTTGCAAAAGTGTGACACACTTGGTTTGTTAGCGACTATCCCACTGGTATTTTGAAAACAATTTTGTTTTGGGTATTTTGAAGACTACAATTTACCAAAAAACCCTTATCCACCACTATTTTGGTTTGAATTGAAATGTACTTTACCCCTTTAAACTGGCATGCTACAATTGTCCTTGGTCACCGTTACAACTGTCATTCGAGGAAAAGTAAGGCTCATGTGTTTGAATTAGTGACGTAAATACAAAGACGAAAGATGTACATAGCATATTTGTTCAAATGAAAGTCGTCACTTTTGCCGATTGTTTGCAACAAGACAAAAAGTACAAAACAGCAAAAAGTCTTCCAGCTGTAGCTGGCCCACATGACAGAAGAGTGCTTTTAGTGTTGAGCAAAATTATAGTTTACTCACTCAGTCTGTCAATCTGTGAGAAATGCCAGACCAGTCGTTTCTCAGCCTTTCATAGCACTCGTGTGCATCAGTGTCCATGTCTGGGTTTTCACTCTTATTTTATAATGTTTACACCAATCTGTGGTGGTGGCGGTGTTTTGTCTTTGCATATCGATTTCACAAAAATCCCCAACTCCCTTCACGACAGTCTCCTTGAAGTGATTACGCCATTAGAGCGAGCTGCATATTTTACCCGGTGAATCCCATGTCCTCACACCGTGTGATCTGGCATCGGTCGCTTTTGCCTGGCTTCAAAGGCCTCTTTGATGGCCTCAGGCCTAATAAAGAGAGGCGATATCAAAGGGAGACGTTGCTTCCCCCCATCCCGGGGATTCGCGGGGCCAGCTTTTTAAACCCGCTCAGAGCAGGTGGCTTTGGCGTTCATCATTATCAGCGTTTAGCGTTCGCTGTTCAGATGCTGTTTCACCTCTGGGGTTTCAGATGTAATTGCCATGTCATCGGTGAAGGGGGAAGGGAAAGAAAAAGTGGCCATAGAAGCATTGATATTTTTGATAGATATATATATATATCTACATGTATTTTTAAAGATATGATATTTTTATAGATATTTTTCTGGTGTGCCATTTTGTATCATTGTTTCATTAAGATTGATAAGAAGTGGTGACACATTCCGAATCACTGTTTCATTAAGATTGATCAGAAGTGGTGACACGTTCTGGATAATGACCAGTATTGATTTCTAATCAATTAAAACAGCATACTTGACAGAGATCCCACTGGAGCAAAGACGAAAGAGAGCATCAACAGCTCAGTGAGTTGCCTCTGGTAATGAGCTACATCGTCAACCATCCCTTAAATCTGAAGTCCACTGAGCCTGAAAACCTGCTATCTCCATCACTGATGTATGGTCCACGGCTCACAAACACACAAAACACTGTTCAACACACTGACAGCCGATCTTGGTAAAACCACCACAAAGTTTTGTATATCCTAAATATCTTTTTCCACTGTAGTCTATAATCTTCACACTTAAAGCGGGTATGGCCTCGACAGGGGTTACACAAAACTGTCTTTAATCTCTAAATCAGATGACGAGGGATTACGCTCGACACATCGGTGTGGCCTTGAAAAATTCAAAGAGAGAATGTAAGTTTTCCCTTCTATCTCGTCAAGCGCCGGTACCTCCCGCCCATATGCTGGGCTATTTAAACTCCACTCCGAGCACAGTCTCTCCCCGAGATGAGTAGTGCTGATGTCACAGAGCTGCTTCAGACGACACCGTGCTGGAACGCTATGACAGCAGAGAGAGGGAGACAGCAGAGAGAGAGAGAGAGAGACAGCAGAGAGAGAGAGAGAGAGAGACAGCAGAGAGAGAGAGAGAGAACAGAGAGAGAGGGGGACAGCAGAGAGGGAGAGGGACAGCAGAGAGAGAGAGAGAGACAGCAGAGAGAGAGAGAGATACAGCAGAGAGAGAGGGGGACAGCAGAGAGGGAGAGGGACAGCAGAGAGAGAGAGAGAGACAGCAGAGAGAGAGAGAGAGAGAGAGAGACAGCAGAGAGAGAGAGAGAGAGAGAGACAGCAGAGAGAGAGAGGGACAGCAGAGAGAGAGAGAGAGACAGCAGAGAGAGAGAGAGAGAGACAGCAGAGAGAGAGAGAGACAGCAGAGAGAGCGAGGGACAGCAGAGAGAAGGAGAGAGACAGCAGAGAGAGAGAGAGAGACAGCAGAGAGAGAGAGAGAGAGAGAGGGACAGCAGAGAGAGAGAGAGACAGCAGAGAGAGAGAGGGACAGCAGAGAGAGAGAGAGAGACAGCAGAGAGAGAGAGAGACAGCAGAGAGAGAGAGAGAGAGAGACAGCAGGGAAGGGGGTGTGCAGATGTGCAGATGTGCAGGAACACAAAGCCTTCTTTCAGTGACCGCCCTGAAGCTCTGCCGCTCATATTAAGCCATATAAAACCGATATGGAGGAGGCTGCCACATGACGCCACATGAAGCTACTGATCAATAGGCCCTCTGCAGACACACACACAACACACACACACACACACACACACACACACCCCTACTGGATCTTACAATGTTATCACACGGACAGCAGGGGGGGAATATCATTACATTGCTCGTAAACAGACACACACAGACACAAACTTAACGGTAAGGAAGATATAAAAGTATGCTATATAAGTATGCTGCAGCACAATCATGAGGAGAGATAAGGAAATTGAATGAGGAGGACACACCCACTCACCAGCATAAAAAATACAAACAAGGAACATCAACAGCAAAACTAATGGCATTCTGAAACTTGTAATTGTATGTCTCCAGCATACTCTGTGTCTGTGGGTGGGCAGGCACAACCAAATGGACACATAAACATACATACGTTTCGAAAGTTAACAGCATAATTTATTATGCCATTAGTTATCATTCTGGCCAGTGTGCACACACACACACACACACACACACACACACACACACACACACACACACACACACACACACACACACACACACACACACACACACACACACACACACACACCCAGAAGAGAATAACTGCTGCACAGTCGTGAGGATAGATAAGGAGATTGAATGAGGCAGCAGTAAATTTTCCGCATTCAAACACGAGGTGCCATAAAATGGCCATTTATCAGTAAGGGTTAACTTCCTATTAAGAGAATGTGTGTGTGTGTGAGTGAGTCCACAGACACAAACTATAACTATAAACACCATTTTCCAAGGCTCCTACTAAAGCTGCCATTGGTTATACGGGGAGGTGTTGACCTGCTATGGCGTTGCTGCTTGACACACCTCCTCCGGTGCCCATAGGTCAGGTGCAGGGTTGTTAGCCAGGCCTCACTGATCTACAACGTTTCGCTCCTATCAACCCAGAACGTCTCCTAATGGCAACGCACTGTTACTCCAACACACTAGCCCTCGTGTCAGGTGTTACTCCAACACACTAGCCCTCGTGTCAGGTGTTACTCCAACACACTAGCCCTCGTGGCAGGTGTTACTCCAACACTCTAGCCCTCGTGGCAGGTGTTACTCCAACACTCTAGCCCTCGTGTCACTCCAACACACTAACCCTCGTGTCAGGTGTTACTCCAACACTCTAGCCCTCGTGACAGGTGTTACTCCAACACACTAGCCCTCGTGACAGGTGTTACTCCAACACTCTAGCCCTCGTGGCAGGTGTTACTCCAACACTCTAGCCCTCGTGTCACTCCAACACACTAACCCTCGTGTCAGGTGTTACTCCAACACTCTAGCCCTCGTGTCAGGTGTCACTCCAACACACTACCCTCGTGTCAGGTGTTACTCCAACACACTACCCTCGTGTCAGGTGTTACTCCAACACCTCCTTCCTTCTGAAGCGGAGCCAAAAGCAGCCCCTCTCGGCCTCTTCAGCTCGGTCTTTCAGGGCCTTGTGCTGGTTTGCTCCAGTTACTCCCATGTCCCTCAGGAGGCGAACAGCTGATGGAACGACAAAGCTGCGGCATCCTGCTTTTACTAGGTAGATGACCATTCTCCAGCCATTCTCCAGCCAGTCTCCTTGCTTCACTTCAGCCTCTTTCACTTGGAGGCAGATTCCACTCCGTCCTCCAAAGGGACAGTAGGCTCAGTCTTAGTGCCGCTGGATCACATTAGTATGGACCGGCACAGAGTATGTTGGTGATCACTGGGGAACTGGAGCTTCCAGACAAAATCGACTCAATCTCAAGGCCTGAGTGCAGCCCAATATTTTGTGTGTTCATTATATTCAGAATTTTGCAGAAACATTGTCTATACAATATAGAATTCTAACGTTCCAACTAGAAACATATTTTTTGAGACTTCTTGGGACACCACGTGATGCAGGATGTTTTGACCTCAAACAAGACATCTCAACGAAGGTCTGTTCATTTTGTGACTACACCAAAAAGGTATCTTCACCGCAAGTCAAATTGACGGCTGTTGGCTGGCAAGGTAAGGGAACTTAAGGCAGGCGATTTCTTTTTGGCAGTGTTAGCTAGTTTTCCAGATGCATAGATCAGAAAGCTAACGAGCACTTCAGTCACCGCCTAGCGAGAGGTTTCGAGAGAAGCTACTTGGAAGTAGGCAAGTATCAAAAAGTCTACTAAAAATAAAATCTCCCTCACAAACGGTGGTGCTGTAAACATATCTGACAAACTGCAGATAGGTAGGAGAGATGCCACATACATTGCTGAAGGTAGGAGGCAAGCAGGGAACTGGATGTGTCCATGGTGTAACTGATACAGAAGATATTGATGAAAACAGTGTCTTGACTTTTGATGAGGAGAGGGAACCTTTACGAGAAGCTGCTGTGAAAAAGCTTTGGTTCATTGCTGCTTAAATTGGAAAGCCTCTTCCATGTATTAGGAAATTGAGTGGATGAGTTAGTAGAGGACTTCAGAGTTCATTTCATCTGTTGCATTAGCTCAAGATTTCAAAAAATATAATAGAACAAATTTGAGACACAATTGCAGACATCAGTAATTACCGATTTAGTGAAGGAGCTGTGTGAATTACAACACTAGTACAGCACTTGGGGTGGATGGTCCTTTTCACAGAGTATATAAAAGAGGAGAGTATCAGTGTCGTTGAACCTGTGGAGCAATTGATGAAAGGGCAAAAAGGAGTTTTCAGTATGTTTCACTTCTAAAATCACTGTCTAACCTACTGAACAACACAAATATTTGAGTACTGAATCTTCCAAATTGAAGTGACACTCTGCCAAGCAGATGATGTGTCAATGGTCAAAATGTCAATGGTCAAAATGCATGGCCATTCAGTGGTTCTAGAACCATTACAGAAAGATCTTGGAATCAGAAGGAATCTTTTGTTTTTTTCGAGTCTTGCCAGAAACGTGAGTGTGAATGTGCAGTGTGTGGTAGCAGACAATTGTGCACCTTTTTGGAACGTTTTTCAAAACCAGCCATGTCTGTTTCGCATTTCCCTTGTGTCTTTAGAATTGTCGAAAGCTGACATGCAGGAAGCAACAGTCAGCTAACTCTGTGTCCTCTGTGTCCTGTCGTCATGGGGCGACAGTGGCACAGGAGGTAGAGAAGTCGTCTAGTAATCAGAAGGTTGCTAGTTCGATTCCCTGTCGAAGCGTCCTTGAGCAAGACACTGAACCCCTAATTGCTCCTGATGTGCAGTGTGCCATCAGTGTAAAATGTAAAATGTGTATACATTGTAAGTCGCACATATGTAAGTCGCTTTGGATAAAAGCGTCTGC
>NC_045156.1:25944763-25947263 GCF_900700415.2 Clupea harengus
CTACGTCTTTAAATCACGTCATACGCCTCCGTTGTCCTAGCTGAACATTTTGGAATGTTGTGACAGGTTACTAGTTATTTACGAGTGGTTTTATTCCTGGGAGAAGGCAAACAAATTTCGATAAAACTGCTATTATGTTTCATTTTTAATACCATGTAGTACCAAACGAGCTTAAGTTAATGTTCTGTTTACTTGGCAACGGGTTTTCTATATGTCTCCACGTAGATCAAACGAGTGACAATGCAGTTCATGACGGGAGTTGACTATTCAATTCAATTCAAAAGAAGCTTTATTGGCATGACCATAACGTTGTAGACTAGTATTGCCAAAGCATTTGGGTTGGATATATAAAAGTGATTACATAAACAATACATATATAAGTGATTACATAAACAATACATATATCTTTACACAAGTAGACTAGCTACTACCTACTTACCAGTTGCCACAACAACTGTAACAGTACCTCACGACAGCTAGCAGCTAATGCTAGTTAGCTAGCTGCTACACGAATTTGCTTAGTCAACAGCTAATCTTAGGTGTGACATCACACAACCAAAACAAGATAGATTGAAAGAGTTTACTGTATACGATGCAGACAACACATTTTGATGGATGAAAGCTTTCTTTATTTTTTTAATTAGTTTGTTACTTGGTCTGTTGTCCTTTTGAACCCCGCCATCTCCAACTCTCCCCCTATTTCCTCATATAGTTTAGCTTTCCTTACTGCCTCCCCAAGTTTGTCTTGCATTTCTGTTGATGACAAAATCGCTATCAATGTTTTTATTTCATCGGTGATCCACTGCTGGATGGATTTTTCATTTATGTTTTCACCGTTTTCACTCATCCTCTTGGTTGACGGTGGAAAAAAAATGGCGGCGAAAATATCTGTTTCTGGTGTGGTAGCTCCGCCCATAATCTCGGGACGAACCCGACGTCACCGGTTCTTGTTTCTGGCCCACCTAAAAGCTGGTGCTGACTTCGAACCTGTTTTTTGGAACCGGAGCCAGCTTTTTTTGTGTGGAAAACGAAAGAACTGGTTCCAGAGTTGGAACCAGCCCGGAACCAGCACCGGCCCGGCTTTGGTGGAAAAGGGGTATGAGTGTCGGGCTGAGCGAAGAAGCAAAGGCTGAGCGAAGGAAGGAGCGAGGGCTAAAAGCTTCTGTGGGATGTTAAGACCCTCTGTAGCTCAGTGGAGTGTGAAGATGAGGGTGGGATGCAGCAGGGGTTGGGTATCAAACCCACTACAGCGCCAGGAGCTGCCCACTAATCTCCCTTCAACAATTACACAAGGGGCCGACTCACTGTGACCCTGACCAGGGAAGATGGAGATGACACTCCTGCTGACGCTCCTTAAAGCCAGTGTGGAATCTATGCCCATGTCTAGGGCCCTATGAGATCTGTTTGATTTTGTATTTGTTTTCCATATCATTTTTTCTAGATTATGTTTCGTCAATTTCATTATCATTGAATCGTATGTCCAATAAAAAAATGTTACTTAGGAAAGGCTACTAGGATAGGGAGTGTAGGGTAGCAAGGTTAGCATAACCACAAAGACTACAAATAGTTACATTTACTATTATTTTCAATTTAATTTTGTAGAAAAATTGCAAACGTATTTAAGAGGAGATAACCTTCCGCTTTCTGGTTACAAGACTTGTACTGAGTCAATAAGCCACTTGTGTTATGATAGCTTACATGTTCTGTATACTCTAAGTCTTGTGGTTATTATAAGAGTATTCAGATGTTGCCCCGATGGCCAGTTTAAGTCTTCTGTGTCTGGTGACCCTATTTCTTGTTTGGTTTGCAATTAATAGGGATGCGTGAGTTTGCCATAACTGTGTGGCATTTTCAAACTGCCGAACGTGAGAGGTTGATATAATGAAACCAAGTTGTTGTTTCATTCATTCATTTTGGGTAACTTGTCTCTGACATCTTTGATGTGCCTGTGTCACTCATGTGGGCGAACATGTTGCCTATAACACTATGGAATGTAGCTCTCCTATGTATTGGAAAATGTGAAATTCCATGTGTTTTTTACTTACTGAATTCAGCTAGTCCGTCCATGTTTTCTGCATCGCGAAAATCATAGGGCCCTACATGTCACTCTTAACCTAGACATGGTCATAGATTCATACCCTAACAGGCACCGATGATTCAAATGCAGAACGCTGCCGAGATAAAAGTGCCTTTTCATTATGGCATGAAGGGCAATTATTGAGGTGATGTTGCAGATAGTGGTAATGATGACTTGGTGATGATGTTAATACTGAGGGTGGAAAAAGCAACAGTAATGGTGGTGTTGATGGAAGGTAATAATGGACCAAGTCATAATGATCATGGCAACCTCTGGTTTCCAAGAGTTTGGCTGCAAGGGACACACCAAAAAGTAGGATGCACGAAGGAGGTGTGGACAGTGGAGACTTAGTAGTGCAAATGTAATTGCCGGGACAAAAATATTTCTTTAACTCTTTTGTACACACGCAGACAACCAGAGACC
>NC_045156.1:25950592-25970592 GCF_900700415.2 Clupea harengus
TGGGTCGCCTGGCATGCTACACTGGCTCAGCAGTACACTCAAGGGAGACAAACACACACACACACACACACGCACACACACACTCAAAGTAACAGACACACACACACGCACACACACACACTCAAAGAACACACACACACACACACGCACACGCACTCAAAGGAACAGACACACACACACCTACAATCACACAACAAAAAAAATCGCTCAGACGAGAGTCACTCAGTAGGATCAACGCCTTTACTCACAAAGACTAGGTGCTGCAATTCCAAAGTATACAATAGTGATTTGAGGGAGGGAGCTGAAGAGTGGAAGAAAAAGAGAGAAAGAAAGAAAGAAAGAAAGAAAGAAAGAAAGAAAGACTGAACAGACTAGAGACACAGATGTAGAGAGTGAAGTTGAGAGTGAGAGAGGAGTGTGTGAGCAGTGGCATGGTGGGTCTGGGCAGGGCAGGGCTGAAGCAGGGCATTGTGAGGAGCGGTGACTCGTGCTGTGCTGAAATATTCATGCTGATTATCCCTCCCTTATGGAAATGAACAAGAGGCCTTGGCATAAGCTGTCAAAATGTTCAAGAGACGCCCTGAGACGGGCCGGCAAGAATGTCTGTTTCTGTGTGTCTGTGTGTGTGTGCGTGTGTGCTGTCTGTCTGTCTGTCTGTAAGAGTAAGAGACAGAGAAAGAAGTCCTGGTTTTTTAAATGTGCACAAAGACTACGACTCGCCTGTACTAACTTGGTGTTTTCACAAAGCCCAAATCATTGAGCCTGAGGCCTCAGACAGCAACAGCAAACTGTGTCCTGGAAATGCAGAGCAATCGCAGCGGCTCATGACCCTCACAGAAATTACTCATTGTTATGGGATTGTCATCCTTTCTCTAGTTTCTGTTCAGCATACTTTACAGAGAATCCACCTGCAGGTTTGTCCTTATAAAACTACCTCCCCACGTGTACACAGCAAATGAACAAACAAATGTGACTTGGGTAGATCACCCAATACTTCAACTGCATGCCTCACAGAGGTCAACTCAACCTGGCCACACAAGCCCTTCACTAGATCATTGGAGTGCAGGCATTTGTGACGTAGGTTCAGACTTCAGGAGGTACACTACCATTCTACTGGGTTTCAACAAAAACCCATTTCTTCTCTTGCTGAGATAGTCCAGATGGCTTTAGGTGAAGAAATCCATGAAGTGGATTATTATTCTCAGATTATTCTCAGTTTTCCCCCATCCTGCCCTACAGGTCTTAACCGTCTATCAGTGACAGTGTTTGGATACGGCCGAGACCTCAAGTAAACGTATCCATTATTTACGTGAGGTCTAAAAATAGCACTCGTTGATACAGTGTCATCTGTAGACACGCTCATTGAAAGTGTTTTCGCGCTATTTAACTTGCAAAATTTGTATTATTATAATAATCATAAATTATACATTTTTGCACATCAGTCATCAGACATCGGTGTCATCTGCCATGACGCATTGAATTCCCTGTGGTATCCAATTTGCCATTGCACTTGTTTATAGTTAGCTAACAAAACACAATGTAGTCGCCACACCCTCCCTTTCCACATTGCTCTTACGCCAAACCAACCCCCCCACCCGTTCTATCTTTGGCTATTTTCTCTCATGCTAACCGTTCTCGTCATCCACTCCCACTGATGTTACTCTTAAGAGATTATGCCTGCGATTGCAATGCGGCACCTTGCGCCATTTAAATAGGGCCAAGTGTGTTAATGAGTGTGTGTGTCTGTGCATTCTCTATTAATAGCCCCAGCACTGAAGGAGGCTCCTATGGTGGAGTTGGGTTAGAAGAGGCGCGTGGGAGTGAACTAATGTGACTGCTCACTGCTTACCTAACCGCAGCGCACCGCAGCGCACCGCTGACTGACACAGAGAGGAGGAGAAAAACAGAGAGACAGAGAGAGAGAGAGAGAGAGAGACAGAGAGAGAGAGAGAGAGAGAGAGAGAGAGAGAGACAGAGAGAGAGAGAGAGACAGAGAGAGAGACAGAGAGAGAGAGAGAGAGACAGAGAGAGAGAGAGAGAGAGAGAGAGAGAGACAGAGAGAGAGAGAGAGAGAGAGAGAGAGAGAGAGAGAGAGAGGACTGTGTGGAAATGAAAGGATCTAAACACACATCTCTCTTGCTCACTCCTTTAAAACAAGCTCTTTCCTTTCCCACTCATTTCATCTATGGGGAAACAGAAACAACGGCGTGTCCCTGTTGGTCGCCTCCGCCACCGTCTCTCTTGTTTGCACACATTTAGACACTCAGACACTTTTTGCAAATGAATAATTACAACATTGTCATTCAGCGACGAAACATGAATTTCCAAGCAGAGGCAACAGAAGGAACATGAAGTGGAGTGGCTCGTTCGTGCTGAATGTAAATAGCTCCTCTTCCCTCACGGATCCTCCCAGCTCCTCTTCCCTCTCTCTCAGAGGCCACATCCATCCATTCCATTCCATCCACCCAGTCATTCCATCACTCCCTGACGTCTGCATGGCTCTGTGTGACATCACTCTCAGGGGCCCTCATTTCATCGATGGGCAACACGGCAGGCAACAACACGCAAAGTCCATCGCGCATGACCTAAATCTAATTTAATAACTTGGCAAAATCATTTTGTCAATTTCGTAACACGGGCAAGGTCCTAAGCACTGGGAAAGAGTGGCCCCGCTTGCGACGCTTGTCCATGGACCCCAGAGAACAGGACTGCCGGAGATACCCCCAGACCTCCCCTCAGAGGCTGTTAATTACACCTGCCATCTAACTGGTCCTGACCTAACCTGGAGAAACACCGCGGACGTGCAAGACCACTTCCCGATGCTTTGAAAGCCCCCTGTCCATGGGCATATCTACGTGAATCGCAAAGGGTTTCATTCCATCAATGTTCAAGTGATCTGTAGGGTTACTCATGTGCTCGCTAACTATCCTGGCTCTACACACGACTCTTTCATTTTGGCGACTTCAGGTGTTCCTGCAGCCTTCCTGAGCATTGCGCCTTTGGATGGGTGGCTGTTGGGAGACAACGGCTGACCGTTACACAGCTGGCTTATCATGCCATACATTATGCCAACGCCTTACAATTGCCAATTGAACATTACATTGTTAAGTGCCAGGCCTGTGATTGAATGAACATTTGGCCTGTTTAAAAATGTGCTTCAGATGCTTGGACAGGTCAGGTGGCACATTACAATACAGCCCTCAGGAAGTCAGTGCCCTCTTTGTGCCATGTTGCAGTGTACACAACACTGGCATGGATCATGGGTGGCAAAACATGTCAGAGGACACATTAGGTGGGGCACTGCAAAGGGAGGGCGAACTACATGTACCAGCAACGGGGGATGACGGCTGGGGAGACCATGTGCACTAAAGGAGGGCCCACTGTTTCCTTGGTAACCCCATTTTGATCAATGGTTTACTCCTATTGGTAAAACAGAAACCACACCTGAGACAGGTTTATGTTTAAATGAATTTCTTCTGGTGGTCCCAAAAATTTCATGACGGGCATGGACCCCCCGCATAAGAACCTCTGTCTCCTCTGGTGTAAACCTGTTACAGTCCTACCCAGGATCTCCAGATTATGGTTCATGTTGTCTCCGTTTCCTGCCATGTTGTGTTTTGTGTGTGTGCCATGTTCCTTGTTGTCGACTCTGTGTTTTGCTCAGACCCTGCACTTCCTGGTTTTCTGACGAGCGGCTGAGGCTATCGCTGGTGCTGCTGCTTGCACACCTGTAGCTACTCATTTCGTCAGTCTATTTCAACTCTGTTAAGACTTCACTCCTCGCTGGATCTCATTAGAGAGTTTTAGCCACGCTCATGTGTGAGTTTCTAATCCGTACTTTCCAAGTCAAGTTTATGTGTTCTCATTTCACCAAATTTGGAATCAGCCCCTTTTCAGTGGATTTACAACTCGCCTTTGTTCTCAAGATCTGTTCAAGAATTCACACTCTGGTGTTCTTGCTGGTTTTGACTCAGACTGACTTTTCTAGATACGTGTCTGGATGCTGCTCTGGATCTTGGTGTTTTTGACCTTTTGGGATTTTGAAGTCTTTCGGCCTCGTCTAGTTTTGAACTCTGCCTTTGTTTGTGACCACTGTGTGTTTCGGAACTCTGGGATTCACCAGTTGTACCCTTATTTAGAGTAATTTTTGGGATACGAACTCTGGCTGTCATTATTCATTTTTTTGCCTGGCAGCCTGTGTTAAGAGACTCATTAAAGACCAACTTGTTTTCACAGCTTCAGTTTATTGTGTCTGCTTTTGGGTTCTGAAATCACACTCCTGGTCTCACCAGCCGTGGCATAACCATTCAATTTGCCTAGTGAGCTCCGTCTGAACGGTAATAAGATATGGTCGAATCATTGCGATTGGCTGATGAGAAATGACTTGAATGCATGGACTGCATGAAGCCCATTCAAGGTGCTCGTTGCACTATGAAATTAGAGCCCTCAGTCTCTCACTTAATGGATTCACTCTCTGATCAAGAAAACACTTTCACCTCAGATGCTTTCTCTCTTTCTCTCTCTCTCTCTTGTCTCCATAAACATCCTTTCACTTTCCCTATGCCAGCACTCCCTCCTGTTGGCATAATGTCTCCCATTCCTCTAAGTAAACACACTCACCTCTCTCTCACTCGCTCGCTCTCTCTCTCTCTCCCCTCTGTTTCTCATCTCTCTCGCTTTCTCTCTCTCTCTCTCTCTCTCTCTCTCTCTCTCTCTTTCTCTCGCTCTCTCCCCTCTGTTTCTCCTCTCTCTCTCTCTCTCTCTCTCTCTCTCTCTCTCTCTCTCTCTCTCTCTCTCTCCCTCCCCTCTGTTTCTCCTCTACTCCCTGCAGTGTCTCTCACCTTCCCACCCTGAGCACAGTGGAAATAAATCCCCCCAAACTAAATTCAGTTTCTTCTTCACTTACTTTCCTCAAAATAAGACACACTTATGCATAATTTGTAAAAACCTTTTTTCCATTTCTTTAAAAACGCTCTCTCTTCAAGAGTGTAAACTATGTGCACGGGGGAGGAGGAGAGGAAGAGGGAGAGAATGTGTGTGTGTGTGTGTGTGTGTGTGTGTGAGAGAGAGAGAGTGAGAGAGAGAGAGAGAGAGAGGCAGGCAATCTTGTTACCAGCCGGCGTCGCCCTGGGAAGATTTCTATCAGACACACATATAGGGAGAGGCATCCATTTAGAAAATGGCTTTTCTAGACATGCTGGGCCATTTAGCACGCCCTGTGACGACTCCTGCTTGGGCCTGTGATAAATGCTCCCCCCCACACACACACACACACACATAGACATACACACACACACACACACACACACACACACACACACACACACACACACACACACACACACACACACACACACAGTCACTCTTGTGTGGTCACTCTGTCTCATATTATCAGAATTGATAACTGAATGTGTTTTAACAAGTCTATGTATACTCCTTGTCATATGGGGATAAAAAAAAAATTAGCTAAATGAAGGTGGGTGACACATCCCTTTCAAACACACTAAGCTAGAAATAATTTATATCGCCATCATTATTAGCATTGACTACCGCAGCATATCTACACATTTGCACTATGTAAGCCTTTATTCGAATAGAATGAGGAGGCAATACACATTGTGTTATGAAAAGTTAACATTTAACCAGGAGTTATAAGCACTGCAAAGGCTAACAAAGGTTTTAAGGGCATTGATCAGTTTCCATCCACATCTATCTGGTTTTTAACCATGTTTCCCAAATCTACATTAACACAACAATTCAGGCAACTATCCCACAGGATTGAAATCAACATATCTTATGAGCACTGATCTAAATTATAATGAAAGTGATTAACTAAGCCACTAGATCTTTCCACAGATGCTGAAATTATGACAGCACAAAGCTAAGTAAGTAGAGGATTAGCAAACTGAATGGACTTGACTTGTCAAATCCAACAGGGAGATGAGAAATAATGTCCCTTTACCTTAATATGTACGTGAGGCTTTTTGACATTTTTGACCTCTCATAGAACGAGCCAAATGTGACATATTTTCTATCACCTTACATAGCAGCCATAGTTGCAGCAAGCATTTTTAAAATCAGTTTAAGCATTTTGCACTGCATGCTAATATATAGACCAAAACAAGACCGATACACTCCTCAACTGCTCATTTCCAGATTATAATTCAAGCCAAACCTGATCTGGGGAGACATGGTCGAGCCATAGCCAAGCCCTGCTACACAAACCACAAATCAGCAGCTTCTACAGTGTCTGACATTTCCTGGCTCTACTATGGTGATTTGCCATTCAAGGTAGGATCCCCTTAAAGGCTTTTCTCTACGTGCGTTTGATAGATAGTGAGTCTAGAAGTTTCTGAAAGGCACAAAAATCTTGCAAAATTCTCAATGGATCCACCACAACACTGTTCTACGGTAACACGCTTGATCCCACATGTAAATGATACTGCCACAAGCAATGAGATCACTAACTGCACCCTGAATCACCCACACCCACATGAAAGCTAGGCTACCAACTCTAATTACCATTAGCCATGTAACAGAACTAGTCTGTTATAGACAACTGCATAAAACAAACATTGTTACACATCCTTCAAATCCTACAGATGCCCCTGGACACCAAATAGACAATAATATAAGTAAAGAAATACATGCGTTCATCCATCTCCCAGTGATCCCTGCTACTAGATCATGCGTTCGTCCATCTCCCAGTGATCCCTCCTACTAGATCATGTTGACCTTGGCATAGGGGATATCAGGTTCTGCATGAAGCCAAACAGCAGACAGGCATTCAACTCCATTGTTATCTGCTGACAGAGATGGCTTTGATGTACAGTCCATGGCGTTCTCATGTTAATTGTAACTCCACATTAAAGGAGGCACTGCAAACCCACTAATGGAGGGTAATAAAGGGGATAATAAGGACTGCGGTGCTACCCATTGGCACTGTACAGTTGAAATCCCAATTAAATCCATTTAAACATGGGGGTGACAGTGGTACAGGAGGTAGAGAAGTCGGTTAGTAATCAGAAGGTTGCTAGTTCGATTCCCTGTCGAAGTGTCCTTGAGCAAGACACTGAACCCCTAATTACTCCTGATGTGCAGTGTGCCATCAGTGTAAATGTAAAATGTGTATACATTGTAAGTCGCACATATGTAAGTCGCTTTGGATAAAAGCGTCTGCTAAATGACTAAATGTAAATGTTAAAAACCCTTTCATCTTGTTATCCCTACATGGTATATATCCCCAAGACGTCCATGTAGTTTTAATGATCCATTCATCTATGGCGGGTCTATTGTACAGCTTCCGGACAGATGTTAGTAATACACTTTGACAGGCACCTCTTTCTTCAGTGCTTTTAGGCATAAATCGTTACCTTTGCCATTAATACTCCCATGAATGCACGTCACCAGGACCGTGGCTAATTCTTTTTAAGGGAAAATGTAATAAGTGAATTTTCATGTAGGACCACCCCTGACACAGCTAACTGATACCAGCGTGCTCTCAGTTCACTTGGGTACAGCGCCCGTCAGAGAGAGAGAGCGAGAGAGAGAGAGAGAGAGAGAGAGAGAGAAAGAATGAGCGAGAGAGAGAGAGAGAGAGAGAGAAAACCAGGCAGGACCTTACCCCTTTCATCTGCTGCACTCCCGTGACCAGCGGCAGGACCCTCTCCAGCTCCTTCTCTATGCGTCGAGCCCAGTGGACCATCCTGCAGAACAACGGACAAATCGACGGCAACAGGTTACATTCCAATTATTTGTTTTTGCATTGGCCACAGAAATGAACAACAGAGACATGGTATTTACCGCAGAATACAATTTGATTTAACTGACAAGAAGAAAACAGGTTGGGTGAGGGCGAGAACAACAGTTGTGGAACAGTGAAAATGAACAGTTGATGAGCTGAGACAGCAGATGAAAACTGCAGGTCAGCCTGGATCGGTTATGTGGAACAGCACAACTGATTTGAGAACAGTCAACAGAAATCAGGACAGTTCAAGACCCCAAATTGGAATGTGCACGTAAGTCCAAACTCTGGTTTTAGCCAAGGCAGCAATGGCAGTGCAAATACAAAAGCAGATTGAAGCTTTTCCAAAACTCAAAAAAATCATATTTTGGGAGGTAAAATTCATAAAATGGACACAGAGTATCTTAATCTTTAGGGTAGCCATACAAAGCTCCCTGAACGTATTATCTTAAATACTCTAATGATGTGAGATTGGGAAGGGAGACGGGAAGTCTGAAAAATCCCCCTTATCAGGTGCGAGCAGCCCCAAATGCCCCAGAGAGAAGCAATGCAGATCTGCCACCATGCTTAAAGAGCATTGTGTTTGAGTGAGTATGTGTGTGTGTGTGTGTGTGTGTGTGGGTTTTTTTTTTTGGGGTGGGGGTGGCTGCATGTAAACCTTGCAAATACGAAAAAAGGTCTGTGTATTCCCATTTGTAAGGTGTGTGGGGGGGCTGCTGCTAAAAGACTCTGCACGGCACTGACACAACATGATAGGCCTTTGACGCCGTCACAGAGTCGTCTTTCCCAGGAATATTTTCTCAGACAAAAACTAGGTGTCTTTCCTGATTCCAGGCCTTCAGATCTTGTGATTTGATTGGCATTTCAAGAACGCTCTCTGACAGCGTCTAAGTTGTCAAAAATGGTAGCAGTTGTTCACCATCACTCTAACTTCACTCGCCCTGTCTTTCTCTCAATCGCTCGCTCTCTCTCTCTCTCTCTCTCACTTTCTTTCTTTCTCTCTATCTCTTTCATGGTGATATACCAGATAGGACTAACTATGGAGGTAATACTAGTGCACCTCAGAGAGGACTCCCCCCTCAACACCTCAGCTACCTCTGTTCTTCTTTTCTTCTCTTTTCTTTTTTCCTTCCACAACAGAGCTGACAGGTCCCTCAGTGTGCTGTGTTTGTGTGTCTATGTCTAGCTGTGTGTGCGTACATCTATGTGTATGCCATTACCTGTGTGTGTGTGTGTGTGTATTTGGGTGTGTGGTAGTAATCTGTGTGTATGTGTGTGTGTGTGTGTGTGTGTGTGTGTGTGTTTGTGCGTCAGCAGCTGTGAGGGGCCGCGCTGATAAAAGGCCAGGCCGGGACAGAAGTGCAGCCCTAAGCAGGACAGGCGCTCAGCTGGCAGAGCCAGAGGAGGAATTAAGAGATCAGACAACCGGCAGCCAGCCGATCACCACACCAGTGGATCTCTCCGCCACACACCAAACCCCTCAGCCCACCGCAACATGGCACCACTCACGTGATCGCCTGCTCACAAATGTGCACTTACAGCAGTAAGTATACGATTATTTGTACCAACACACACTCTCTCTCTGTTACACACACACACACACACACACACACACACACACACACACACACACACACAAATGCAGGCACTAGACACAAAATAACTCACTGAAATGATGCCCATCATATGAACATCTGGGGATGTCGGATATTTTGTCAAAAACTCAACAAAAAAATCGACATTTACTGACAAATGTGTGAGTGACAACAACCAACATTACATGACCCAAGACGTTAGTACTGATGTGAGGCCATGAAGTAAATGTCAAATATAATCACGCCTGTGCATTTGTAGTTATCTCAGTGTGTACACATCATGCATACGTGTAAATGCGTACGCTATGAGACACTACGACTCAAAACATCCCCAGCCGCCATGGCTAAGGTTGTAATATGGCTAATAGGTGTTCAAGGAAGCTCATGAAGGTGTTTGATAGGTTATTATCCTTTCCGACTAAATGGTTTATCTGACACAATATGGCTGTCTGTAGAAGCTTCCGAGGCCACACAGACACACCGTATTAATCTTGTTGTGCAGCATCCACCAGCGCCAGCTCAAGGCCAGAACACACACAGGACTATATTAAAACAATTACGCTGTCAGAGTTATATACGACGTGGCCGCTCACAAGGCCATTGTGTGAATGTGTGTGCATGTGTTTATGTTACGCCTGGATGTCAAATTACCAACCTGAAGAACACCACCCAGGCAAATACATACATATAAGCAAGATGTCAATTTGCATGCACGCTCATGCACAAGAAAAAGGACACAAACACACACACAAAGACACACACACACACACACAGAGACATCATATGAGTGTGCAGCCTCTGCGGCTGTCGGCAGAGGTGACACTGACGCCAGCGTCTCCCATTCCACTGTTTTATCAGCTGGCATCAACAGAAAAAAGAACACATTCATTTGTCTTTTAATGATGGGAGCACAAAAATAGAAATGTCAGCTTCAAATGCCAACATGCTTTGAATGACAAGGCTGTAAAGATTCCTCAAACTGTGTGACATCCCTCGTGAGGGGAAAAGCGTGAGGGACAGAGAGAAAGAGACAGAGGGAGAGGGGGAATGACAAGAGACTGACAGACAGAAAGACACACAAGCAGGCCGCCAGAAACCGCCATTTCACATGCGCCTATGTGCCATTTTGTAGATGAGAATCGCCCGACTGTTTTACACAGTAAACATTTAAACAGCATTGTTTCTGCACATTTAGAGGGAAAAGAGACAGAGAGAAGAAGTAAGGAGAGAGAGCGATAAAGAAAGAGATGTTGAGGGATGGGATGGAAGTGTAATTTATAGGCCTCTAAAAGGAAGGCAAGAGTGCTGAAGAAAGCCTGGTGACCAGAAAAAGGTCACCTAGCAATGAAGTGAGAGCTGGCTTAAAGTGAGAACGCCGTGGAGCGACATGCGCACTGACGCTAACCACCAGTGACAATACCTCTGTCCCCGAGCAAACATGCTCCTCGTAGCCACCACCGCGCGCGCGCACGCACACACACACACACACACACACACACACACACACACACACACACACACACACACACACACACACACACACACAGACCCTAATACCACCCCTACAAATTACACAAACACATTCATATCACATACACACGCTTTCCTCCTAACACTTCCACATACACACACATGCTCACAATCCTGATCTCCACAAACACATCCATCATCCTGCATATACATACACACACACACACACACACACACACACACACACACAAACACCTATACGTACACACACGCACACACACACACACACACCTTTACACACACACACAATAACACAAAGACAGAAAGAGGAAACGAGAGAGAGATGAAGAGCTAGCACAGAAAGGAGGGATTGGGTTGTGTAGAGAGGGGGCGGCTGATATTGTTTGCTATCATGCTGTATTGTGGGTCATGTGCTGTTGCCTGTGTTGTGCCTCCCTGCCAATGAGGGATCAGCAGCTTCAGCCAAGGGAGAGAGCAAGAGTGGGAGGAGGAGGAAGAGGAGGAGGAGGAGGAGGAGGAGAGAATAACAGAGGGGTGAGCAGAGAGATGGACGGCCGGGTGAGCTCTCGCTTGCTGCTAATAAGCCTCTCTCTCTTCCTCGGTCTCCCACTCTCCGTTAAAAAGTACAGACTTGACAATGCTGGCTTGTGGATGATACCAATATAAACACGAGTTGATATAAGGTTACATCTTCCTCCATCTCTCTTTCTGCCCCTGTTCTCTCACCTTCTCTCTCTCTTTCTCTCTCTCTCTCTCTCTCTCTAAGTTTGGCATCCTTGTAATAATAGAACTGCAGCCTTGTCTTATATAAATAGTGTTCACTTGGGTTCTGTCCCCACTTTCTCAATTCATCAATGCCTTCCCCTTGCCCCTCTTTCTCTCGCCCTCTCTCTCTCTCTCTCTCTCGCCCTCTCTCTCTCTCTCCCCTCTCTCCAAACGCCTCACTAAACAGCCTGTGTGAAACCCTGGAAAATTCCTTTTTCTCCAAATTAGGCAAGAGAGCCGAAAGAAATGTGGAGCACAGAAAAGTTCCCCATCCCTCGCTCCGTCACACAACCCTTCAGCCAGAGATGAGGAGGAGGAGAAGGAGGGAGAGGGAGAGGGAGAGAAAGAGAGAGACACAGAGTGCTTTTCAGAACAGCCAATGCAGTCACACTCTTTCCACTCTACCACCACTCATCTTTCATTTAAAACAATTTTAAATCTTTTTAAAGTTTCATTTGTGCTCCACCAAACAGTTTGTACCAATTACACCATTTGCATTTGCACAAAATATGGAATGCAATCATCTCGTCAGCCACACACCAATAGTCACCCATAAAGATTTGTTTATCATTACCACAAAAAGCGCGTCACATATACTCCGAATCTCAGTGACTGCAGAGAAATGGGCACCATTGGCTTCAGTCAGCTAGTGTCTTTGCCTTCGAGCTGGGGCCACTCAACAGCTGATGGCACTGGGATAGTTTGATGTTGAATTGAACTGAGCAGCTATTTCATGAAATCAAACTATCAAACTAACCTCTGTATGTCAGTTATTTCTATTGATATATTTGTTTTATTTATTTGTATGAGTTGTGTATAACAAGTCCTTGATATTTAGATACAGGTCATTATGATAAGTAATCTAGTTGAGGATGTATCACTGACTATTCCAACCTGTAGCCACATGTGAGAAGACTAGAAGGAAACAATCAATACAAGTACATAATAAATCTATAAACAATACAAGTACATAATACATCTATAAAATCTATAATCTATAAATCAATGCAAAAATAGTACTACAATGTTGCAGACAACATTAAATTGAACATACTCCTCTGTACAGCGCAGTGGCAGTGTGGTAAGTCAGCATTTATTTACACATGCATAGGCAATCTGCCCGAAGGAGGTCTGTCATGGCCTATCCTGCAAGGAACGCACAGCTGTTGACATCAACACCTGCAAGACTTTCAAGACACCTTGGCAAGCAGCAGGCCTGACACATGACGTCAAACATCATCATCAAGGCAATGATCTCATAAAACAGAGCCAATTGGTAACACTTTTTTTTTTCTTTGATGCCAACGTCAAGGAGATATGCATCTTCAAAGTGTCCCAAAACCTAACACACTGACTGGTTGCCTTCCAAGCCTGTCGCCAACCTGGGCTGAATGTGGATGTGTGTTTGTGTTGGGAATTTGATCCTGCTCTCGCCTCTATCTTTCGCCAGCTTTCCCCAGGAGGCTGTGGGAGGGCTGTTGTCTCCCTCACAGAAAGCAGGCCTGAGGGGGTTGGGTGGGGGCGATGCGCAGACCCAAAGCTTGAGCCATAACGCCTCAGAAAAGATCTGCTGCTTGTGATTAAAGGTTTCCACAGCCACTGATCTGACAACAGCTCTGTCATCCCCCTTCTCCCGCCTTTCCCATCACAGGCAAACAGCAGAGGAGTCATCGTTTGGGGCTCTGAGAGTAAAAATACTAGCGTGTATATTTATGCTCCATCCACGCAGTGAGCCAGCAGGTTTCACCCATTAGTTCAGCCTGCTGGTTTAAGAGCTCTGCTAATTATTTTATTTTTCCCTTTCTGGTACATGGTACATCAACTTAGAAAACATGGATTTTCCACCTCTCCAAAATAAAGAAACAGACCACAGTTTACAGAGAGCAGTGAGATCCTTGACAAATGACCAGATTGCTGTTTTGTAAGCTACAGCTAGCATCCCCCCCCCCCCCCCCAGTAGAGCGACTGTATTAACCCTGATGAGGTGGTTGGCCTCAGAGCTGAGTCATGTGACTCATCAGACTTAACATAACCGATTTTGACAAGGAACTTCTGAATCTCTCTCTCCAGTGTCTGGTAATTCAAGGTTCTTTATAAATCCACCCACATGATCCGAGTCTAATGATTTCAGGGTAAACAAAGTTCAATTGTGAAACATTGTGTATGGCCTGGTCGACACTGCATAGCTTTGCTATGTTTTCCAAATCCATCATTTTCTCATATGCGGGGGTAGTTTAATAGATGGCAGGATGGCTCTGACATACAGACTGTTAGACTGAAGGTTATTACTGAATACATACTCTAACTCTAAACAAATACAGCCACACCGACTCTTGGGGGGGGGGGGGCACGCCTGGAAGGGAAGGAATTCCCATATTACACCAAGTAATTGTGAGCCTCCTCAATTTAGCATGTTGGGGTTGTTTGTGTTAAATGGTCCTTTGTGCCTTTGTGACTTAATCTTATGTTTTTATAAGTAGGAAAGAATATTGTATGAGAGAATACAAATATTTTAATTTAGAAAGATTCATTTAAGTGTGAAAAAAAAACTTGCTCCTGTAATTCATTCATTCATTCTCAGCGGTATTGAGTTTTTCTTCCATAAATCAGGAGTATCATATATACCCCCTAATGTTTGTGTTTGACTGCCATGTCCTCAGGACCAGAGACATGAACATGGTGGCCATGATAAAGGCACCCACTCTGTTATTCCAGTTGTGGTCATTGTTACTCCACATGCATAGATATCTACTCAGTTGGGTGCCACAGATCTTTACACCAGTAATCATGTTGGGCAGGAGCAAATAGGCGTGAGCTGAGCTTCCTCCTTGGTGGAGAAATACATTGGAAATAACACATAAATACACTCATTTTGAAACTTTGCAGTAACTTTTCAATATCTGACCCAAATCTAAACAAATCAGATTCTATTTAAAAAAAAAATGTTTTGCCGACACAAGATGGTGCAGGTATCAGATTCTCGTTGCTACTCAACAGCTACAAGATATTTTGCAATACTCATTATCCACATTCAGGGATTCTTATTTGCCTACAACACACTTATGCTGAAGCATATTTGGTAACACTTTATTTGGATAGTACAGAAACATTACAAAAGGTTGTTGACATTCAAGCTCAGTCTTTCTAATTGTTCTCTGAACGTCACCTTCATCAAATCCAACCACGGACCCTAACCTTAACCATGAATTGTAGTTAACAGAGTTTCGACAGATAGTTTGTTCATAATCTGAGTATCTGTAAAAAACCTATAAGGTACCATCCAAGATGGTGAAGTAGACAGCTGGTCTAAAATACATGTTACTTCCCAGCTCAAACTGAAAAAAGGCTAAATGCTCTGCACGCTCCAGATTCACCATAGGCCATTCTTCAAACCTATAGTAACATTATGACTCAAGGAGTAACATTTGACCATGAAATCAATTGTCTTTAATTGTCTGTAAGGTAAATCAATATCAAACGTAAACTTATATGATAGGAATGAAGAACTTGTCCACTGCAGAATAGTCCAGTTATTCTAAGCCTTTCCTGTTTTTTTTTTCAACTCAGTGAGTTGTCTATGAAACTTCATTTCCTGGGCACACTTTTTTTTTCTCCTTTGTATTGTATCTTTATGAAGAGCTCTGAAACAATAAAACTGCAAAGAGAGTCCGACCAAAAAAATCCGATCTGACCGGAGTGGACAACCAGCGTGAGTCAGCAGCGTGAGCCACAAAAGTCTCCTGAGACAGGAAGACAAATCAGCCTCGCGCAGCTGCACCTTGGCCTAGACACCTTGCCATCGCGGAGAAATCTTTTTCACGCGCGCTGTGGGCTGCCCACATCTGTCGCCACCATTCGTCAAAACGTACAGCACACACTAAAGTCTCAGGCAAAAGGTTTCTGGGTCGCTCTTAACACGGCTAATAAAGCAGGTCACAGAATTTTCACGGAGGTTCGTTAGCTTATATAGCCTTTGATGGGAGGTATATATGCTGTGAAGGGTGAACGAGGCGGGTCTTGAGGCCATCTACGCGTGTAAACTACTGTACAATCCACGGATGGCAAAGCATGGGCAATAGGCTATATGAGGCTAGACGAATGGAGGAGAAACCGTTTTCATTTGACCGCGCTCGGTAAGTAGCTTAGTTATGAGGCTATTTTGAGTGTTGATTTCCCTGCCGAATGAAATATTTAAATGCTGAGTCATTAAGTCATTAACTCGTGCGGAACTATTCCGGAACCTGTGACGTCCATTACCAAACCAAGTGCATGAGATATCTGTATGCCTTGGTCAGAGCATTCACCAAACCTGAAGTAGTGTGTGTGCATGTGTCTGATGGTTTGACCAACCGAGAAGAAAAACCGAAAAAGTCCACAAAAATGTCTGTGATTTTTATGAAGGAGAAACTTCTTTGGAAAAACGATAACGGTACAAAAAAACATCAGAAGACCCACGCCCCATAGTAGCAACTACATCGCCCACATACTTTCTCATCCTTACAGGCAGGCTTGGCGCACTGCTATATTCTGTTTTCTGCGCACGTTCTCTAAACTGACTTAGGTGTGGCCTGTGTAGATAGATGAATTGTATAGTTAAATTGAATATCAACTTGGAGAACTGTCTAATTCCAGTTTGTTTTACATATTTTTTACATCAATCTAAGACTGTCTTTTAGTTAACCATAGACTATCGTATCATCACATCTCGTGTTAAGTTTATAACATACAAGGTGGTACAGGCTTGTTGGTGATACCGTCAAGGACCGGGGGCGTGTAGGTTGCTGTGTCACCATGGCATTGTACAATTATTGTCATGTAGTAAAAAAGACAGAGAAAAATAACGCTATAACATCAGAACTGTGACTTTGTAAACCTACGCTGTCATTCTTTTAAGTGTTTTCCTTTAATATTCAGATTATACACAACGTTTCAGTTAGGCTATATACTTTTCATGTGTTAAAACATTATGCCAAACTACAGTTGCAGGCCCTATATAAACCGATAACAATTGTTTTGGATTACATGCTAAAACAGAGCCCAAAAGCCTGCCTAGGTATCTTGTCCTCTTCCTAAATATTATTGTATTGTTTGATGAGCAAAGAACTATGATACAGTGCATGTTAATGTGGAATGATAGGCTACCCCTAACCACCCGTAGCCACATTCTGAGACGCACACACCTAGATGGCCTAGGGGGAATATAGAGAGAGGAAGAAGCAGTTACTCGAAGACCTGAAGTGAAGATCAAAGTAGGTTATAAATCTGACATCCTCTCAGTAAGTTACCTGTAACAACATCGCCCTGATAGTTACGATCCCTGTGCGCTCGAGAGCATGCAGTGTAGCGCCTTGCGAGGAAGAATTGCATGTAGCGTTAGGGGTATCATTACTTGCTGTTTTAATGTATACGTTTTTCATTGATATTTGAGATTCCCTATTTAAAATAATAAAACAGAATGAAAAACGAGCTGCTCATTTCTTAAGCATATGTAGTTAAATCCCCTAGGCCAGCCACTACATATTTGATAAGGCACTACATTTAACACTGATTGGCTTGATAGTTTGAATGAAGGCTACAGGCTTCCGAGCTGTTTTTCATTATCAAATGGAGTCGCTTCTAAAGCCGATCAACCTCCGTATATCACCAGCAAAGCAATCCCATTCGCTGAATCATGGATATATGTTGCTGCTGCTTAATAAAATGGCATGTTTATTCTCTTCGATTCTGTACCATTGTCTTTATCGTTGCATAAACCCGTCGTATAATAATGGGACTGTTATGTAAAGAGAGGGAGAGGAAGCCTGTGGAGGGCTGACTAGTAAGCGCGCTGCTGTGTGTGGGCTGCACGCGGGACGGAAGCAGCTCCCGGAGGCAGGGACTGAGCGGTCGGAGCAGCTGGCGCGTAGCCAACACCCTCAGCCACTCAAAAAGACTAACATCTTATGTTGTATGGCTGTACGTGTAATTTGAACTACGTGGTAACGATACAATACTGAACTACTCAACTTTAGACAATTTCTCGCACTAGATGCGTGTGGTTGAAGTTATTTTACGAGTCTAAGTAAAACCACGTGCGTTTTAAAACATTTGTCGGCTCCTCCAGGCACAAGTGCTCGCATGAGAAGGCTCCTACATCATTGGTGTCATAAATGCTTAAATGCGCTACGCGAAAAATGCTCTTCCTATCTTAGTTTTTGGGCGGTTCAAATGTGAAAATAAAGAACATTACTTTGAGTAGCAGGGTACTAAAACGGTCATTGCCAAGGGCAACCGTCAATATCATCTCTATCGACGCTGCAGGTACGCCAGGACAGGGGACGTGGGACTGGTATTTTTATTTCCATGTCCGAAACAGAAATAACACACTTTTAAAATCGCGACACTTAAACATTTTTTTTTTTTTTTTTTTTACTGTAGCCTATCCTCACTCACTCCCGTTTGTTTTGTTTGGCTATATCTGAAGTCAGCCAAGAAACAGACTACCGTTCCAGAGTTCTCTTCTCAGGTAACAAACGTTATTCGTGGGTTGTTTTTTTCTTCTTCTTTTTTGACAACGGCTGATTATGTTTAGTCGGTAACAGTTCTTCCAAGATCTCAAACCGAAGTGGTGGCATCCATGCGTGGAGGACGAATTTATTAACATTATTTGACCATGGCTCTTCCTCGGCCCAACGGGAAGCGGCTCAAAATATATCCACTGTGACGTCCGGATGAAAGCGAGCTCTAATTCTAGGACCACGGCTCTCCTGATCAATAATTGATTGCTGTGGTTTTCGTAGCGCTGAACACCTGTGTGTTGCCCCTTTCAAAGTGAACCTTCAAGCATGCCGTCCCTTCATCACAAGGGCTAACCGCGTGTGAGATGGGCAAACGCAACGAACCACGACGACGTAAAATGTTGCACAAGCTAATAAGACTAAGTATGTAACATAAAACATCATTGTGAAATATCAAGCTTACTGAAATACTGAATATAAAAGAGAAATGAAAGGAGGACTGAAAGCGGGTAAGATGGAGAGCGCATCGCACCACTATCGCACTTTAGGGTAAACATTACGGTCAGGCCACCTGTCCCAATTCTGCGCTCCCGTTTTGAGTCTCCTTTCAGCCGGTACTTACGTGAAATGCTGCGGGAATTTGAGAGTCTCTGTTCCTGGCGAGGTCACGCAGATGATCAGGATAGTTTGGATTGAGAACAGGCAAAACATTCCGGATGACTGAGGGCAGAGCGCCATTTTCCATTAAAAATGCAAGAAACTGCTATATAAATGGGACGGAGCCGCGTTTGTACTCTCTTAGGGGAAAACGAAGGGTGGGAGCCGAATGTCTGTCGGTGTTGGCGGATAGCGAATGCTCCTGAAGATCAGCTGCTGTGAAATCTCGAGCCCAAACCGATTGACTGACGATTGGCAGTCGGAGACAAGTCGATACGAAGACACACAGATGCACTGCCGCTGCTGCCGCCACTGGTGCTGCTGCTGTGCCTTATTTGCTCGCTCGCTCTCTCTTTCTCTCTCGCTCTACCATGTAACAAACAGACTGCACGAAAACGACATATTCTAATATTCGTCCGCGACAGGCGGGGGCGCGCGTTAGGCCATTCCCCCGTTGTCCCGTAGCCCCCCGGTAACCGTTTGGCCCGAATTGTGGAACGAGAGGAAACTTCTATTATGTTTAGAATGAATTATACCTATACCTACAGCAATGCTGACATATATACGGATTTGTTTATCTATCATGGGAAATATGAGAAATACATCACTCATCAGTACAAACATGCGGTCCATTGTAAAACCAAAAAAAAAAACAGCTGGTGCCAAAATCAAGGCTATGTAAATACATGAATTTTAGCTACACATTGATGGGAATGCATGATACTGCAAAACTATATTATATTTTGTAGCATTTTTCCTTTTTGATCTACTGTCAAAGACACTGAAAACTAATTTGGCTGGATTGTTTAAAGCTACTTGTTTTAAAAGCAAAAGGCAAATTCTTTTTACAACTGGTGATACACATCTACAACTAATCTCTCAAATCGCAAATCAGTAAACATTTCAGTGTTTTTCTGTAGTGTCCCTCACACTTCCAATATAAGCTCTGAATATGCTTCTGTGCATCTCCTTTCCTAGTTCCTAGCTGTTTAACCTAAGATGACATCTTCATAATATCATACTAATGCACTTCTCAACAGGTCCAGTGGTTGGCTAATCTGTATCTGTATTCTGATGAGTCTGTGTGGAAACAAAAGAGACAAACTTGACTGGTAGGACTTGAGCAGTTACCAAAGTCTCCCAATCAGATCGTGTCTTACAGACATGTCGTGCCCTCCCACACACCCCAGTCGATGTCCCAGCTAATTGGCACTCAGCATTCAACCTCCTTGTCTGAGTGTCCATTGCAGA